>NC_085845.1:108101651-108406651 GCF_035594765.1 Anolis carolinensis
TGTTCAGGGATTTCAAGTTGCCCATTCTTGGTTTGCCCCTGGAGGTAAACCCTCATGGGGGGGCAATCCAGTTGAGATTGCTTGGTTTAGCTGCCCAGAGGGATACTCTTGCTGTTTCAGGGAGAACATTAAGATGATTGGTGGTTCTCATGAAGCTTTTCCTTGATTTGAGTCTACTGGGAGGAGGCTGATAGTCATGCAGCAGATGGCTTTCTCAGTGTTCAACCTTATTTCTCCCACAATTAGCAGCAACTTCCCGTCGCACATGGGGCGGGGGGGGGGGGGGAATGCCAGCTAGCTTGTAGAGTTTATCAACAGGTGTAGGTTTAAGGCATCCTGTGAATATTCAGTATGTTCCGTTCAGTGCTATGTTCACCTGCTTCTCATGGACAGACTTGTGCCAGACAGGACAGGCGTACTCAGCAGCTGAGTAAGAAAAGGCCAGGGCTGATGTTCTTATAAATTTTGGGTCTGCACCCCATGCTTTGCCAGGAAGTTTCTGCTGGATGTTATTGCGTGCAGCACCTTTATGCTTGGTTTCATGCAGTGTTTCCTATATGTTAGTGTTCAATCTAAGGTGAAACTAAAATGGAAACAGTGTTCGAGCTCTTGGCCTTCCCAAGTAACTTTCAATTTCCTGTTGGCTTAACAGTTATGTAGGTGGAAAGCACACACTTGTGTCTTGGCAGGGTTAGGCTTCAGGTAGTTATCTTTGTAGTAGTTGGAAAGATCTTTCAAGGCATTAGTGAGTTGGCTTTCAACTGTTTCAAAGACTTCTGCTTGTGTTGTTGGGCCAAGGTAGTCAGCATATATAAGGCTGATGAGGTGATAATGAACATATCCTTTGAATGTTTAAATTCAGTGCGATTATACAGGGCTGGGAGGGGGAGATGGGTGGGGCCACAAATGGGCGGCCAGGACTGGGATAGGTGGAGTTACGAGTTCTGAGGCAGGGCTGAGCTTCTATCCCTGTCCTGTGGTGCCTGCCAGGACACAGGGGGTGGGGCTAGAGGAGGGGGCGAGGCCTCTTCCCAAGTGCCTGATGGGGCTGAAACTCTATACCCCGCTCCATGTTCTAACAAGCGTCTCAGGGGAGTTATACAGAGGCTCAGCCCTGTCTTGTGCTCTTGGGAAGAGGCTCCCCCCATAGCCCCGTCCTTTAGTCCTAAAAGGCCTCTCAGGAGATGTATAAAGACTCAGCCCTGTCTCGGGCTCTTGGAAGGAGGCCCTGCCTCATTCCCTAGCTCTGCCCTATGTGTCCCAACAGGAGCCTCAGGGGAGGTATAGATTCTCAGCCCTGTCTCGGGCTCTTGGGAAGAAACCACTCCCACTCCTCTAGCTCTGCCCCCTGTGTCCTAACAGGCGCCTCAGGGGCTCAGCCCTGTCTCCGACACTTGGGAAGAGGCCCCTCCCCTCCTCTGGCCCCGCCTCCGTGTCCTAATAGGTGCCATCACCATCCCCCTGGATCGCTGCAGCGCCCACCAGGGGGCGGTAGCGCCCACTTTGGGAATCAATGTTTTAGAGCATGGCCAACAAATCTAGCATAGCTAGGATGCCTAAGGCCTAAAAAGAGGGGACTAGAGCGCGTGTGGAATTCAAAGCCAAACAAGTCAAACCGAACACAGCTATGCTCTTATCTTAAGAACTCTTTCTTTGCAGCTAATATTGCATCCACACAGAACCATCTGGCGGAGCTGTACCGAGTTGTCAGAGGTTTGTTATATCCCGTCCCCCAAGACGGGATCCCTGACAACTCGCCAGCCCGCTGTGAAGCATTTGCTCGGTTCTTTGCGGACAAAGTCGCTTTGATCCGTTCTGGCTTGGACACCATATTAACGGCAGTCTCCGAGGATGTAACAAGTGCACCTGCTTGTCCTATTTTGATAGATTCGTCTCAATTGGTTCAGCCTGAGGATGTGGACAAGGTGCTTGGAGAGGTGAGGGCTACCACATGCATACCCCTGCCCATCCTGGCTGATAAAGGAAGCCAGAGGGGGTTTGGCCGAGTGGGAAGGCATATTTCCAGCGAGCCTAAAATTGGCTGTAATCAAACCGCTGTTAAAGAAGCTATCACTGGATAACTATTGGCCTATTTCCAATCTCCCCTTTTTGGGCAAGGTCGTGGAACGTGTGGTGGCCGCACAACTCCAGGCATTCTTGGATGACACTGATTTTCTAGATCCGGCACAGTCTGGCTTCAGGTCCGGGCATGGTACTGAGACAGCCTTGGTCGCCTTAGTCAATGATCTACGCTGGGAATTGGACAGGGGGAGTGTGTCCCTGCTGGTTCTGCTGGAGGCTCTCAGCAGCCTTCAATACCATTGATTACGGTATCCTTCTGGGATGCCTTGCCAGGATGAGTCTCGGAGGTACTGTTTTACAGTGGCTCCAGGACTTTCTGGAGGGTCGTTCCCTGATGGTGTTACTGGGAAACACCTGCCCGGCCCCACAGCCATTGACTTGTGGATCCCGCAGGGTTCAGTACTGTCCCCCATTTTGTTCAACATATACATGAAGCCGCTGGGAGAGATCATCAGGAGTTTCGGGGTGCGGTGTCATCTGTACACAGATGATGTCCAGCTCTGTCACTCCTTCCCACCTGTCACTAAGGAGGCTGTTCAGGTCCTGAACTGGTGTCTTGCCGCTGTGCCGGACTGGATGAGGGCGAACAAATTGAAATTGAATCCAGACAAGACAGAGGTCCTCCTGGTCAGTCGTAGGGCTGAACAGGGTATAGGGTTACAGCCTGTGTTGAATGGTGTCGCACTCCCCCTGAAGACACAGGTCCACAGTCTGGGTGTTCTCCTGGACTCATCGCTGAGCCTGAAGCCCCAGGTCTCGGCGGTGGCCAGGGGAGCATTCGCACAACTAAGACTTGTGTGCCAGCTGCGCCCATACCTTGGGAGGTCTGACTTGGCCACGGTGGTCCACGCTCTGGTTACATCCCGTTTGGACTACTGCAACGCACTCTACATGGGGCTGCCTTTGAAGACGGCCCAGAAGCTCCAACTAGTACAACGGGCGGCAGCCAGATTAATAACCGGTAGCCGATATGCTACTGAGCCCAATTCAAAGTGCTGGTTTTGAACTACAAAGCCCTAAACGGTTCTGGCCCATCTTACCCGTCTGAACGTATCTCCCCCTATGAGTTTTCTAGAACTCTTAGATCGTCAGGGGAGGCCCTTCTCTCGGTCCCACCAGCCTCGCAGGTACGGCTGGTAGGAACGAGGGACAGGGCCTTCTCGGTGGTGGCTCCTCGGCTGTGGAACACCCTCCCCAGCAACATACGGCAAATACCAACTCTCCTAGGCTTCAGGAAAGCCTTAAAGACATGGTTGTGCACACAAGCTTTTAATGAATGAGAACATGAATTTTACATGACCTGTACCAAGACTTATGTTGAGGCTTCTGGATGAATGGATTTTAATCTTGGATATGTTTAAAATTTTATATAATGTGATTTTATTTTGTAATGGTATCTGCTTTTATATGAATTGTTGTTTTGTACACTATTTTTAGGCATTTAATTTTTGCCTATTTATTGTAAGCCGCCTTGAGTCCCCCCGGGGAGAAAGGCGGGGTAAAAATGATGTAAATAAATAAATAAATGCTGGAGCAGACATTTGAGAATCATTTAAGGATCATGTATTTATCAGTACCTGGGCTACTTGTTGGCTTCATTCCATCCCAGCCAACAATCTAATTAGGGACATTGCTGTCCATTTTGGGGAGAAAGGGAAGATAACTTTAAAATGAGAAAAATAACATTATTGAAGGAGCCAATTACTAAAAGGTCAAATGTGTCTTTAGGGGTTCATAGCTGTATGTTTTTGGGGTTTCCATAATTTGAAATCAATTTGATGGCAAATAACAACAAACAACAGAGGTGTCAGTCTCCATATCTTTATCTGTAAACTCAGTTGATGGTTTTGGAAACCAAAGTTCTAAGTAATGAATCAAACAACGTTAATCCAACAAATTAAACTATTTCAGTTATCAAAATCAATGACATTAAAGGAAATCCCCCAAGTGTAATAGTCCACGTTAACAAATTAATTTTCAAGCTAATTTCAAAGCTCAGACTAGATAGACAATATTTTCTCCCCCATCACATTGTTACCTTGCTTAAGAGAAATACAGAACCTTTTTGTTTACAAGAAAATTATAACAGCACACAACAAAGTTGAAGGCCATTGGAAAGAAGCCGTACTGCTTGTATATTCACCCCACTGTTGTTTCCAGTCAAACAGGTTAGCAGGATTTCATATTATTTAGAAAACCTGTCAGACAAGAAGTGATTGGAACAAAAGCATAATTAACTTACAGAATGGGAAATGATACTTTAAGATCCTTTTAAAAGTACACACAGCTATTATTTGTCTTACTGTCTTTGATCAAAATTCTTATCAACATGTTTATAGTTGGCAAATACTATGACCTCTTGGAAAAGGGATGCATACACTATTGAAATGTTATAGCACAGTTCTCTAAGGGCGCATTCAGACAGTACCTAAAGTGTGTGCCCTGTCACGTTTTCCCCTGGCGCGTCCAAACGGCACCACAGGGAAAAAAACGAATGCATTTGGCACAAACCCCAATTTCAAGAGTTCTTCCAGAACTTTATCACACAAGGCGGATAAACCGTGTGGATTCTATTGCCTGTCTACCTTCTCCCCATGATTCTCCCATCCTTAACTGTTAATCAGTAAAAGCTCTCAGTAGGTCCCAAGCCCACAATGGTCCTGTCACTTACTCTGGTGCAATTGGTCCCTTCTGTGCTGGGCTGCCAGCAGTAAAGGCTGGGAGTCTCCTCCTCATCCTTGCTATTTCAAAAGATGTCAATTTTCATTTTATCTATTATATTATATTTGTGTAAGCTTTTTTTTCAAAGCTGAAATTGCAAATAACTCAAAAATAAAAAAATAAAAACAGTGGTAGTGCAGGAAGGTGGGATGATGAGGATATGTGGAAGTATGATTGCAGGACCATAAATTGATGAATCTGCACAATTGTAGGAGCAAAGAGAGGTGCAATATTTGAGGTGCTTTACCCGGTATGTAATAACTACCAATGATAGCACAACTGCAGTGGTATAACTGATTCATGTGATAAAATCTTTAGTGAAATCTAGGCAGTAAACATACAGTAGAGTCTCGGTTAACCGAGCCCCGGTTAACCGAGCCTCCATATTATCCGAGGCGCCGCTGGGGGCGCCCCTCCCTCTCCCTCTCCTTCTCTTGAGCAAAGGGAGCTCGAGAGAAGGAGAGGGGGGAGGAAGCAATCCGGAAGCACCCCGTGATCGGCAAGGGCTTGGCCCATAGAAGCGCCCTGCGATCGCTGCAGAAGCGCTCGTGGGGTGTTTCCATGGGCCGAGCTTTCGCCCCTTGGGAAGCACCTCACGGGCTCTGCTATGCAGCACCACTTGTGGGGTGCTTCCCAAGTGGCGAGGGCTCTCCCTGGATCTTCCTCGGCCAGGCCCTTGCTGGAGGAAAAAGTTTCCTCCAGCAAGGGCCTGGCAGAGGGAGATCCAGAGCAAGCTCCAGCAAGGGCCTGTCCCTCTGAAAGATGAGGAGCATGCTGCGGGTTTTTCTTGGCCAGGCCCTTGCTGGAGGAAGGGCCTGGCCGAGGGAGATCCAGGGAGACGTCCCTCGGTGAGCCCTTGCCCCTTGGGAAGCATCCGTGAGCATTGCTAGGCAGCAGCGCTCACGGGCGCTTCCCTTAACCGGATTGCCGGAAGGGATAATAGGGCCTCCTAGCAATCCGAGCAGCTTGGTTATCCGAGACTCTACTGTAGTTTGATGCCTGCTTCAGATCCAAATGAAAGAGATTCAGGCCCTAGAGACAAAGCTAAAATGTCACCATCACTACTATATAGGTACAATTCTTTAAGATGCTTGACTACAGAACCTGGACATCAGTTATGGCCTTTGCCTATCCCCCCATTTCCTTTATAGTGCTCCTTTAAGCAAGCCACTCCAGACTGCTGTATCATAAGCTTGATCCTGAAAGGTTTCGTTTTTTTTTTTTATCAAAACATAAAAGACTGCTCCAGTTCTTCTTTAAGTCAAAGGCAACACCATTAAATGACATTATAATCCTGATTATCTCTTTTGTGAGTATTATCACCCTCTTTTCCGATTCCGTAGGCTTTGGTCAATTTCTGCCAAGATTGCTTCATTCATTTCCAGGCTTGAGATAGCTGAGTTTATGGTCTCATTCATCACGCTGCCAACACTTTAGGGTTTCCCTTTGACATTTTGCTAAAGCAGATTCATTTAATCTACCCTGTGTAATGGGGCCATTGGCAGCATTTAGCAGTTATTGGCCTGGGCCATCCATTGGTTTGGACTCCCATCGTTTTGCTTCCTCCATTCCATTTTGGAATCTCACTCATACTGTGGGACTCATTTTTTGCCAAAGGAATTGCTGCACAGAGGGCCAGTTTGCTTTTATTTTATAGCTGTTTTGAGTTCCATTTGAGGTACAACCCCACCAATCTAACTCTGTACGCACACTATGAGAATTCAGAGGTTTGTGAGGAAGCAGAATTCTAGAATATTCCCCTATATTAATTATATGAAAACCCAAAACAAAAAATAATTTTTAACTTATAAAAACATTTTTAATATATGTTAAAAGCTATTACATCAGGAAGAAAGATCCACATAAACCTTTGTCCTTTGGCACAAGGTTACGCTATGATGAAGGTTTTCTTTCCAAGGAACTAGTATTAAACATAGTTTCATTTATTTTATTATTTATTTACTATTGCATTTTGTCAGCCTTTAGATAAACATTGAACTAACTATGAAAAAGAGACCTTTAATTTGGAATAGCATAATTCACATTTGTGCCTCCTTGATCTTCTGATTTATTCTATGTAACGTGTAAGTCAGACCTATATCATAGATAATTCTGAAAGCTTTCTTTTGCTTGATGTTCCTCTGTCTACAAAAAAAGCTGAATGGGATTATTACTGCAGCTATTTTATCTGTACTGGCTTCTAGTGAGTTTCTAGGCTCAATTCAAAATGTGGGTATTAATCTGTAACAGCTTGAGTCAAGTTACTTTAAAGACTGTCTCATCCCAGATATACTTACCTGGATCCTAACGTAATCTCATGGGATTCTCTCTGGAATCACTTACTCTTCAGCCATGTAATAACAGGTAGTTGGCTACTACATAGGTGGCTAGTGCCTTTTCAGTGTTAGCAACCAACATGGAATACCATGCCCTAGAGATGCTTGCCATGACACCAACATTATGGTTTTTCAACCGCAGTGAACACCTTTTTTCTTTTCCCAGCATGGTTTTAATTAAATATTTCAAAAGGGCTTATTTTTAGATCGGACATACGCTCTGTTCCTGATTTTAGCCTTGCTTTTAAAAAGTATTTTTAAAATGTTGTTTTCCTCTTGTGCTTGTATTTTGTAGTATTATTTTGAAAAAAAAACTGCCCAAAGAAATTAGTGGACATTTTCTCTCTCTCTCTCTCTCTCTCTCTCTCTCCCCCCCCCCTCCTAATTGATTGATTGCTCATGTTTCTCCTTGGGAAGATGAGCTACTAAAGAAGAGTTAATAGAAAGAAACATAAACAAAATGAGGGGGCTAACAACTTTAGGATACTACTCCAACTTTCTCTGCTTGCCTTCAAGAGAGTTGCAATTTTCAACTGCCATATGCCAACTTTTCATGTTGTAGTGATTTCAGCTAGGACCATGGTTAGAGAGTCCATGCCTGGTGAGCTTCCACTAAACCAGATCAGCCAGAACGTAGAACAAAGCACTCAGGGTTTGAAGGCAAACTACAGAGGTTTATTGCAGTTTGGTCAGAAGGGATGCAAGTACTAAGCCATCACTTGAAAAAGTACAAGCATACTTTCACAGTAAGATGCAAGACATTTTATACATTTTGACAGCTATTCAGCCTTCCCGTGCCTCCCCAACTGGCTGAGAAACGGACTGACTAGGATCCATGCAGGGATTGGCCAGGGGTTTCTCTTTTGTCACAGATAAGAGAAAGGTATTCCCATGGTGGGAAGAAGAACTGATTATTCGTTGGTTTAAAAATCTAGTCCATTACAGAAATGCCTCTGTGAGGGGTTAGAAACTGAAGAAGATGATAATGTGGGTATGCAGATGACTCCTTGATTGACTTAAGTGTCCAGTTCCAAAAAGACAAAGGTGCAAGGCAAGGAAAACAAATGGTGATAATGCTGGATATTCATAAGCTTGGCTGTTCTTTTAAAAGGATAATTCATTCACCTTTGTTTTAGCCTTCACTTCAGTGGGAACTATAAGCTTCTGGGCACTTAAAATTAACACAGCACACAATTAATGTAAATTACACAAACATATTATTTAGTACATTTACTAAAGGGTTTAGTTTGGGGTACAGTAGCTGCTGGGTCCTCCCGGACCTTTTAGTGGCTTTGGAACTGCAAAACTTAGAGTGGAAAAGGTTTTTAAAAATAAGAAAAAATATATCTTGTGTGAGGTTTTTTAAATGTCTAAATTAATTTTGGAGGGGTGTGTGGTAGCTTGACAACAATGTGAAAAGTCTTACATGCAGATAAATGCTTTACCTCTTCATTAAATGCCTTACAGGACCAGTCATTCACTCATGTTCCCATGCCTTCACATTTTTTCATTTTAGATAATACAAGCATTTTTTTTCAAATTAAGTTTTGACTAAATAAAACTGCAGAAAAACAGATGGAGGACAGGTGTGGCTGATGCCCAACATAATTACCCCTATCCTCCCATCAGAAAGTATGCTGAGAAATTGTCCATAACTGGCAAGATTCTTGTATTGCATTTCTACCCAAATTGGCTGTAGTCCAAATGAAAGTGAAACACATAAATGTAATCATTAATCTTGGGTAGATCTTCCTGTCTCCCTTTAATAGGAAGCTGGCATAGGAAATGTATGTCCCACATCCTATGCAATAGAAATGTTCTTCATCTTTTAATCTCAAGCATTGATCCTAAAGTACATATAAAATTTATTGGGTTACCTAAATAATAATTCCCAGAGCTCAGAGACATAGCTGTTTGGCTGCATCTTAGGCCCTTTCCACACAGATGTATAAAATCCACATTGAATTGGATTATATTGCCCAGTTCAAAGCAGATATTGTGTATTATCTGCCTTAATATCCTTGGTTATATTACTGTGTGGAAGGGCCCTTAGTTGTTGACTCTAGAAGATCCTGATATTAATTTCATCTCGGGTACAACAAAGTGTGTCCCCATGATGGCATGCAATCCCTCGGTCCAATATTTCCTGGTCCCACATTTCTGCAGAGTCAAATAAGTCAAACTACCTAGTAAAGGCATTATCATCGTTAATGTAGTAAGTATTTGTATTAACAGCAATTTTGGTACCAAATGCAGAAGTGACATGAAAAGAATAGGAATTAGTTCCTGTGCCACAAAAAAGTTTCAGCAAACGGTTAATCCAACAATATGCACATGTGAATTGAAAACACCCAGATCACCTAAATCTGGCATAAGTAAAAACTCAACAACAAAAAGACATTTCTGACCGTCTAGAAACTACTTGGAAACTCTTCCAAAATGTATGTATTGAGATTTCCTATGCTGCAATCTCTTGGGAAGACAGCTGGACAAACATCAGTGTGCTGGAAGAAGCAAAGACCACCAACATTGAAGCACTGATCCTCCAAAATCAATTACACTGGACTGGCCACATCTGAATGCCCAACCACCGTCTCCCAAAGCAGTTATTCTACTCTCAGCTGAAGAATGGAAAACGGAAGGTTGGTGGACAAGAAAAGAGATTTAAATATGGGTTTAAAGCCAACTTTAAAAACTGGAATAGACACTGAGAACTGGGAATCCCTGGCCCTTGAGCACTCTAATTGGAGGTCAGCTGTTACCAACAGTACTGTGGAATTCCAAGAGGCACAAATGGAAGGCGAAAGGGAGAAAATGTGGCAAGAGGAAGGCATGCCAAGGCAACCCTGACCGGGACCGCCTTCCATCTGGAAACCAATATCCTCGCCAAGGAAGAGCATGCGGATCAAGAATAGTTCTCCACAGTCACCTATGGACCCACCGCCAAGCCCCTACACTTGGAACGCCGTCCTCAGACATGAGTCATCGAATATGATGATTGATGTTTCCTACCAAGTTTAACCTTTCTTGTGATTTCCATTTTGTTGGCCAAATATATAGATATATATATAGATCTGTGCTCTTTTTCTTACATGCTTGGGGTGGGACACATTGGGGTTCTGGTTAAGCAGAGTTATCTATTCTTCCAGTTTTGCATGTTAAACGTGCTCAGTAAGGGATTCTAGAGTGAGGGACTATTTACTTTTCCTGATGTATATAGGCGCACACAGCTACAGTAGGGTATTCTAGAATAGACTCCAGCTTTTTCCAACTAAGCTGGACAGACAATGAGGAGAAAAGGAGGGTTGTGTAGGCATTAAAAGACTTCATAATGAAAGTTTCTTTGTCAGATACTTTGTTAATTGAGGTATGTCTGTAAAGGGTGCTAGAAAAGGAGGACCATTTATAACAAGTCAAATTATATTTGGAATACCATAGGTCTGAGGTGTCCTAAGGAAGGGGCGGTTGGTGGCACGGCATCTTTTCATCTGGGCCCTTAACTGCAGTATAGGTATTTTACTCCCACAAAATTCAGTTGGCATCACTGTGATCAGGCTCACAGCTATCTGCACATATTTAATTAAACATTCTCAATAAATGTGAAAAACACAGCTTTTCAATCCATGTTAAAACAGATGTTCACATGGAAACAAAATATTTGCTAAATATTCAGTAGCTAATATACATTTCAGTAGTTATTTTTGGGAGGTTATCAGTATTTCCAAAGCTTTTCAAATGGTGGTTATTTTTTAAAAAATAAAATGACTTCCATTTAGAAAGCTTTATGAGATGTTGTTTTTTTATTTTTAAAACACACACACACAGACTGATTTGGTTTTGCAGCTAATGGCGGAGCTATAACCTAGATTTTCTGTGGCTATTGCATTAGGCAGAAAGAGTTATGAAACTTCATGCCTCTCTACATTCTGTTGAGCTTGCAATCTTGGGGGAAGGGGAGAGCACATTCTCAGGTACTAAACGTCAAATTGCTGATTGGAACAGATGCTGGAGTGAGCTGAGTAAGCAAGACTTTCAAGAGTGGCGTTTTCTTAAATAATAGAACTTCTGAACTGGTCACGGGCTCAGTATTACACAGTGGTGGTACTGTTTTTATTTTAATGGGTTTTCAGAGGTATTGTTGTGCTGCTATTGTAATAGATTTTAATTTCTGAGATGAGCATGAGCCGGTATCGTAACCAGCTTCAATTAGCTCTAACCTGTGGAGCTGTAGTTTTCTCACCAGCATCACCTATGGTTCTTTGAAAACTTGACAAAGGGTGTACAATGAAAAGGCCTGTATAGATGGACCAGCTTTCTGGAAGAATAGTTTCTATCTAATGCTTCAGGTCCCAATTTAAGCAGGGCTACAATGAGGTCCAGTGAGCCTGGACACTGGTCAATAGTCAAAGGGTTCTCTGAAGAAAGAGAACACTTGTGGAGGCATTTAATTCATGTTTTAGTTTCCAAAAGATAGCCCATCCCATCCAACAGGCAAAGTACATATATCAAATAATTTGTTATTGTTGTTGAGAACCTTCAAGTCATTTCCGACTTATGGCTACCATACCATGGGGTTTTCTTGGTCATATTTATTCAGCGAAGGGTTGAGTCTGTTTTCACTGTGGCTTGCCAAAGGAAAACCAGTGGGTTTTCATAGTGAGCAAAAATTCGAACTCTAGTCTCTAGAGACACAGTGCAGTGTTCAAACTACTGCAACACGCAGGTTCTCATTCAATGGTGAGTAGAGTCTCACTTATCCAAGCTAAACGGGCCGGCAGAACCTTGGATAAGCGACTATCTTGGATAATAAGGAGGGATTAAGGAAAAGCCTATTAAACATCAAATTAGGTTATGATTTTACAAATTAAGCACCAAAACATGTTATACAACAAATTTGACAGAAAAAGTAGTTCAATACGCAGTAATGTTATGTTATAATTACTGTATTTACAATTTTAGCACCAAAATATCATGATATATTGAAAACATTGACTACAAAAATGCCTTCGATAATCCAGAACCTTGGATAAGCGAGTCTTGGATAAGTGAGACTCTACTGTATATCTTGTTTTAATAAACTCCAAGTGGGTTGAAGAGGTTCCCGAACAGATACATAGGTTGATATTAACTAATTCAACCTGTATTGTTAGTGTTATTGAACAACTTGACCAATATTTTAAATACCACATTATATTCATATCTCATCAGGCTTCAAGTTGGTCAATAAGCACGTAAGTATCTACTTGGAAACAGCTTTAAGCCACTTGGATTTGTTAAAGTGGAATATAGTAATAAAATCAACAAATATGTGATCATTCACTTTCATGTGCATGCTAAAGCAAGAACTGGAAAATCAAGCTGCAAGTTTTCCTACTGAAACAATGATTGTCAAAATCATATCAACAAATCTTGGTTTAATGTTAAATTGTTATGACCCAATGGGTAAATATCTATGTCCCATCCTTCATGCAAGGATCTCTGTATTTACTCGATTCTAATGCTCACCTTTTTTGACTAAATTACCTTCCCAAAATTAGGGTGCACATTAGATTTTTGGGTTTCAGAGTTTTGAAAATTGAGATATGCATTAGATTCGATTGCACATTAGACTCAAGTAAATATGGTATTTCCTTTTGGTGTATATGAATAGCTACTTGGGGAAAAATAATAGGGACATAAAAACAAAATTTTATAGTATAGAGGCTGGACAAAATATAGATTTACCTGAAACTGCCTGCTATAGGGTCAGCTAGGTAGCCAATAGCCCTTCCGATGTGACAGCCCTCCAGTTTCCAGGAAAAGTCTTAGCTAGTTTTGCAGCAGAGCTTTGCATTCAGAAATGACAGCTAAAGATGGGATAACCTGTGGACCTTATGTTCCAATCTGAGGGCAATTACCAGGATCAAAACAGTGCGCCACAGGCTTGCATTAGCCTCATCATGTCTTTTAAATCCCTGTGTACCCTGCGGTGTCATTGCATTTGTCACTATCGATGCCAGAGGCAACTGTTTTCATGTGGCCTGCCGTATTCCCTCTAGGCTTTGTTTGCAGTGGTCCGTGTTGGCCCATTAGCACTTTCCCTCACCTTTCTCATAATTTATCAAAGAAAGTGGCAAAATATGCTGTTGATCCATCTCTCTGGTTTAATTTCGCAAGACAGGTCGTAATGACTGCGTTCCTCGGCCAGTGATGCTCGAATGCTGTTTCCCCATATTTAATGTGACACAACTTTGGATAGCTGTAATTACTATGACAAGATAAAGGGAATTAGCTAAAACTTAATTAAACCCACGTGATGTGAAACTCTGACACTGTACATATTTAATAACATTAACACTTTGTTTCTGGCTTATTGAAAAGGGAAAGGGTGCATGAGCATTTCCTTTTGCATTAGAAGTATGCCAATTAAGGAAGAAAATTAAAACACTGATTGTGAATAGCCAGATAAGAAACAAAACTAAAAATGGGTATATGCTTGGCCTTGTGGATCAGTAATTAGTTTCCTCGGGGATACCTGTTTGTTAAAGCAAGGATTAAGGTTTACTTTCCTCTGCTGTTCGGTATAGTGTGGTTTTCCTTCTTGCAGGAACCTAGAGTGTATGAAAAGAGTAAAAACAGAATCTACATTCCCAAAAGCACTTCTGACAGAATTTTCATTCACATCATGGGCCCATTTTTAGGTTGCAAAAAATATATTAATGCCATAGAGTGCTGGATCATTTCTTGAACTTCCTCAGTAGTAGTAGTAGTAAATAATAATAATAATAATAATAATAATAACAACAACAACAACAACAACAACAACAACAACACACCCCCCCCCCCCCCCCGTAGGTGCCACCTTGCCGTGGTGGAGGGGCTTAACTACTCCAATGATGACTGAGAGCTGTGCTTGCGGTAGTGTAACTACCGGCAGGTCCAACCAAGCCAGAGAGGCCTCAGCTGAGGAGTGGAACTAAGAGCACCTAACCCATTAGCATTATGGAGAATCAAACCAAAACGAAGTCTATACTCGCTCGCGTCGTCGCCCAGGATAAAAAGGACCGCGGTGGATGCTGCTGATTCGGGACATCCATCAACAAGTGGGCTACGGAATCAAAATACAAATGAACAGTCACAGAAGCAGCAGACATATACAATGCCAGAAAACCGCACAGTTATAAAATGCTATTACAAATCTGAACCTCAAAAGCGTGGCTACCAAAAAAGGATGCATCAGCTATGGAAACAAGAATACCCTGACTCACAGATAACAGAACCCCGACTGGCTGACCAACGAAGATTCATAATCAGAAACAAAGTGTTCAGTGAAGTTGAACTCAAAGAAATCCAGATAATCTGCAAAGCAAATTACCATTAGACCACAGCACAGACAGCAGCAGAGACTCCAGCAACACTTGGAATGGTGGAACAGATTCAACCAGAAGAAAGTGTGGAGCTTTTGCAATAATTTGAAGTAAACAAAATCCAGCATATCTATCTTGTTTGCTGTGTCATACAACAACAATAAATAATAATAATAATAATAATAATAATAATAATAATAATAATAATAATACATTATATTTGTTACCTGCCTCTCCTAATGGCTAGAGGCTGGGTACAACAAAGTCAAAACATATGAACATAAAATATATACAATAAGATAGATAAAAACACACCATTATAAAAATACACCAAACACAGGATACAAAAATCAATATATTGAAGTAATAGAATGCAAATTAAAAACACATGATTCAATGTTGACTGAGTAGGTCTGCCAGAAGAGATGGGTCTTCAATTGGGTCTTAAATTTTGACAGCTCATTTAGCTTTCAGATATCTTCCAACAGATCATTCCACAGTTGTAGGGTGGCCAATGAAAAGTTTCTCTGGGTGAAGGTTTCCAATTGGGTACTTGCTGGTTGACGTAAGCATCCCTCAGAGGACCTCAGTGTCCTAAGAGGCAGATTGTACGGGAAAAAAGAGATCCTGTGGGTAACCTGGACCCAAACTCATACCTTAGCTATCCCTTTGTATTTTGGAGGTAGCTGTCTGCCTTATTAAAAATAAAGTAGAATATGGAAACAGGTGTTGGTCCCATACCTTTAAAGAAATGTTTTCACATTTTTGAAAATTCTAAAACTTCTATAGCATATAGGGACTGTAGAGTGTAATGGTATGCATGCTGGCCAACAAATGTCTGGAACTCTCTCCCCCGGACTGTGATGGAGGCTCCTTCTTTTGAGGCTTTTAAGCAGAGGCTGGATGGCCATCTCTTTGGGGTGCTTTGAATGCTATTTCCTGCTTCTTGGCAGGGGGTTGGACTGGATGGCCCATGAGGTCTCTTCCAATTCTACTATTCTATGATTCTATGATTCTATGAAATGTATATGTTAGGTTGATTTCCCCACTGCTCATGCAAGTGTTGGAACTTGCATAACTCCCAGAAGTTGCCCTATTGAGAAATGCATATCTGGGGCAAGGTAGAAGAATGATAACATCGGTGTGAAAGGCCAACTTTAAATAGAATCATAGAATCTCCTTTCCTGTAGTTTAAAGCCATTGTTCTGCGTCCTAGTCTCCAGGGCAGCAGAAAACACTCTTGCTCCCTCCTCTCTGTGACTTCCCCTCACAGATTTATACATGGCCATCATGTCTCCTCTCAGATTTCTCTTCAGGCTAAACATCCCCAGCTCTTTCAGCCGATCTTCATAGGCCTTGTTCTCCAGATCCTTGATCATTTTAGGCACCCTCCTCTGGACATCTTCCAGCTTGTCAACATCTCCCTTCAACTGTGGTGACACAGTATTCCAGATGTGGTCTGACCCAGGGCCATAGCCAGAAAAAAAATTCGGGAGGGGTTTTGAAATATCTGCTTGAGATAGTGCCTGGAGGGACTCTTAATGTTTTGCGTCTCATAGACTCAGCATGGGGATTTGGTTAACCAATTAAAATTCATGAGTAAACCAGTTTTTTTTATAACCTGAAAAATTTAGGGGGGAGGGGGTTGAACCCCTAACCCCCCCCCCCCACCTCGCTACAGGCCTGGTCTGACCAAGGCAGAATAGAGGGGTAGCATGACTTCCCTGGATTTAGACACTGAACTCTTATTTATGCAGGCCAAAATCCCATTGACTTTTTTAGCTGCCACATCACATTGTTAGCTCATGTTTAATTTATGAGTTTTGGTAAACTTTTGTGAAGTGATCTTTCTCTTGGGGAAAATAATTTTTAGAATAGTTTATAGATGACTTGGGAAATTATATGGCTTCCCCCCCCCCCCCCCCGACACTGGTACTGTGGTCAGAAAAATGTGGTATCAAATATGAAATTGCATTTCTTTTGTTTGACAAGAGACCCCTCCCTCTTTTGCATTCATGATCCATCATGAAATATGCAATTTCTGTGTAAATGAATTACTTTGACTCCTCCTGTGGTGATTCGCCCCATTTCACTCCGCCAGTCCCAGAAGGCATGAGCAAGTACTTTGGCCAAAAATGGAAGACCAGAGACCTAGAAAGAAGAAGAACCAAATTACAGACCCAAGCATGAGCTACTACACGATTCTTATAAAGCTACTGAAGAGAGCATACTTTATATGATTTGCATGCATTTTCAAAGTAGGTATTTTAGGAGCTTTATTTATTAAATTTTAAAACATTATGTCAGGTAACAATGAACCCCTCCCCTACTGCTTTTCCTGCACCCAGGTGATTAATACAACAACCAAGAAGGGAAAATAAGAACGGCTCATAATTGCTTCATGTTCAAATCTTCCGCCATGAATTATTAATTATAACATGATTGTATTAAAATCTAATATCCCAAAATGCTATTTTTCAATCCAGGAGGTTTATGTTTGATGAAGTCATCCAAATCCTCCATCCCTTCCTGGCGAGCTCCTCTTGGTCCTACTTCTAATAATGCAAATAGCTGGAGCTTGTTTCAATTGAACTTTTGTATACAGAGAGCATCTGAAAGACATTCATCAGTGCCCTGATGTACAGCTTATGGTTGTCTGAAGAGGGACCACAAACAGGGCTCTATCACAGTAGCTGCTGAGCAAAAACTCACATTCAAAGCAAATGGCAGAGCTCACATGTCTGTTGCAACCCTTCTTCACTCCACCATCACCCTTTCCTTGTTTTTCGACTCTGCTGATGCCTCCCAAGACTTTACTTCAGCAGAAAGAAGCTTTGTCAAATCGACAGCCTTTTCTCTGGCAATCACATCATTCCCCTTCCCAGAGGATAAGCAGGGGGCATGTGCCAGGATATATGCCAGAGGAAGCTGGCAACCAACCATGGGGAGTGCAAGCCAAATTTTTCAAATGGCTCCATTCCAGCAGAGAGAATGTGTTTTCCAGATGCTTAACCCATTCAGACTGCAATCCCCCCACTTGTTTAGTAGTAAACTTCACATGAATGAGCTTACTTCTGAATACACATGTTCTAAATTGCTCTCCAAGGTTAGCATTTGGCAGCCTCAAACTATCTCTGAAGCCACCAAGAGGAATGGCATTGTGTCTGGAAATTGATCATTACCATTTTTTCAAGAGGTTTTAAACCAACATTTGTCCTATCTAGAGTAGACCCATTGCAATTAGTAGAACTTGTTAATCATTTGCTCCTACTAATTAATGATTCTCGTTTCAATTGTTATCTCATATTTCCTTTGGAAATGCTAGGATTCAAATCATGGATAATTGAGGATTTTGTTCAGTCCACATTTTGAAGCAGTCTTTTATTTTTATTTCTCACATTACTATGAGAACTAGGATTGAATTAATGTTTTGTTTTTGCAGTTTTCCAAATATTGTAATCCAGTTATTGTCTAAAAATATATACCAACATTCATTTTAGGTTAAACCCCTATAGATGAATCCATAGCTTAGTTTGAAAATCATTAAAAATGTATATTTCATGAAAAATGCATTAAAAATAATACGGATTTTGATAGGGCTTTTACGAACTCTAACTCACAACTGATTGGGAAATGGAATGGATGGCCTTGACAAATACCCATGTGAAACTGACAGATTGCAAATAAATGGATCTGTCCATCTTTGTTAAAACCAATAAAATAAGTATAAAATCAATTCAAAGCTATAAATCACACTTGCTAAAACAGTGCATTAAAATAGCTTTCTCATACTGATGTGTGAGGGTTCTAAAAAGAAAGAAATGTATTCAGGTCTCAAATATTTAAAGTTTTACTGAACCCAGGGTAGATATCATCTGTATTATTCAGCGATGTACTATTTTCCTGAAATGGAGAAAACTTTGTAGGAAGCAAAGTGGATCTGCCCTTTGGCCAGTTAGACCTTTACAGGTTAAGAGTATGTGCTTTCAGTTCATATGAGTCATCTTTTATATTGAGTAGAAATGTTTGTGATTCCTGAAGTTCTCTCTCAGGAAAGCATAGAACACCACTACACTGTATTTATTTCAGATAAAAATACACATAACTGTTTTGTTTCTTTAAAAATAAAACTATGGACATTTTTTTAAAAAAAACAGATCAGCTAATTATTTGTTGAAATAGTCAACGTTTGGCCAAGGGCTGCATAAAGTTACCTCAGGGACCTGGTCCAATCTGTAGAGCAACCAGTTTTCCATATCTGTGGAAAGCACTCGTACTAATCACGAGGAAATTGCACATAACGGATTGTGAAGCATGCTTCAGCACAATGGAAAAATTAGCTTGTGGATATTGACAAAGGTTGAAAATTTTTATTGGACCATTAACATTTACAAAAGGGAATAATTGTTGATTATACCAATCCATAACACGGTACTGGCAAACTATGCTCTTCTGATTTCTAATAACACTACTTCAGGGAAGGGGAAAACATGGAGGCAGGGAGTTATGCTTTACTAAATAAGAAGTGCAAAGGGCAATAGGGAAATTGTGTGATCATCACTGGAGGAACATGAGGAATTTCAAAGTTAATTGGCACCAGGATGGTCGTGTAAGGCTGGTTTTTGCCATATACATGATTGGTTTTTAAAGCAACATCAGGAGAAAGAAAAAGTGACTATATTGACCAGTTTTGGTAAAAGAGAAAGCAGAGGGCTTTGCTCCCTACTTGGAGATTTGCAGATACCATTTCCTACTCTTGGTTCTCCAGGCTCATAGTCAACCTTGGTCTGGGTAGGAAAATGACTATAGTATAACAAGGATTACGTACAAAGAAATTATGGATGACATAGAACCATGGACTCATAGAGTTGGAAGCGTCCACAAGGGCCATCCAGTCCAACCATATTCCATGTAGGAACACACAATGAAGGCACTCCTGATGTTGTTGAACACGGCACCCACCCACCCCAAATAAAAAAGATGTATAGTTCGCCAAGGACAAGGTCCTGAAAATGAAATACAATGGGCTCTTCCCTTTCTATGAAGTCTTCCTCAACCTGTCATGGACCAGTAGCAGACCACACTCCCAAGAAATCTGCTGCTGCTGCTCAGTCGCTTAGTCGTTTCCTACTCTTTGTGACCTCATGGACCAGTCCACGCCAGAGCTCCCTGTCAGCCATTGCCGCCCCCAGTTCCTTCAAGGTCAAGCCAGTCACTTCAAGGATACCGTCCATCCATCTTGCCCTTGGTCGGCCTCTCTTCCTTTTTCCTTCCATTTTCCCCAGCATCGTGACCTTTTCCAAGCTTTCCTATCTTCTCATGATGTGGCCAAAATACTTCAACTTTGCCTCTAATATCCTTCCCTCCAGTGAAATCAGTTTTTCCTATTTTACATTTTTTGATCTAACTCTTTAATCTGCATGATCTGGATCAGTACCAGATCAGTGCAGGGAGACAGGTCTCCTTAAATGTGCACTGACCAGGACTGAGCATGGATCTCATAAAGTTGAGTCCAACTGAGAGCCTCTCTTATGAGCCCCAGGAGTCTTTAACGGGTGCCTGGTCCTGATTTTGTCCTGATCACATGGAGCCAGCCCTGGCTCTTTAATCGATACTAGTTCACACCAGCGCTGGTCTCATGGACCTGGTGCGAGGTCTCTCTGTCTCTGTTTCCCACATTCAGCTCCTTCTGAATTCAGGGGCAGATGGTAGCCAGGAATTTCATGTGCCATTTTGTACATGAGTCTCTACCAGGGCATTTGGTCCTATGTGAGACCAGAAAGCAGTGATTTTACCAATTGAGAAGTTATTTATGCCCAGAAAACTGTTAATGCCTTTGGCTGATTGCTTCAGTGTCGGGTTCTTTAGCGCTGTGTACGAGTTTTCATTTATTCGGACGGGGGATGGAGAAAATAATCATTGCTTAAAAATGCATTGGGCCATTTTGGGAGTTGAAATGCAAACAACTGTTTCAAGCTACTTGAAGCATCCATGTTTCAATATGATTGTGCCATGTTCACATACAAATCTGCTATAAATGGGCATAAAAGCTCCCCGACATGTAGAATTGCATACCTATAGAAAGCCAGTGTGAATAGCACAAGTGCCTGTCATCTAGTTAGCTCAGACATCAACCTTGTGAGAAGAAAGCTTGCTGGAGTTTGTGATTTTGAATAGAAAGCCTATGTCTGAGTAAGAAACAGTGTTTATTTAAAAAAAAATCCGTTACTTTACTGTAATGGAAAAATGGAGAATGGAGAACAAATGGTGGCAAAAGAAAAAAGTTGCAGCTATCAAAATTATTTCAAAAATATTATGTTTAACCATCTATACTCACTGAGATTAAGGGCACAGGACCTCCATGAAAATGGATAAACCATGAACTAAAAATGCAGATTTTTAAATCTGAGAGAACAGCTCTCCAATGCAACTCCATGGTCGATGTTGGGCAGAAGCTGACTGTAGAGTCACGCTGCAGTGGTTCTCAAACTGTGGGTTCCCAGATGTTTTGGACTTCAACTCCTAACAACTGGTAAACTGGCTCTGATTTCTGGGAGTTGTAGGCCAAAACATCTGGGGGCTCACAGGTTGAGAACCACTGCACTAAAGGACCTACAGATCCCTAAAGGGATCATATTAATCAAATCTGCAAATAATCAAATCCTCAAAATCTAACCTACAAGTGTAGAAAGCCAGCAGCATTTCTTTAATTATGCCACATATCCTTAATTATGTCATCTTTCAGATGCCTGTTTGGTCCTGCAGAAATGTATATGAAGTTCATTATTCCTATGAAGTCATCATCCATATGTTCCATGATACTTTAAAAATTAGACTGAGTTCCCACACCTGAGGAACAAACCTGATAATTTCCTTCCTAAACATGTCCATCTGTTCAACTGGCTAGCTGCCCAATTACAATGTACAGTTCACTGGGTAGGTTTTTCACAACTGAGGTACTAAGGCAGCATGTACTGAGAAAGAAAATCTGTTTGGTGCCATATGTCAAATTTTCTTCAAAAGAAGTCCCAGTTTTTGTCAATCTAGATAAAAATATGTAAGTGCAATGCTTTTTACTAGAGATCTACGACACTGATTTTTTTTAAAAATCTAAGCACGGTAGGTTGAAATGAAAGTTAGAAACTATATCCAGAATCCTAAAATTTAACATACTCCAAAATTATCCACCTCAGTGACTGATAGTGACACCTTTGCTTTCTTTTTTTAAAGTATTTTATTAAAAAAAGAAACATACAAGCGAATTGAATAAACATATACAATTAGAAACTTAATCACATACTATCTACTACTACTAAGCTACTATGCAATTATTTAAAATAACAAAACAGGAAGACAAGAAGAAAACAGACACAGAGGGAAACAAACAAACTTCTGGGAATCTATTGAGACTCAAAATAACTCTTTTTCACCAAAAATATAGCAGAGTGCTAGAAGTACACAGCAGAAACGTACATGTGGTGAGCTGGGATAAGCTTCTGTTGCTTAGAATGGCACAGGATTGCAGAGCCAAAAATCTAAGTTCAAAAGTATTGAAGTAAAAGAAATACATTCTGGATAAGAATGTTCTTGGAGCTAACTAACTTTCTAAATTTCATATTCTAAGGAAGGCAAAAGAATGATATCAGAACAATATGCATGCAGCTACATCTTGCCTAGAGAATGGCAAGATGCGTCCTCACAGGAGGAGACAAAAGGCAGAAAAGAAGAGAAAATGGAGGCCAATCATGTGGTCAAAGCCTAGGCCCGAACAAGATGGCAATAAGGAGGAAATTACTTCATACCTCACAGAAATCAACAAATGGGAGACGAGATAATACCAAACGGAGAGAAGGAGAGACAGAAACCACCTTCTAGGAAGGCATGCATGGGAATAGGGAAAGGAATCCCTCATTCTAATCCTGTTTTTGTAGTCTAGCTACTCATTGGGGACTGGAGACTTTTGGAGTCCAGGATGACATCCAACACAAACAAAATCCACAAAATTCCCACTCTGTAATTGATTGTTATTTTCTCTTGTCAGTCTACTCCCTTTATATGATAATGTTATCACACTTCTACTTTAGACAACACCTCACTAATTCATAATTCCTCCATCATTCTTGTGAAAAGTTAATGAACAAGTCCCAATCTTTCTTAAAGTTGGTGAAAGATTTTATCTTAATCAGTAGTTGCAAAGAGACAAAAGACCACAGAAGAACATTAAGAGGCTGTCTTTTGCTGTTGCTGCCTCAGAACTCGGCTTGCTTCTTCATCAGTGGACTCTGTTGCTTTTAGGACCTTATCACACAACACTCCCCCCCCCCCCCCCGGTGCCATTTCACCAACAAGTGTGGCAAAATGGCAGACGCCCCACACACTTCTCTGATGCAGTGACACTTTCCCTATCACACAGGAGAAGTGTAATGAACCTTACCTGTTAGGCCTGGGATGAAGCCTTGGTAACAGTGAGTGAGGCAGCCTCCATTTTGTTGAGGAATGCCAGGCAGCCATCATGAGTGTGGTTAGAAAGGGGGAGGAGCTTAGAGAGAGATTCTTAGGATTGGCCAACCAGAGCAGATGGGAGGAGCCAAGTCTTAGAGTGCAGAAAAAAAAAGAGCTCCAGGGAGTTCTGGTTTGAGGGTTTGAAGAAGAGAGTTCTGTTTGAGGGTTTGAAGAGAGCAGTTTGGTTTTGGAGTTGGGAGATTGTATGTGAGAGAGAGAACGGAAAGCTGTGGAAACTGACAGGCGAAGTCAGGCAGCTTGGATCTCTTGACTCTCACTATTGGGCTGATTAATAGAAGGACTCTAGGTTAGAGTTAATTAACAACCCAGGGGAACTCGTGTCTATTCTCAGCAAATAGAGCGATGGTTTTTGTGACCAATAGATAGATTGGTTAGTTGGAACTGTTTGAAACTAAGTGAAGTAAATCTGAAACATACAACTAAGTTAAGCTGAAGAACGTCTGTAACCAATTACGCTTATGAACCTCTCTGAAGTAATCATTTACCTGTTTTCAAGAAAATAAATTTTTATTCTATTCTTCAACTTTCAAGAGCCTCCACAGTGTATATTTTCCATCAAGAGATCTTAATAAAAGTTCCAGCAATACAACAATAAAATACCACAGAAAAGCCTCATAGTGAACATCAGTTTGGGAGCCTGGGGCGAAAACGGTGTGGGCAGAAATGGAATGAAGTTTGTCTCAGACACATTTAACAACAAAAATCCTAAAGACATTTTAGGTTGGTGTCAGCTACCAGTTTTAAAAGAAAATCTGTTATAATTAGTCTCTCAGCCTAGTCTCCCCGCTTTGCTCATATTGGTGGCAGAGGTGGGATATTATTATAAAATATTTCCCCACTGCCTCAACAATTCCTTTATATTGGTGGCAGTGATATTATAAAAATATCACAGGGATATTATAAAAAGATTTCCCCCCCTTGCTATCGTTTGCGTTATAAGAAGCATCGCCCAACCGGAGCAGAAGTATGCTGATGTGAGAACAAAGTTCATTGCCTGCTTTTAATATCTGCCTTCCTATGTCAGTTTATTTTTAGTTGACACTTCTTAGCCTGCCCAATATAGGAAGGATGTGTTGCCCAGAGGAGGAGAGAACTTAGAGGGGGTACAACTACACTACTATAGCCCTCTGATTCTATTTTAACATTCATAGTTTCAGCCTATATAATCCTAGGATGTATAGTTTAGTAAGAAAGTGCTTCCATTGTTATTCAGTACCTCATGAAGAACCGTATGTCAGGATGCAAAAAGCCCAGTATTCACCCAACTGACCTTTTCACTTCTGACCAGAGCAAAAGGGGGGGGGAGAGAGAGAGAGACAGAGAGAGAGAGAGAGAGAGAGACAGATGAGGAAGACCATTTGTTTGGAAAGAATGATTTGTGACCTGCTCTGTGTTTCAAACATGGGAAAGAACTGTTGACGGGGAGGTGTGAATGGGAAAGGGGAAACATGGGAGGGAGAGGGAAGAAGCATCTTGATATACTGGGGAGCTGGCGGAAAAGGGGCAGTGTAAGCTTTGTGATCATCTTGGCAAGGCGGATTCAATAAAGTTCCCATAGCCCCAGCTGTGTGAGCTTACCTTTGTGTCCTACACCTTCCGAGGACTGACACCGTAGGGCAAAATCAGAGTGGTATCAAACTGGTTTAATTATACTATATGTATACCCCTTAGAGATAGTCTTACAGAAAACTTTTTTTTCTAAACCTCAAATCTATCAGTGCCTGTGATGACACAAGTATTACACTAGTATAGATAGAACAAGCTTCACAGTTTAACCTTATTGTTTAAACATAGTGGCTAACAATTTATGTTAGTCACTGCAAACAACCTGAAAGATGGGACATGTTTATTTACTTTTCTGGAGGTAGTTCAAATACAAGCCAGCTAGCAGATGCAAAGGTAAATCCATGACACCGAATGTTACATGGGAACAAAAGTATTCAAGGCCATTCACTTGCAAGGAGAAAGATTACAATGGAAATCAACAGGGTTATAAAACCTTCAATCATTTTTCTAATAAAGTTCTACTGGACTATGGAGACTGATGAAAGTTTTCCCATAAATTTGTGCCTTTAAAAAAAGAGAGAGAATGCATTCTCGACAGCCTAAGAGGCCTTGAGAAGCCAGCATCAGTTGTCCATATTTCTAGAACAGTTAGGGAATAACAGCCTGAGAATCCATATGTCCAGAATGACCTAATCAATACAATATAAAATATTTTCTATTTTCCCCAAAAGTATAACAAGGGTGATTTTTTTTTCATGTCAAGAGTGACTTGAGAAACTGCAAATCACTTCTGGTGTGAGAGAATTGGCCGTCTGCAAGGACGTTGCCCAGGGGACGCCCGAATGTATGATGTTTTACCATCCTTGTGGGAGGCTTCCCTCATGTCCCCACATGGAGCTAGAGCTGACAGAGGGAGCTCATTTGCACACACACACACACACACCCCAGGTTGGATTTGAACCAGCAACCTTCAGGTCAACAACCCAACCTCCAAGTCAGCAGTCTGCCAGCACAAGGGTTTAACCCATTGCACCACCGGGGGCTCCCAAGTGTGAGACGAAAGCCACATCATTGGGAGATCCTACACAGACACTCTATAATATAATTTGAAGTCAGCTCAAGGACAGAGTATCCGCAAAATGTACACTTTCAATGCATACTGCAATGAACTTCAAGCCAACATACAGTAGAGTCGCACTTATCCAACACTCGCTTATCCAATGTTCTGGATTATCCAACATATTTTTGTAGTCAATGTTTTCTTCTTTTTTTTTTTTGAATAGTTTTTTATTGATTTTCCAGAAATTTAGAGAATTACATTACAAAAATTATGAGGAGGGGAAAGGAGAAAGAAGGAGAAAAGAAAAAAATAAATAAAAAATAAAAATAAAAATAATTATTACACACAGCCAGCAGACAGCAAAAAAAAAAAAAGGAAAAAAGGGGGAAAAAACAAAAAAACAAAAACAAAAAACACACCAATAACTTCCAGTCGATTCCACAGGGGCAGTAATTCATTTACATTATGCTATAAATTTTCCTTGCCCATATCCCCGCACATTCTCAGTCTGACGCATGTCTATCTTTGCTCTGACCAACTATTCAAAATTAATCTGATGTTTCCCTTGTAAAAAATTTTTTACTGGTGACCAGTCCGTCCTTTGTTTTTTGGTATAATCTTGCAGTAAAAAGGTCATAGTATCCATGTCCATGTATTCCCTTAATTTGGTGATCCATGCGTCTTCCGATGGGATATCTTTCGAACGCCATCTTTGAGCTATTAAAGCTCGAGCAGCTGCTGTTATGTGAAAGAATAATATATCTTCATTTCTTTCTAAGTGAAAGTTGGTAATATTTAACAAATAATATTCAGGTTTAAAATCAAAATTCTTATCTAAGATTCCTTTTGCATAATTATGTATCATTTTCCAGAAACCTTTGACCTCTTTACATTCCCACCATACATGTAAAAAAGTCCCTGTTTTATTATTGCATTTCCAACATTCTTTTTTCTGGTTTTTGTAAAATTTAGATAATTTCTGGGGGGTTAGGTACCATCGGAAAAACATTTTATACCAATTCTCCCTTAATTTGAGTGAACTAGAATATTTCATTTTAGTTTTCCACAATTTCTCCCAGTCTTCAAATTGAATTGGGTGTCCCACATCCTGTGCCCATCTAGTCATAGTGTCTTTTACCCCTTCAGATTCTGTATTCCACTCGAGTAGTTTTTGATATAAAATCTTGATGAGATCCTACAGACACTCTATAATATAATTTGAAGTCAGCTCAAGGACAGATTATCCGCAAAATGTACACTTTCAATGCATACTGCAATGAACTTCAAGCCAACATACAGTAGAGTCGCACTTATCCAACACTCGCTTATCCAACGTTCTGGATTATCCAACATATTTTTGTAGTCAATGTTTTCAATACATCATGATATGTTGGTGCTAAATTCATAAATACAGTAATTACAACATAACATTACTGCATATTGAACTGCTTCTGTCAATTTTTTTGTAAAACATGATGTTTTAGTGCTTAATTTGTAAAATCATAACCTATTTGATGTTTAATAGGCTTTTCCTTCCTCCTTATTATCCAACATATTCTCTTATCCAACGTTCTGCCGGCCCATTTATGTTGGATAAATACATGTAAATACATGCAGCTACTGTATTTACATGTAATACAGTAATACATGCTGTAAATACATGCAGCAGCACAGCTCAGTGGACTGGCAAAGTGAAAAAAACCCTGCATTTTCTGGTATGTGTTTAGCCACATATTCTTTGGTTCTTAGTTTTGATTCCAATCCACATTCAGTGGATGTTGTGGCCAATATTTCAACCTCGAACAAGTTCCTGGGGTGTTTGTGTAGGTTCTGCACAACCAAACGGTTTTGGTTTTTTTGTTGTTGTTGTTTTTTCAATCCAATTCCAAACTAAATTATTTTATCTGTATACTACCACCCTAAATCATGGCCAGGTATTTTGGCTGGGCAATTTGATGTAGCTGCATTTCCCAAATAGATCTTTCATTTCCATAAAAGAATTAAAACAGGTCTGGAAACGAGAAATGACGAGGAAAAACCAAAAAGGAAATCACCTCTCCAGGTGTCAAGAAAATATTCCCTGTTTAACTGTTTCAATTCACAAGTTATTAGATGTAAAGCTGTACTTCAGAGACATCCAACACACTAATGGTAAAATCTTGGACTTCGTTTTTATAGGCAAGTAAGGTCTTTGCATTTTTAAATGAACTGCTACGTACACAAGCCTTCTCTTGTCACAAACCAGCATGTAAAGGGGAAAGCTTGAGCAGAAGCCTCAACAGAATATATTACACTATGTTAAATGTTAAAGACTATTAAATAGTTGCACAAACAAAACAAAGACAGAAGGATGAATATGTTGAAGTTGAGGAGAAAATGTTTTCTTTGACTGGTTTGATTATAAGATTAACTTTGCAAAGCATCTTCCTCTTAACCTCAACACCTTTTTAAAACACGGAATTAAATAAAAAATTATCGTTGTTATGTACTTTCAGGTCTACTCCGTCTTCCAGTAACCTTGTTGTAAGGTTTCTTTAGCAAGATTTATTCAGAGGAGCTTTAGCTACACTGCCAAATAATCCAGTTTCTGAATCCAGATTATCTGATTAGAACTGGATTATATGAGTTTACACTGCTTTATAATCCAGTTCAAAGCAGACAATCTGGATTCAGAAACTGGATTAAGGACCCCTGCTAGAAGTATCCCTGCATCATGTGATGGGTTCCAGCTCCATCCGACTCCATCTTGGCTCCGTAGAAAATGTCCTACGACGGAGGCCAGACCTCGTGTGATGGGGTTGTATATAGTAGTAAAGATGGGGCATAAGACTTAGGCACAATCTACACATGCTGTGAAATCCAGAATGATGTGGATTAATTTTTTTTGGGGGGGGGGTCACTAGAAAACACACACCCATAATGTGCACTGCAACATGTATCCACATGGAAAACACGTGTTTTAAAAAATCAGGAGAAAGTCTAAAATCGGTAATAAAATGCACTGCAGCAGATCAGTGTATGAATTCTGCAGAGAATTCAGTAGCAATGTGTAAACAGCTCCACCACTGGAAAATTTGGATTAAGGAATTGCTTCCCCCCACTTTTTAAAATTTAAATTTAAATTTTTGTGGTATGAGGATGCCATGAGAGCTTTTTCCGCAGTTCCCAGAGTGTGTATGTGGAGACTCTTAAGGAGTGGAACTGGATTTTTTAAAATCCACATTCTGACCCAGATTATAGGACTGTAAAAGCAGTCTGAAGATTATGATGTATCTCTACATTGCAGAATTAATGCAGTCTGACACCATTTTAACTACCATGATTCAATGCTATGGAGTCCTAGAAGTTATAGCTTGAAGCTCCTGAACTCTTTGACAGAAAAAAGCTGAAGATTCTTAAACTATAACTCCTAGGTTTTCATAGCACTGTGTTGTGAAAATTAAAGTGGTGTCAAACAGCATGAACTTCATAGTATGATACACTGTGTCTTGCACAATGTCACACAGTCGGTTTCTATGGCCAGCATGGATTTGAAGCCTTATCTCTTCTTAAAATATAATTTATTGAAATTTTTCAAGTATATAAATAACACCTGAAACCAGATAGTCAAATGTACTGTATGGATTAAAAACAAAACAAAAGCTCCAAAAATGGATTAAGGATGGAAGTAACTTTTTAAATTGGAAGATAGGGTGTGCTTGTAGCACCCACTGGAGCAAAACAAGACTGGTATATTTTGAGAAAGCAGATTTGTTTCGGCTGGCAAAAGCTTCCCACTGAAAGCAATTGGAATATTAACAGATGATAAACATTGGACTCAGTTTCTACATTGTTTTGGAAGAGGCATCGAGTAGGCAGAAATGTTAACTCAATGCCAAGATGTTGTCTAAAAGAAGAATGTTAAAGATGCAAAATTTGCAAGAGGAAACTGCAGGGATGTGGCAGGAGACAGTGCAGGAATACAAATGGATGAAAAATAACTATAAGAACTTTAGATTGAAACTTGGATCAGCTGAAGAACTGGACCTGCAAAAACGTAGACTGGATGAGTGACACTGAGTGTGAAGAGAGTAATTATGTGAATAGAGAGGTTGGAAAGATTGGCAGAAATTATTTTGTAGAGGATTATCCTATGTCCTTCCCTCCCTGCACAATTTTTTTTTTTAAAAAATGATTCCCAATTTGTTGAATTGCAAAGATTTGGTTATAAAAACCCACAAAGTTAAATATAAGTAAGAAGAATATAGAAATAAATATATTAGTATTGGCCCATCATCTGATTTTGGTTCAGGGTAAAGAATTCTGAAAGAATAGACATTTGTGGTAAACTTTTCTTTTTCATGTCAGGCACGACTTGAGAAACTGCAAGTCGCTTCTGGTGTGAGAGAATTGGCTGTCTGCAAGGGCGTTGCCCAGGGGATGCCCAGATGTATTTTTTTTAAAAAAATTTTTTTTACCATCCTTGTGGGAGGCTTCTCTTATGTCCCTGCATGGAGCTGGAGCTGATAGAGGGAGCTCATCCGTGCTCTCCTCGGGTTGGATTCGAACCTGGCAGCCTTCAGGTCAGCAACCCAACTTTCAAATCACAAGGCTTTAACCCATTACACCACCGCGGGCTCCTGGTAAACTAATTGATGAATGGGCAACTGTTTTCAAAGATGATTTTTTTTCTGTGGATAATTGGGAAAACTGTAAATCAGTAAAATTGATGCTTGAAATATATGGCTATTAAAAGGGATAGTGAGAGCAAATTAAATTGATTGTGTTAATGTTTATTTAAGAGTCAATGTGTTACAGTTTTGCTAAATGCAAGATGAGCGAGAACAAAAATAAAAACTAGCTGATAATGATGACACGGTTTATTTTTGCCTAGGTAAAGGTAAAGGTTTCCCCATGATATTAAGTCTAGTCATGTCTGATTCTACGGGGTGGTGCCCATCTCCATTTCTAATGTATTTGGATGTGTTTGTATGAATTTTATATGTTGTACGCCACTTTGAATCCCACCCACGAGAGAAAAGCGGGATAGAAATGAATAAATAATAATGATAATGATGATAATAATAATAAGCCAAAGACGCCTCCTAGGTCATGTAGCAAGCATGACTGCATGGAATGCTGTTACCTTCCCACCGAAGCAGTACCTATTGATCTACTCACATTTGCATATTTTATACTGCTAGGTTGGCAGAAGCTGGAGTTAACAAGGGGAGCTCACCTTGTCCATGGAACTGAAACGTCAACCTTCTGGTCAACAAGTTCTGCAGCTTAGGAGTTTAACCTGCTGTGCCACTGCAGCCCCTTTTGCATACATAGTAATAACTGGAACTTCCTGTAATGACCATCGTATGTGAGTGTTTGTTTGATTATCATAATTCCATTTTATAGAAAGAATTTAATTCTGTGAGAGAGGCACTGATAGATTATATAGTTTGTTCTAGTTAAACATTGGGACTAAGTTTAATTTTCTTTTTCTAATTTTATTTACTACGCTTTCGTTCTTTGCTCTTTTTCTTTTTGTTTTACGTACTGTTGTGCTGTATATTTTAACCCCGACCTTTTGGAATCCCAAGCTCAACAGTCAGACCACCCCAACATGCCGGTCTCAAAACCAGGCAATGCAGTTAGTCCAATATACTCTCTCAAGCAGTGAAAAGTATCAGTCTGTTCTAACATGTTTTTCCTTTAAGCTGTATCTTATTAATGCTTTGTGTTGTGATTTGAAGATAAACTTGGACTTGATTTACAAGTCTGGTTGTTGATGCTTGCAGCTCTGGGAAAAGCCCATTATTGTGGCGGGGGGGGGGGGGGATGAACTAAAAGCAGGGAACACATTCGATCCGCATAAACTGCTTATTAAGACGAATAAAGGAGTTAGTTAACACAAACATCAGAATGTCAGCATTCTCAAGACATAAAGGTAAAGGTAAAGGTTTCCCCTGACGTTAAGTCCAGTCATGTCTGACTCTGGGGGTTGGTGCTCATCTCCATTTCTAAGCCGAAGAGCCGGCGTTGTCCATAGACACCTCCAAGGTCATGTGGCCGGCATGACTGCATGGAGCAAGACATATGACTCATGAAATCAACAAGCCAGTGCAGCTTAGAAATCAGGTATGATACTCTGTGCTTCATTAAATAGTGATGTGCATTTGTATGAAATTGCTATCCATTTTGTTTTGTTTCATTCGTTCTGCTCCGTTTTTGTTTTTGTTTGCCACTTCCGAAAATGGGACCCTATCCGATTAGGATTTTTGTCTCGCATCCAAAAAAATGAAAATGTTCAGACCATTGGCAGCAATGGGAAGGCTTCCAAGGTGTGCCCTCCCCTCAATTTTAGGGCTAGAGGAGTGAAAATCGCCATACATGGAGGGCATATCGACCCCTTTTAGCCCACCAACTTAAAAAAAATCTAAATGGAGAAGGTAGAAGCCTAACCATTTCTTTCCTTTGAAAAATATATTTTAAAAGAACCAATACTACCCAGGGGGAGGAAAAGGTTTTTTAAAAAATATAATTAAGAATACAAGATTTAAAGAATTAAAATATTACAGTACAGCAAATAGAAGCTACAGAGATTCTTTTCCCCACCCCAAAGCCCTGCGTGCACTTCCCAGCCGAACTCACCCCACCCCTTTAAAAATCCCAGCCCCCTTCCCTTCAAAGAAAGAATAAAAATAGAAGCAAAGCAGCCAAGCTTGGGGAAAAAATAAGATACAAACAAATCTCTTTCCCCTAGCAGCAAGGCAAGGACAGAAGGCAAGACAAGGCAAGAGGCAAGGCAACAAGGCAGCAAGCACACTAGCACAGAGAGACTGAGTGAACTGAGTGAGCAGCAGTAAGGCAGGCAGCCAGGCAGCCAGGCAGCACCAGCAAAGGACATGCCCACAATGGGCTCTTTGTGGGCAGTTGCCCCATTAAATACCCTTGCAACATCACAGTTTCCTTGGCCTCTGATTGGACAGTACGAAATGAATACCCGAATAAAACAAATGGAGCAAATAACGCGCACACCACTATCATTAAAGTTTCCTGATTCAATTCATCATTCACAAGATCAGCAGTCAGGTCTTTTAATCTGGTGGGGATTTCTGGGCTATATACATTCTCCTTTCTTGTCTGTTGAGTTTCTTCTGCCTTATCCCTGATCAATGATTGGGATTCAGAGATGAGAGATTATTTAAAATTTAGTAAAGCTTTGTATAAAAAGAGAGAGAGCATTGTGATTTGGAATTCTGGAAGAAGCTCTGGTTTGCAGACAATGAACAGCTTGAAAATTGTTTCCCTATAGAAATTGGCAAGATTTACATCTAGTGCTCACTTTCTTAGTAATGTCAACTGTATTCATAAGAACTGTCACAATTTTACTCCCAGAACAGAGAAGCTGTCCCCAACCTGTGCTAAAGTAAAGCTTCTTAAACTGTGGGTTGAGATCCCCTTTGGGGTCTCCTTACTCAATGTAGGGGCTACAATAAAAGTGTGTATCTTGCCACCTACTGGCTGTTTTAGACATTTATATGAATGTTAGCAACAGCATGCAGCAATGTTTCAGCTACTTCATAAAAAAAGAAAATCAGCCTGCCTTGTTTAGCAAGCCTTTTTGCTCGATGAATTTCTCTTCAGTTTCAGAAATATTTCCCTTCGAAATTTAATTCTAATAAACCATACTCAATTGAAGTTAAAAACATCAGTCATCTACTATTAAATGTTCGAGAAGAATTTGCCTGCAACTCTGATTCGAAGGAGCAGGGAGGAAAGGATATAGATTACATGCATGTATGTGAACAGACTATGGGAGCAAGATGGAGGGAGATATAGGTCCATTTCAAGCACATGGCTCACTTTGCAACCTGGGACCTTTTAGGTTGGAGTTACAAACCCCCAAAACACTCCACTGTGATTCCCCAATTCAGGAAGAAAGGGAGAGCAAACAGAGTACATTCTGCCACTTGAGGCTGCAAATCAAGCATGCCAACATGGCATGAAAAAGTGTTGAAGATTTTATGTCTTCCAGCATGAAATAGTCAGCTGGGATTTAATTCTTTATTTAAAAAATAAACAAGTGCATTCATATGAAAATTTACTTTCATATTTAACACATAGTAAAATTATATGTATGGCAAATAATTGTTTTAAAATAAATTTCTTTACTATTTATTATGAGCAAATCTTTGATTTAGGCCTGGGCTGTGGCGCAGGCTGGAGAGCAAGCCAGCTGAAACCAGCTGCAATGAATCACTCTGACCAGGAGGTCATGAATTCGAGGCCCGCTCAGAGCCTATGTTTGTCTTGTCTTTGTTCTATGTTAAAAGGCATTGAATGTTTGCCTATATGTGTAATATGATCCGCCCTGAGTCCCCTTCGGGGTGAGAAGGGCGGGATATAAATGCTGTAAATAAATAAATAAATAAATTGTGTATACCTATTTTACATACCTATATACCCAGGATGATGTAAAAATTTCTTAGGATGTTGTGAGTATAAAGCCCTGTGGTAAAGGATCTGTAACTGGATCAAGAACAGGCAGCAGCCAGATACCTTCCAGTTTTACAAGATCTTTAGCCTTCTTTGCCAAAGAGTGCTGTTGCCTCACTAAACTAAATATCACAGAATATTACAGCATTGAGGCATAGAATTTAAAATGGGATCAAACCTCATTAATACTACAGTGCAGATAAGTCCCAAAAGGAACTGTTTTAGGAAGGACAATGTTTTATTTCCAATAACCCAGTTACATGCAGCTCAATCTAAATTCATTCCATATTATTTGATTTATTTTCCCATTGTGGACAAAATAAATTCCTCAAAGCAGACAGCTGCAATCCACATCACGTGACTCAAGGGAAACTGGGTGGTTACTCCCCCCACCCAAGAACCTTAAAATGCATGTGTGTGTGTGTGTGTGTGTGTATGTATGTATCCAAAGTGAGGAAGCTGAGGCCACATACAAGAGAAACAGCCAACAATTCTGGGTGTGCAAAATCTATTCCCCCCCCCCCCCAAGATTCAGGAGATTATTCATAATTTGGAATCCTTAAAACAGAACTGGGGGGCAGGTACCTGAAATTTGACACAAAAACAGGATGAAAACAGAACGCTTTTCTGCCATTGTGCACACCCCTACAACTTACCAAACAGACAATACATGCTATTTGCTAATTACTGAAATTCATTTTGTAAAGAAATGGCTCTAACAACTTCATTTGTTTGTACTTGGATGTAAGGCTTTAAGAATTATAACTACAGTGTTCCCTCACTACTTTGCGGTTCACTTTTCGCGGATTAGCTGTTTTGCGGTTTTTCAATAAACTCTAAAAGACTATTATAAATCATAAAAAATACAATTTACAGCCTAAGGAAGGGAGGAAGGAGAAGCCAAAGGTGGAGAAAAGGAGCCCAAACAGCAACGGGAGGAGAAGGAGGCAATTTATCAACACACAATTGGTTGATAAACTTAAAATAGTGTATAACTACTAAAATAATGTATAAATATTAAAATTAATATAGTGTCTCTACTTCGCGGATTTTCACTTATTGTGGGTGGTCCTGGAATGTAACCTCCACGATAAGTGAAGGAACACTGTATTCATATTTTGCATGGAGCAGGAGAACAGTATAATGCAGTGTGGTGTCCAAGACAATTTAATTAAAACAGCCATTCTCCTATGTGCCATATACACTCGTGTGTGAGTGGACCTTGTGTATTAGTTGAGAGCAGCTTTAGGGGGGCAAAATTGGGTATTTTGATATGACACATGGATAAGTAGAAGGTAATTTCACAGAGCCAATGGTGTCTTGGGGAGACTGTTGTCCCTGGCCATCATCACTATTTCCCTGCCCAGTCATTCAGAAAGACCAAAAGCAGTATTGTTGTGGCCAAAAGTAGGCTGAACTGGTGCTTCTTTTGGGTTCTCTTGGAATGGACTAAGTTCTTGACTTTTATGACCTAATTCAGGTCACTTCTATACTGTCTATACTGTCTAATATTATATTTATGGCACCCAAGAAATGGGTGGATGGGGAACCCCCTCCCTGGAGTTATACTATGAGGCATTTCAATTTGCTAGGTTAGTAGAACTGGAATTGGAAGGGACAAAAAGGGTGAAATTAGAGAAAGAACTAAACAAAAGGAAAAAGATATCATGTATGGGAGGAAAAATCGATAAGAAGAGATTATCAGTTTATCCCAGATTATCTGGCAGTGGAGATTCATATAATCCAGTTTAAACAAGATAATCTGGGATCAGATCCTGAGATAGAGGGCAGTATAGAAGGGGCCTCAGGGGAGGGAAGGTTTCCTCTTTTGATAAGCATCAAGGTACAACTCTTACACTGACTTGTGGATAAGTCAACCTAGGGCGGTTTGGGGGGGGGGGGGGGCATTTTTTGACAAAAATTTCTGGACTTATACATGAGCAATCAGTGTTCCCCCTCACTTATCGCGGGGGTTAGGTTCCAGGACCACCCGCAATAAGTGAAAATCCATGAAGTAGGAATGCTATATATTTATACATTATTTTAGTAATTATACACCATTTTAGGTCTTTATCAACCAATCGTGTGTTGATAAATCGCCTCCTTCTCCTCCCGTTGCCGCTTGGGCTCTTTTTCTCTCGCTTCGGCTTCTCCTGCCTCCCTTCCTTAGGCTGTAAATTGTAATTTTCTATGATTTATAATATTCTTTTAGAGCTTAGCATGAGGATATTGGATGAACGGATTTTAACCATATTTTTTATATTTTATACTGTATTAATTGTTTATAATGGATTTTATATACTGTTATGATTTTAATTATGTGTCGGCATCGAATTGTTGCCAATTGTGTATGCCGCCCTGAGTCCCTTCGGGTGAGAAGGGCAAGATAGAAATGATGGAAATAGATAAATAAATAAATAAATAAATTTATTGAAAAACCGCGAAACAGCAAATCCGCAACAAGCGAACCGCCAAGTAGTGAGCGAATACTGTATACAATAATTTAGCATTGTGTCATTTAAAAAACAAAACAAAAAGGAGCAATCATTCCCAGTTTTAAAAAAAAAACAATAAGTGTTTTCATCAATAGCTGATGAAAAATTAGAAATTTGGAAAAGTCCAGACACACACCAGGAATACTCCCTGAACAAACAGCCTAGGAGTCAAAAACTTTGATTTTCAGTCTGTGACAGAGCGAAGAATTCTGTGCGCTACTCAGGTTAACGCCAAACAACCTTTGTAAGAATATACTTCAATCAGACTGAGGATCGCATAATGGTGCCTCCGTATCGAGGGGGAAAAAATAGAACAGAAATGACAAACCCAATCATTATCAAATAAAAACAGGTTAAACAGAATAGGGTAGACACGGATAATTAAAAAATATATATTATCCTTCCCTATTGTGTCAGACATAAGACTGTAAAAAAATAAAAAAATAAATGTATTTAAAAGCAGCGAAGCATTTTTAATTGAAGAAAAATTGGAATTTATTTTGTGCAGAGAGAGAGAGAGATTCCAGCCTTCCCTCTGCTCTCCGAGAAGCATCCCATATTCTTAGATGTGATGTTGCCTTGGCAACCACACTTGGTGACCTCGTTATTTCAACCTAATCCTGCTTTGAAATTATAGATGCTCCACCCTTTTGCCTGGCTAGGCTGATAACATAATCATTGTAAATGAGGATTGGGGAGGGGGGAAAACAGCAAGATAGCATTTCCCTAGTGACATAAGACTAGTCGCACCTTATCAAGAAAATATTCCCAACAATTAAAGTGCATAAATCTCAATGCCCCAGAAAAGGGAGGCTTGGGGGATTATTATTTGTGCGGGCGTTGAGTCTGCTGTTCTGCTTTGCAAAATGCAACTGCGGCAGTGTGCTGGTTAGATTTGGAAATTAAAATTCACCTACATTAAATTTCTTTTTTTTTAATTCCTAATATTATGAGTAAAGCATAGGCGTTCCAAATTAAGCATCTGTTTTGACGACAGAAGGATCTAGGAACTATACAGTATGCAAAACTACTCATCAAAAACAGACTTTCGGGTTTTTAGTGGGCTCCTTTATTGAAAATGGGTTAAAATCATAAAACCGGGGAGGGGAGGAGAGTGTGTGTGAAACTATTTCAGCTCTTACTGCAGTGGAAAAGAAATAGACTTGCTCATCTTACACACTACATGAACTATATTTCTTTTAGGAGAAATGTAGACAACATGATTTGATTGAGGACCCATCCAGACAGGCCCTATATCCCAGGATCTGGTCCCAGATTTTCTGCTTTAAACTGGGACCTCTTCCACACAGCTAAATAAAATCCTACATTAGCTGCTTTGAACTGGAATATATGGCGGTGTGGACTCAGATAAACCAGTTCAAAGCAGATATTGTGGGGTTTTCTGCCTTGATATCCCAGGTTATATGGCTGTGTGGAAGTGTTGGAAATAGCAACCTTCTACAAGCCTCCTACACTAGTTATTTGTTATGTATATAATTCAGATTGCTTATTGTATAAATGTGTGTTGATATGCAGTTTTCCTTAACTCTATGTTGTGGGAGGGGCTGCAGACCATGTGATCAGATCTGGGACTATTCAAGACTCAGACTCCATTTTAGAAACTGTATGCTTTTAGACGTCACTAGGAACAGTATGCTTACAGAAGCCATTAGACTTTCAATGTAGTGACTTCAGTAGAAACAGTACAGTTTAGAAGTTAGTTGAAAGAGACTATGGAGCAGTGGTTCTCAACCTCAGATGTTTTTGGCCTACAACTCCCAGAAATCCCAGCCAGTTTACCAGCTGTTAGGATTTCTGGGAGTTGAAGGCCAGAAACATCTGAGGACCCCAGGTTGAGAACCACTGCTATAGAGACTCTATTAGACTCTCAGAACAGAGAGATGCTTTAGACCAGTAGTTCTCAACCTGTGGGTCCCCAGAAAAGACATTGAAATCCACAAGCACATGAACAATTTCAACAGAAAGGAGAAAACCATGAAAATGAACAAATTCTGGTTACCAGTATTAAAAAAAAACACCAGAATCAAGACAGTAAATAAGAAACACCACTCAAAAACAGGGGAACTACAGATAGCAATTGCAACATTTGCATTTGCTTTAACAGACAAGCATTATTTCTCCCACACTGGAGATTCCACAGATACACACATGTCATGGAACCCAGTTACAGGGCTTTGGTAATTCAGCCCTGTAACTGGGAGTCATAACATAAACAATCCCAGGAGCACCTGGCAGAAGAAGATAGAATATGCCTGGGAACTTGGGGCCGAAAGTATAAACAATTATAATTGGTCTAGTGTGTGAAAATGGTAGTAATGTGATATTGGGGGTGGGACTTGATGATGATATTTACGTGTGGTGTTACGTAGCATCAAAAGTTATAAAAATAGTTGTATGTAAACATTGGGTCATTCCTGACTTTTCCAAAGTCATGTGTTCTTCAATAAAGATTGGATTTGAGAGCAGCCATCTCTGATCTGCGTTCAGACTGATCCTTTGAAGTGAGCAGGACAATTAAGTCAGGAATCCAGTTCTCACCCTCCTGCAAATTTGCAGTGAAGTGATAATGAGCAGGGAAGGAGATCAAAGCCATGACGGAGCAAAGGGGCCTCCGCTGGGAGCTCTGCCGTTGGCAGAAGAGACATTGCAAGCCATAGCTTCCTCTACGGGGTACCCCAAGCCGGACGGCGTGACCCAGAGGATTCCCAGAGGGGGAAGAGGCGTTCCGGCGGCGGCAGAAACCAGTTGGGGATCTGGAGGAAGCATGCCGGAGACCGTGGCCCAGCGGTTATCCATCCTGGAAACTCATTTATCCAGGCTGTCGGATACCGTGGGGAGAATAGTGCCAATATTGGAAGAGAATCTCCAAAAAGAGCACATCCGATATGGCGCCGAGAGAGAGCCAAGCAAAGGAGGCGATTGGAGCCAGAGGGGACAGCGAGCTTCAACGCAGAGTCCCGCGGCGGCAAGGGACGAGGGAGACGAGGAATATTGGCAAGAGCTGGAGTTCCGGGACAGAATGGCGCGCGAAGTGGAGCGCCAGCAAGCTCTGGGAACTCTGAGGCCGCCAACCCCAACAGAGCTCCCAACCCCCCGAATGGGCGTCGGAGTAGAAAGACCACTGGGGCCAGGGATCGGGTCCAGTGGATTAGCTGACGAAGGCGGAGAGGAGCAGGAGATCCAGGAAGAGGAGGAGGATGTGCCGTACGACGGGGAAAGGCGAGATGCGGGGGCTACAGCGAGGCCAGTATGCGGATGGGGGGAAGGGCCGACAGCGGCGGCAGGATTTCGGGAGCCGCGCAGAATGACCACCGGAGTGGGGTGCGGCGTGATCCAAGGAAACCCGATGCAACCCTTCCCCATGCCTCCCAGACAGCATCAACGGGCCGCTGAATGGATGCCAAGAAGGGAAGATCTCAAGCTAGAATACGGAGGGGAATCAGCCGAACTGAACTTTTTTCTAATTAGCATCAGGGGATACATGGAAGACAATGCACACACATTCCCCTCCGAAGCAAGCAGGGTTCGGGCCATCGGCAACACACTAAAGAGAGGAGCGGCCAGCTGGTATGTGCAACTACATGCCAGACAGGACCCATGCCTGAGGTCAGTGCCCCGCTTCCTCGCCGCACTGGAAAACCGGTTCAGAGACCGGCTAGAGCAATTGAGAGCTCGAGACCAGCTTAGAGGAATAAAGCAGAGGGACAAAACGGTGCCCGAGTACGCAGAAGAATTCCTCCACCTCGCGGAAAGGGTACCAGAGTGGTCTGAAGTGACCAAAGTGGAATTATTTAAAGAGGGACTACGCCCCGAGATTTTCAGCTGGGCAGCGCACAGAGATGACCCCGAAACGCTCCAGGGATGGATTCAACTAGCGGGGCGCGTTGAATCCACCCTGGCCCAAGTAAAGCGCTTCAGGAGCAGCGGCGGCCAGCAAAGACCGGTGGCGAGAGGTCGAGGAGAAACGAGGAAGCAGGAAAGACCCGGAGGGAGGCCGGGGATTCCCTCCAGAGGAGACGACAACAAACCTAAACCGGGATGCTTTGTATGTGGGAAGACGGGCCATCGAGCAGCAGAATGCTGGGCACGGAAGGGGGAGCCGCCAAAACCCTCAAAGCCCAAGCCAGCAACCGGGAGGCGTGCGGAGGAGGAGGTGCAAGCCCCAGAATCTCCAGAAAAATTGGTGAGTCGGGACAAACGCATGATAGTAGTGCCAATCTGCCTATCGGGGCTAGAGAATCGGGCCACCTGCAAGGCATTTGTGGATTGTGGTTGTTCCAGGAATATTATAACTCCAGAGTTAGCAGGAGCGTTGAAATGCCAGCAGATGGCGCTTGACTCCCCAATTGCGTTTTCGCAGCTAGACGGATCAGTGGCTACTGGGGAAGTATCTACAAAGGAAATACGGGAGGTCCCATGTAAAATAGGCAAATGGGAAGGAAGAATATCCTTTGTGATAGCCCCTATTGCCACATACCACGTAATATTAGGGATACCATGGCTCGAACAGGCAAATCCCGAAGTAGATTGGAGAGGAAAGAGCCTAGCATTTAAAGAACAGCAGACGCAATGGGAGATAAGCAAGATTGCAGAAGAGGAGGACGAGGGAGATGAAGAAGGTGAAATAGACCCACTGCTATTGCCACCTGAATACAGAGACTTTGTGGATGTGTTCAATCAGAAAGAGGCAAGTAAATTACCTCCCAAAAGGAATATAGAAGTAGAAATTGAAATAACCCCCGGAGCAAACTTACCAAAACCAAAAGTGTATCCCATGTCTGTGCAGGAGAAGGAGGAATTGAGGAAATACATTGATAAAAACCTGGCGCGGGGCTTCATTAAGCCATCCAATTCTCCTCTCGGGGCCCCAGTGTTATTCAGGAGAAAGAAAGACAACTCCCTAAGATTGTGCATTGATTATCGAAATTTAAATGCAATTACTAAGGACAATAAATACCCTATGCCCTTAGTAAAGGATTTAATTACCGTATTGAAAAAAGGGAGCATATTTACTAAACTTGATTTAATTGAAGCATATCATAAATTAAGGATCAAACCGGAAGATACTTGGAAAACTGCATTTTCCTGCGCATTCGGCCATTTTGAATATAAAATTTTACCTTTCGGTTTAAAAAATGGAGGCGGGTGCTTTATGCAGCTCATAAATGAAATACTGCACCCATTGTTGTACAGAGGGGTATTCATATTTCTTGATGATATCTTGATTGTGACTGAAGATAAGGAAAAGCACGTGAAATTGGTCCGGGAAGTTTTGCAGAGACTAAGAGAAGCAAAGCTGTACGCAAAACTGTCCAAATGTGAATTTAATAAAACTCAAATTGACTTTCTGGGGTATCGGATATCTCCAGAAGGGTTAGCTATGGATCCAGCTAAAGTATCAGATGTAAAAGAATGGGGAGTGCCTCAAACAAGGAGGCAATTGCAATCGTTTCTGGGGTTTGCAAATTTTTATAGATCCTTCATAAAAGGCTTCGCGCAAATAACCGCACCCCTTACTGAACTTTTAAAAACAAAAGGGAAAGGGGAGACAGCAAAAGTAAAAGCTCCTGGCGCCAAACTAAGTTGGACGCCAGAATGCCAAAAGGCATTTGAAACCCTAAAAGAATGCTTCACAGAAGGACCCATTCTAAAACACCCCGATATCAGGAGCCCTTTCATAATCCATTGCGATGCCTCAGACTGTGCGTATGGGGCAGTACTATTGCAAAAGGATCAAAATGGGAACTTAAAACCCTGTGGATATTTGTCCCGGAAGTTCAGCGAAACTGAAAAATGTTGGCCGATATGGGAAAAAGAGGCACTAGCCATATTAAAAGCCTTAGAATGCTTTTAGAATCCTTTCTCGAAGGAAGCGGAATCCCATTTGAAATTTGGTCTGACCATAAGAACCTCCAGTATTTAAAGTCCCCTCGAAAATTGTCCCCCAAGCAGATTAGATGGGCACAATACTTCAGCAGGTTCGATTTCCAATTAAAGTTTTTTCAAGGGAAGCAGAATGTCTTGGCAGATGCTCTTTCACGCATGCCTCAACACGAAGGAATACCCACAGCAAAAGAGGGAACAATATTCTCTGACAAACAATGGGGCTTAGCTGTCAGAACAAGAGCACAAACCCAAAAGGAGAACACTGCTATGGTTGAACTCGACGGAAAAGATAATTGGGGAAACGAGCTGAAACAGTCTTATGACGGAGACCAGTGGATCGCATCCAATGCAGAACAGGGGGAGCAGAAGGGGGGATTTTGGTTTGTGAACAAGAAACTGTATATCCCAGCAACATTAAGGATCAAGATTTTGCATCGTTTTCACAATAACCAGAGCGCTGGTCATACAGGAATTACAAAAACAACAAAAGCAATAGCAAAACATTGCTGGTGGCCAGGGATGAGGAAGGACATAAAAAATCATGTTGTTCAATGTGATGATTGTGCCAGAAATAAATCGAGAGGAGGGAAGCCAATGGGATTATTACAAACAGTAGCAGAACCTACCAGACCTTGGGAATGTGTAGCTATGGACTTTGTGGGGGAACTACCGGTTAGCAAAGGACATCGTTATATTTGGACAGTATTGGACCTGTTTTCTAAACAGGCCCACTTTATAGCACTGACGAAACTACCATCAGCCGAGAAACTAGCTGAATTGTACATAAACCACATTTACAAACTGCATGGATGTCCCAGTAGAGTGGTCAGTGACAGAGGAGTACAATTCACAGCAAAATTTTGGGAAAAATTCCTGGAAATGCTAGGAGCAGAAAGGAGTTTAAGTTCTGCTTTTCACCCCATGACAAATGGGGCGGTAGAACGTACTCAGCAGACACTTGGGCAGTTCCTTCGAATGTACTCTAACATGAGACAAAATGACTGGTCTCGGTGGTTGGCTTTTGCAGAACTAGCTTTTAATTCGACTATACATTCAGCAACAAATAAAACCCCCTTTGAAGTAGTTTACGGGTATGAAATACAGCCTCTGCCCCAGCTGCCGAGATGGACAGAGAATGAGGGAACAGAGGCAGGGAAATGGAAAGCGCAAATGATGGAATGCTGGAGTCAAGTGACTGCATCCTTAAAAGAAGCACATAAAAAGTATAAAGTATTCGCAGACAGAAAGAGGGTGGAAGGTGATAAATTGGAGAAAGGAGATTTAGTGTGGCTAAGTACCCAAAACATCAAACTGGGGCTACCTTCGAAAAAATTGGGCCCTAAATATATTGGACCATTTAGAATACAGGGTGTTATCAACGAGGTGACTTTCCAGTTGGCATTGCCAAAAAGTTTAGGGAAAATACACCCTGTATTCCATCGTAGCTTACTGAAAAAATATATGGGTACTTTGGACAAAATGGACACATAGAATTATTGTTTTGTTTCAGGCTTGTGATGAAAGAAGAACCGAAGAGGAGGACGAAGAAAAGGAGGGCACCATGTCATGGAACCCAGTTACAGGGCTTTGGTAATTCAGCCCTGTAACTGGGAGTCATAACATAAACAATCCCAGGAGCACCTGGCAGAAGAAGATAGAATATGCCTGGGAACTTGGGGCCGAAAGTATAAACAATTATAATTGGTCTAGTGTGTGAAAATGGTAGTAATGTGATATTGGGGGTGGGACTTGATGATGATATTTACGTGTGGTGTTACGTAGCATCAAAAGTTATAAAAATAGTTGTATGTAAACATTGGGTCATTCCTGACTTTTCCAAAGTCATGTGTTCTTCAATAAAGATTGGATTTGAGAGCAGCCATCTCTGATCTGCGTTCAGACTGATCCTTTGAAGTGAGCAGGACACACACACACACACACACACACACACACACACTCCACTTGCCTCACTTCCAACAGAACTTCTGAAGATGCCAGCCACAGATGCAGGTGAAATGTCAGGAGAGAACGCTACTGGAATATGGCCATACAGCCCAAAACGTACAACAACCCAAAGTTTAAATTGTATTGACATGCTTTTATTGTAAGCCGCTTTGAGTCTCCTTTGTGGAGAGAAAAAGCAAAGCAACAACAACAACAATCAGAAGAAGAAGAAGAAGAAGAAGAAGAAGACTTGTAGTGTATTCATTCACATGGTGAAACTGCTTCCTTTTATGCTGGTTTCACCCTGGATTACGTGGTTAGTATAGACATTATTCTACCTATTCAACTTGTATGCAGAACACATCATACGACATGCAGAGCTTGATGACTCCAATTGCTGGAAGAAACATTAACAACCTTATATATGCAGATGATACTACTCTGATGGCTGAAAGCAAAGGGAAGCTGAGGAGCCTTATCACCAAGGTGAAAGAAGAAAGTGCAAAAGCTGGGTTTCAGTTAAACACCAAGAAAACCAAGATTATGGCAACCAGACATATTGATAACTGGCAAATAGAGGGAGAAAACGTGGAGGCAGCAACAGACTTTGTATTTCTAGGTGCAAAGATTACAGTAGATGCAGACTACAGCCAGGAAATTAGACTATGTTTACTTCTTGGGAGTAGAGCAATGACCAATCTCGATTAAATAATGAAGAGTAGAGACATCGCAATGAAGGTCTGCGTAGTGAAAGCAATATTATTCCTCGTAGTAACCTATGGATGTGAGAGCTGGATCATAAGGAAGGCTGAGCGAAGGAAGATAGTAGGAAGAAGGAAGATTATTTGGTATGGCACTAGAAAGCTCTCTGTCCGGGTATTCAAAACATCTCTTCCTAAAATACCAGTTCCAGGATTCCATAGGATGGAATCATCATAGTTAAAGAGGATTCATAGTGCAATAACTGTTTGGTGTGAAAGGGCTCCTTATATTAAACCACATTTTAAAAAAACAAATCATGCCAAACTAATCTGATCTCTTTTTTCGACAGAGTTACGAGTTGGGTCGATACAGGGAACGCCGTAGATGTAGCGTACCTGGATTTCAGTAAGACCTTCGACAAAGTCCCCCACGACCTTCTGGCAAACAAACTAGTAAAATGTGGGCTAGACAAAACTACAGTTAGGTGGATCTGTAATTAGCTAAGCGAACAAACCCAAAGGGTGCTCACCAATGCGTCGTCTTCATCTTGGAAAGAAGTCATGAGTGGAGTGCTGCAGGGTTCCGTCCTGGGCCCAGTTCTGTTCAGCATCTTTATTAACGACTTAGACGAAGGGTTAGAAGGCATGATCATCAAGTTTGCAGATGACACCAAACTGGGAGGAATAGCCAACACTCCAGAAGACAGGAGCAGAATTCAAAACGATCTTGACAAACTAGAGAGATGGGCCAAAACTAACAAAATGAAGTTCAACAGGGACAAATGCAAGATACTTCACTTCGGTAGAAAAAAATGGAATGCAACGATACATAATGAGGGACGCTTGGCTCGACGACAGTACATGTGAAAAAGATCTTGGAGTCCTTGTGGACAACAAGTTAAACATGAGCCAACAATGTAATGTGGCTGCTAAAAAAGCCAATGGGATTCTGGCCTGCATCAATAGGAGTATAGTATCTAGATCCAGGAAAGTCATGCTCCCCCTCTATTCTGCCTTGGTCAGACCACACCTGGAATACTGTGCCCAATTCTGGGCACCGCAATTGAAGGGAGATGTTGACAAGCTGGAATGTGTCCAGAGGAGGGCAACTAAAATGATCAAGGGTCTGGAGGACAAGCCCTATGAGGAGTGGCTTAAAGAACTAGGCATGTTTAGCTTGCAGAAGAGAAGGCTGAGAGGAGACATGATAGCTATGTATAAATATGTGAGGGGAAGTCATAGGTAAGTGGGAGCAAGATTGTTTTCTGCTGCCCTGGAGACTAGGACGCAGAACAATGGCTTCAAACAACGCCCCTCCTGTCCCTGCTACTATTCAATGCTAGGTCTATTGTCAACAAAACTGCTACCCTCTCTGACTTTATTCTCGATCAAGCAGCGGACCTGGTTTGTATCACAGAGACCTGGATCCGTGAGGGTGATAACATTCCCTCACATGAACTGACACCTCCAGGCTTCCAGATATTTCAACAGCCACGGAGTGGGGGTCGGGGTGGAGGGGTAGCAATACTCTCCCATGATTATTTTAACATCAAAGCTATTCCAACTCCAAAGATAGCCGGTATTGAGTGTGTTGGTGTGGTCCTGGCTAGCAGGGAATCCCTAGCCATTCTTCCGGGAGAGAGTCTGCTGAATTTATTAGATCTTGTGGCGGACTGGGTCCTGAAGTTCCCCAGACTTATTGTTCTGGGTGACTTTAATGTACATGTCGAAGCACTGCCATCTTCATCTGTGACTAAGGACCTAGTACCAACCTTTGAAGCTCTGGGGCTCTCACTACTCAAGACTCGCCCTACTCATCGGGCCGGCCACACTCTGGACCTGATTTTTAATATCGGAGTACGAACATCTCTATCCGCGGTAATTGATGTTCCCTGGTCTGATCATGCTGTCCTGAAGGCCTGGATTGAGATTCCATCTCCTCCTCCCCATCCTGCTACACCAATCTTTGCTCGGCCCAGGAGACTCATGGAACCTGCTAGGTTCTTGAATGCCTTTAAGGGCCTGGGAGCTATGTGCGTCACTCTCAATGAGCTAGTCAACACTTGGAATGTCAGTTTGTTGGCTGCCTTGGATGAGATTGCCCCCAGACGCCTCCTTCGCCCTCACCGGAATCGCTCCCCCTGGTACACTAATGAGCTGCGGACGATGAAGCAAGCACGAAAGCGGCTGGACGGAAACCCGACGAGGTGTCACTGTCCGCTTTCAAGGCTTTTCGTAGGTCCTACGAATCAGCCATCAAGGATGCTAAAAAATCTTACAATTCCTCTTTAATAGACTCTGCTAGATCGTGCCCAGCTCAAGTATTCAAAATTGTTCGTGCTTTGACCAGTCCGGCTCCCTTAGTCCAAAACCCAGCAACCATGGCTCTTACAGCAGAGGCATTCCAGAAGTTTTTCACTGATAAAATCACCGTGCTTCGGTAGGAACTGCCCCCTACAGTTGATACCTTAAGTGAGCTTGAGACTTTGTGGCCGCTTAGTGGGGCTATCTTTGACCGATTTACTCCGCTTGACAGGGAAGATGTCGCTAGAATCCTGGCTGTTGCAAAACCAACCACCTGTTCCCTTGATCCGTGTCCCTCCTGGCTGGTGAAGAGCTGCCTGGAAGATCTACTCGATCCGCTAATATAATCAATGGCTCTCTTGAACAGGGGGTCTTCCTGGACAACCTAAAAGAGGCAAGGGTTCGTCCCTTGCTAAAGAAGCCTAGCTTGGATCCCATGACCCTTGCCAACTATTGTCCTGTCTCCAACCTCCCATTCTTGGGTAAGATGATAGAGTGGGCTGTACTGGGACAATTGCAACAATTTCTGGAGGATACAGCCAGCCTGGACCTTTCCAGTCAGGCTTCCGCCCTGGCCATGGGACGGAGACAGTCTTGGTTGCCATTATAGATGAACTTCGTCGCCAGTCTGATAGCGGCGGATCAGCACTACTGGTACTTCTCGACCTTACCGCAGCTTTTGACACCGTTAACTACGAACTACTGATTCACCGTCTCGCCATGTCCGGAGTTCGCAGTCAGGCCCTCAATTGGTTCAACTCATTTCTGCGAAACCGGAGCCAATGCGTGGAGTATATGGATCAAGTCTCTGACAGATCTCCCCTCCTATGTGGGGTACCCCAAGGTGCAATTCTCTCCCCTCTTCTCTTCAACATCTACGTTAGACCCCTTGCTAGTTTGGTTCGGAGTTTCGGCCTAGACTGCTATCAATATGCGGACGACACCCAATTCCTTCTGCGCCTGGAGCCTGGAGCAACGTCAATACCAGACAATTTCACCTTATGTCTGGAGGCTCTATCGAACTGGCTACATGCTAGCAGACTGAAGGTGAACCCGGCGAAGACCGAGATTCTCTGGCATGGCCGCTCGACCGGTCTGACCCATTTGCTACCCACCTTCGATGGTGCTGCCCTATCTCCTTCGCCTACCGTTAAGAGCCTGGGTGTCGTTTTGGATTCGCAGCTGACAATGGAAGCTCAGGTCGCTGCTGCCAGCAAACAGGCCTTTTTCCACCTACGACAAGTGAGGCAACTGGCACCCTATCTATCTGATGAGGCGCTGGCAACAGTCATCCATCCCACGGTCACGTCTAGGCTGGACTATTGCAACGCCCTGTATGTTGGCCTTCCAATGTCCACGACCCGAAAGCTCCGTATTGTTCAGAATGCGGCAGCCAGGCTACTCACAAGAACACCCATGAAATGCCACATAACACCAGTGCTGCAGCATCCGCATTGGCTTCCAACTGATTACCGTGGTCTATATAAGATGCTAGTTCTGACCTTCAAAACCCTTTACGGCCAGGGCCCATCGTACCTTAGGGACCATCTCTCCTTCTCCCATCATCGGAGGTCGCAACGACCATCCCAACGAGACTTACTTTATGTACCGGGTCCTAGAGAAGTGCACTTGGAAAGGACCAGACGCAGAGCTTTTTCTATTTCTGCCCCTGCCTTATGGAATGCCTTGCCGCCCTATATGAGAGCCATGCATGAGTTATGGCCTTTTACCCTCGCACTCAAGACCTGGCTCTTTACTAGAGCTTTTAATCTATGTTAATTTTATTAATATTTTTATGTATTTATTTTTATCCTTTACAATTTTATCTTGTAAATCGCCTAGAGCATCGTGGATGGAGGGCGATTAATAAGTTATTAAATGATGATGATGATGATGAAACTACTGGAAAGGAGATTTCACCTGAACATCAGGAAGAACTTCCTCACTGTGAGAACTGTTCGGCCGTGGAACTCTCTGCCCAGGAGTGTGGTGGAGGCTCCTTCTTTGTCGGGGGTGTTTTGAATGCGATTTCCTGCTTCTTGGCAGGGGGTTGGACTGGATGGCTCATGAGGTCTCTTCCAACTCTACTATTCTATGATTCTACCTGAACATTTTCTGAAACAAAACTCCCAAGCAATCTCCTGAATGAATCCAGATGTTTGAAAACTACTTGCACCTAATGTTTCCTAAGCAGATAAATATGTGTTGCTTATTCTCTGTTTGTGAGCTGAAGAACAACATATGCTTTACACCTTTCACCCTGCAGATGATGAATATGAGACAGGGCTCATGGCTTTTAAAAAAGTCTCTGTGGCTCAAAGTGGTTGTGTTAACTAATTGCTATAAACTGGGGAAATCTGTTTTATAATATATTGCTGCCTTCTGGGGTGAAACACATCCTGTAACTTCTAAAGATATAGCCAATGAGATTATTAGAGACTAACTGACTGAGAAAACAACTTTACTTAGGAGAATGATTTTCTAGAATCTAATCTTGCATTGGTGAAAGCTATAAATAGAGATACTGATAAAAGTCAAAATAATGAGTATGAATCAAAGAGGTATGGTAAAATCAGTGGATTTTCAGCACAGAAGTCCCATTAGACAGCTGGTCAAAATATTTGATTCAACAGAGCCCATGTTTAATGAAATATCATTTTTATGGTGCTTGCTCGAATCTTCTTAAAAGTCCTACAATACATATTTTAACTAATAGATACTAGTATCAGGCACTACTATTGTAGTATTGAAATTATTGTTCTTACACATATCAAAATACATTGTGTATTTTGTTAATAGGGAAGGGGAGAATTTGTATTGCATAGGTATAACCCTATGACCCCCATGGCAACTAAATGGACAATACTAACTCCAGGGATTCAAGTTCTTCCCTGAGTTAGGGCAATCCAAACAGCTGCAGGCATTTCCTAAGTGTAAATGGCTGCAACAGCCATCTAACATTAAGGTTATGCGCGGATTTAATTTCCTCCATTTCCCCCATTTGTTTCGGTACCTTTCGTACTTCGGGAGCATGTAACAGTAAGGGGTCTCTGTACGAAAATCCGTCTGACATGAAAGCAAGCGGGAGCCAATCTCGGCTCTTCCTCCCCTATGTTGTGGTTTGACCTGATGAAGATTAGGGGCTTGGGGTTTCAGAGCCTGAGAAAATGCTGGGACCAGCTGCAGTTTCAGGGCCTTAGAGAATTCTGGAACTAGATGCAACCGAAAAGGGGGAAAAGGAAGGGCCGTTAGTGTAAGATGCTGTTTCTGAGACTCCATGTGAAAGTAGAGATGTTTTGGAATCCAGCAGCCAGATCTTTCACCTACAAGCAGTCTTGATAACATTCGCTCATCCGGGGGAACAGTTGACTTGGATACACATTTGAGACGGTTTCTGAGGGAGAAGGGATTCAGGTGCAGAAGGCCATTATTGAACATCCTGAATATTGAGAAGGTATTATTCTGTGTAGAACAATACACCATTTTTGATGCCATCTCTTCTCTCAAAATTCTGTTTTTGTTCACAGAAAATTGCATTTTGTGCAAAATACATGTGTTTTCTATGCAGAATAATTCCTTCACAACAATCTACAACATTTGAGTATGGACAAATTTCATTTTCTCCTACTGTATTTTACATAATTACACAAGCCAACTCATGTTTTGGAACCTTAAATGTTAAACCTGTTTCTGGGTGTATTTGACCTGCTGATTCCAAAAGTGGCACAAGCTTTCCCCTATCGGCACTAGTTTTTGAGATACAGAACATATGCCTTCTACCATCTGCTAACCCATAGAAACATATCTAAGAAACTACAGCAGGTGCAGTATATCCAGTGAAGTCTGAATTAGGACCCTAAATAACCCCAGACACAGACCTAAAAACCAAGACACCAATAAGGGGTTTTTTTTTGTTTTGTTTTTTGGTTATTTTTGTTAGGCTGTGTTATTAATCCCTATGTATGAGAATGAAGTACTTTGGGACATATTCCTGGTCAGAGATGTTGGATCAGATTTAGAATTTGGTTTAAAAAAGTGTGGTTAGGTAGGCTGATTAATCTCAATAGGCATCAACTGCGCTGCAAAAAATTAATACTTTTTGTGTATAGTTGAGAAAGCTGTGTAAAAGCCACTGAGATTGTTAGCATCTCTCTGCCCCATACAACAGACTTTTTTTGTTTTTATATAATTTTGGAGAGAAAGTCTTGATTTTTTAGATTGCACATTATTGCAGAACTTTCCAAACTGTTATGAGATATGTTAGCGTGTCATCTTTGTAGGCATGTTACATGAGCATAATGAGAAAGCTCTGAATTTGTGTGAAATAAGCAATAAATCATATATATATTTAAAATATATAGATGTAATGTTTTTATGAGATATTTTGTGTCCCCATACATGTCATTAGTACAATTCATATCTGGATTCCTATCTTTTACAAGGTGTTGGTTTAACTTCCAGTTTGCTAGGGGAAAAAAATGTATGGCAGTGTCCCAAAATGTTGCAAGTCTAAAAGCTATGTACTGCAAGTTGAATATCCCTTATCAAAATGCTCGAAACCAGAAAGGTTCCATAGTTTGGAATATTTTTTTCATACTTTGTAAGACTAGCACATACATAACTAAATATCTTGGATAGGACCTAAGTCTAAATACAAAATTCATTTATGTTTCAAATATACCTGTAGTAATTTTAATATACCATATTTAATAAAATATGCACAAAAATCTTTGTGTAGATTGAAACACTGGAAAGCATACATTCCACTCCCTTAGCCATACATGTAGACAGTTTTGGATTTTGTAGTTTTTCAGATTTCAGCATTCTGAATAAGGAATTATCAGCCTGTACAGTGTCATATTACACAAAATTAGTACAGAGTTTGAAGCATTTATTACACATGATGGACCATTTCAATGTTTTCTCTAATAGATTTGCATTAGGATCTGGTGTCTTTCAAATAATAATACCATTAATCATTTAGAATCATAAGGAGTTTATAGTTATCTAGTTACCATTAATATTTACATTTATTGGGATGTGATGATGAAGTAGTTGCACATTACCAGTACACTCGCTTTAGATGTACAATAATAATTCCTAACTATGCATTTGTCTTCCAAATCAGTGTAGCAATTGTTAAACAGTTTAAAGATACGTTTCCATCTTGAAAATGCACACAGTTGTAGCTAACACTGTGAAAGCAGAAAGAAACCCTTTGACAGCAGTCAGAGAGGTAGAGTGAAGACACCTCTTCTTTTCTTGGGCAGGAAATGTGAGCTAGGAAGTGCCAAGGGTTTGAACTGGATGGCCCTTGTTGCCTCTTCTATTTCTGATTGTCTGCAGCAAATAGAAAGAGTGACACAGAAGGGGAATGATAAGGGAGCAAGGAATGATTTTCCTTAAGTTGCAGATGTAGGTGGGCACAGGTGGGTTTTGGGTTTCAGGAGTTGTATTTGTGCTTCTTGCATGTGTGGTTGCAGATTGTGAACTCTATCCTAGTCATATTATTGATCCTCCCACCCCACCCAAGCTACTTGTTGTGGGATTTTAAAAAGTTGTTCAATATACAATACTGTTTTTCTTTTCTTTTCTTTTTTTATATTTTTTTACATTCCTTCTTTATTTTACAGTATCCCAGACATATCACATTGTATACAATCCAACAATAAAGAAAAATCAGAATCAAAACATCTTTATGCATATTTCTTCATCAGTTTTAGACTTTTCCATTCCTTTACTACATATCTCTCTACTACACCCTTTTATCTACTACACCCAGGCACCTTTTAAAACTTTAAGATGTGCTTCTTCCTTTGCCCGGGTGAACTGCGGGGGCCTTACTTAGAAGCTCTGGAAATCCCAGTAACCAAAAGCACTTCAAGTTGAACAATCAAACAAAATTTTATTTTCACAAAGTCCTTGGCAGACTTGGCACACATAGTTAAGGTTGCAAATATAAACAGTTAACTTATAAAACTTTGCAGATGTTCTTTTCTTACTTTTCCTCTTTAGTTGCTGGTTTAACTTCCTCTAAAGGCGAAGAGATCCTGAGATCCTCTTTACCCTAGCCCTGAGCTATCAGAAAGAGCAGGTCTATAACTATCTAAGCTCCAAGCTAGTTTTTGAGGCGAAGTAGGTAGAACTTCCTCCAGTGGCAGAGAAATCCTGAGATATTCTTTGCCCCAGTGCTAAGCTACTATTTTTAGAAAGAACAGGTATTTCCCTATTTGTGCTCAGCACTGGTTTTAAAGGCAGGTCAGTACTGATGATGGCTTTGTCAGAGTTGGCCTGGCTTGGCCATACAAGCACATCTGACATCGTTTTTCTTCAGTCTAGAAGGCAAGAGGCTTCTCAAAATGGAGCCTTCTTTCCCCAGGAAAAGGGGTGGTCTCTAGAACAATAAGATACATTTGCAAGCTGCAAGCAGCAAAGACTTTGCTGAGCTGGCTACAAACTCTACTAATAGCTAACTATCAGAGTGCTGCAGAATCTACAGCAACCCTGGAACAAATGAAAACAGGTGCTATTTCTACAACTTATGGGCAGCTTGTAAAATCAAACTCCTGGGAGATGGAACAAAAGTAGTTGTTGTTATTATTATTATTATTATTATTATTATTATTATTATTATTATTATTATTATATTTTGCACCCTTTTGTGGGGATTTGTTGTCTGCCTGCCACAGTTTGAAGCTAGTTTCAAACTGCAATAATTGGACAGGGTAGATAGAACCTGAGTCCACTTTCTAGTCCCAAACAGACCCACTGACACAAAGGGCCTTTCACAAGTACCTCCTTGCATTGACTCATTGGTTCACTGGGTATGGCGGAGCAAGGGGTTTTGGCTTCAAAGAGCTGGCCATGACCAATCTTCTGTTTGCAGCTGGGACTCAGGAGAAAAAGTCGAGGGCAGAGTAGAATAGAGGTCTGGCAGGGAGGAGGAAGCAGGTCTGGTATCGCTCACTGTCTTCCCTCAGTCCTTCCGGACTCGTGCATTGCAGGATTTTGAAGTCCAACAACTCCTTTATGGGTCCCAAATTCAGCTGCAGATTGGACATTTTCTTTTTTTGTGATAAATTTTTATTAAGGGTTTTCAAAAGTATAATAAAATAAAGGTAGGGCAGACTTTTGGAGAAAGGGATGGGGGTAATGGGAATAGGGTAGAAAATGGCAGGAATAAGAGGGGAGGAAAAATACGGGGTGAGTTTGTACTTCCATTCTTCTTTGCAATACAATAAAATGTTTTAGAATTTGTGTGTGTGTGTATCGTTACCCCTTTTCTTTAGTCTATTTCCAGGACCTTTCCTTCTTTCCTTCTTTTGGTTTTTACAGTTTGTTTTTCCTCTTTCAACTATATTTTCATGTATTCCTTAAAGGGTCAGTGTTATAGGTCTACCTATTTGTCTCTTCATAAAAATGTTAATCTGTCCATATCCATAATCTCCATTATTTTATCTAACCATTGATCTTTGGATGGCACTTCTTCCAGTTTCCAAAATCTTGCATAAACCATCCTTGCTACCGTAGTCAGATACACAAACAAAATATCTTTATCCAAGTCCATTTCCTCATCTGTCGTACTCAATAGGAAGTATTCTGGCTTCATTTGAATATTTATTTTTAGACTCTTTTGGCAAGCCTCCCGGACCATTTTCCAATAACTATTGTCTTTTTTACAGACCACCACATATGATAGAATGTGCCTTCTTGTAGGCCACATTTCCAGCATTTATTTTGTACATTCTTGTACATAACCCTGAGTTTTTGTGGCATCATATACCAACAGTACATCATTTTGTACCATAGGTATATCTTGGGGTTTTTGTTTTTTTGTTCCACATCTATTCCTATTCATTTAATTGAATAGGTCTTCCTATATTTGCTGCCCAATTAATCATGCAGGTTTTTTTACTAATTCTGATTCGGTAGACCATTCCAGTAATTTATTATATAATCCTGTTATATTCTTCTTGTCTGTGGGAATCAATTTTTCCCAAAATGTTTCTTTATCACCGAAGCCTATCTTCTTATCAAGATTAAATTGTTATTTGAGTTGGGCATTTCTGATGAAAGAGTTTTCCTGAAGAGAGAAAGAGATGCTCAGGAGGGAGGATTGAAGGAGTGGGGCACTGGGCAGGTCTGTGTTGCTCTTTTCTCACCAACAAATCATCCTCCCCAGTAGTTAAGCTGGCTAGATTTTCAGTGGCCTCACCTCTGCTGCATTCTTCTAATGCCATGTCTCCCATCCCCTTTTTAATGAAAGACCCCCCCCCACAGACTACTTTTATGTTTCTTGCATACCACCTTCGGTCCATGGAGCACCGATTGGGAACCAATGCTTTAAACAGATGAAATCCATTGTCCCTGATTAAACGATTTTTGGTTCAGGTCATTTTTGTTTCAGCATCCCTCAGACTTTTCCTTTTCCAGAAATAGTCATTTCTTCAAAATATAGTGACAATGATTTTTCAGTCTGACCACACTAATCACATATGTCTTTCTTCATTATGACAATTCTGCTATTTTTCATTCACATTCCTTGATACTGAGATCTCGACCCAATGGACATGGATGCACTTGTGAATTAGCTTTGACTGGTGCTACTGGGAATGTTTTCTTTAACTCCTCTGTCTATGGAGTCGCCTAAAACTAAAAATTAAAATATGGGAAGTAATATGTTTCATGGGGATTGGAAACCAGAGTCAATTAGCTATTGCAAATATACTACTAATGTTTTTAGATTGCATTTGTACCTTAATACATGATCAGATGTATAAAAACTTGTCAGTATGTCATTGTCCTTGTTAAAATGCTGGAATAGCAAATAATTAAAATAAATATTAAGAAACAAAAACACCTTGCTAATAAGCAAATGTCTACAACAATGAGAATCCCAAGGAAGTGGAGGGAATGGCTATGTGTTTGCTAATCGCCCATGAAGCACTTCAATTAATTTTTAACAGCAAAAATAAAAGGGTCTAGATTTAGTATATTTTGATAAATTGGAGCCCACCTTTCTCCTAGATGACTAGTGACTCCCAGTGGCCAAATTTAAAAATTGCATAAGACTTACAGAATGGGGAAAAAACTACTATGATGCTACAGCTAGACAAATGGAGAACTGTTTAGGTTGTTGTGAGATTTCTGGGCTGTATGGCTATATCCCAGAAGCATTCTCTCCTGACACTATTTGAGAACACAGAAATGCTAGACCATTCTAACAACTACCACGTCAGATTACACAGAGAAGCCATTGAAATCCACAAGCATGTGAACAATTTCAACAGAAAGGAGGAAACCATGAAAATGAACAAAATCTGGCTACCAGTATAAAAAAACTCTAAAATCAGAACAGTAAATAAAGAGCAAGACTCAAAAAGCAGAGGAACTCCAGACAAGAATAAATTAGGGCCAGCTAACAACTCCCAACAAAGGATTCCCCCAGGCAGCTACCAGTCAGGCCTTGAAACTGTGGGCCATTATCATGCTTATCAAGTTGGCAAATTGCAATATTCAAAGGTCAGGAGAGAATGCTTCTGGAACATGACCAGGCAGCCTGGAAAACTCACAACAACCCAATGATTCCAGCCATGAAAGCCTTTGACAACACGGTGGGAGAAAGAACGTTTGTCTGTTGGAGGCAAGTGTAACTGCTGCAATTACTCACATTGATTAGCATCAAAAGCCTTGCAGCTTCAAGGCATGACTGATTCCTGCCTGGGGGAATCTTTTGTTGGGAGATGTTAGCTGGCTCTGATTGTTTCATGTCTAGAATTCCTCTGTTTTCAGAAAACAGTTAATTCCATGGCCAAACTTCTGTTTGTGTGTCACAAATTTCATTAAACGTGTGGAGGATGAAGTTTCTCTTGCCAGGATAAATTTTCGCCCTCTAGTCAACTGTTACCATGTTTTTAGGAACCGACATGTATAATCTGGGAACAAACCAACATAAAAATCCTGCATTTTCTGAGTGTAGGGACGTACAGAGATTAGAATATCCGCATTTTCCGGACAGAACTGGAATATTCCTGCAACTGAAAATCTTGCGTTTTTAGTGCTTTGTAGCTATTCCTCCTGTGTTTTCAGAGGACGTAGTTTGGCCACCCAACATACTGAAACGGGAGCTCCTGGCATAAAGGTGTTGTGTGGATAGGCCCTCACTATATGACATATGGAGCAGCCTCTATAGATGTATATATTTTATATAATTCATTTGCGGGTGGAGGAGTCCGATTTCTTGACAACACAGTCATGTTAGAGATCATAGCAGTTTCTAGAGAGAAGTGTGGATTGAGGGTTTTGAATCCTTTTGAAGCAGGGAGAAACCTCACCTTGATTCTATGTAAATACAATGGTTAACTAGAGGGTACTAGTTAGAGATTTTAAAAAGGATGGTGTATATTATATATGTCTTGAGAAGGTATGTCTCCTATCAAAGGAAGGTTAAAGGTAGGAGGAGATAATGTCCTTGTATTGTATTTAATTCAGAGCTGCTTTGTCTCCTTTGTGGAGAGAAACGCAGAGTACAAATAAACATAATAATCATAATAGTAATTGAACATTTGTAATGCAATTGCAAAGGGAAATATGTAAAAAGTGTAGAATTATTGCAGTTTGACTTCACTTTAACTGGTGGGTGGAAAGGAAAGAAGAAAAAAGAATAATACGAGTATCTTTAAATATATTTTTGCATAAACTTTCATTGATATAAACCCATTTTTTGGATTGCAGTACTGAATGAAAGTAATAAAAATATTACGGTATCTAATGAACTATGAATGTTGTTGATTTTTAAAAGTATCTCTATTCCATTCCACAACAAGCCATGAGGTGGCGTCATTTCCAAACATATGGTTGGATTGATGGTTAGAATAATTGCAGTCTGAATGTCATTCCAATTATTTCAACAAGACAGAAAAATACAAATGAGCTGTGGCTAGATGGTGTTTAGAGGTCTGTGAATATGCCAAGGGACAGGTTACGTGAGCCTAAGTGTTTGCTTACTGTTCTCCAGTCTTGCTTCCTTTTGAGTTCTGGTTATGTTTGAAGGGGTATCATCCAAGGAATGTGGCCGGTGCAATGGGCACCAGGTGAAACCTGCCTCTGAAACAGTGTGGCTGTGATGGACTGTAAAGGCAACCTGGAGATGCTCTGAAGGCAGTACGTGAAAAGGGGAGGAAGGAGAGCCTGACACCCCAAGTCCCTGGACCCATTCTGACCACGACTACCCACCCTCCTCTTCAGAATCCACCACCAACTACAGGTTAGAGGCCCCTGCTTTCCTTAATGATATGTAGGCGTTAAGTGCTGCAAGTGAGATTTTAAAGTGTTTTGTCAAATCTGGAAATGTAAGAAAAATGTTGAGGCTTGTTAAAAGGTCCAGAAATATTATTTGACTAGCTTGGGGACCCGGTAGTGCCCGGGTTATTAGAATAAAACATTGTTTGTTTTGGGATGTTAGGGAATATCCTAAGTTTGGTCCAGTTTGGTAAGGGTGAACTATAACTCCCAGATTCCCAGGGCAATCACCCCCAACCCCTGCTTGTATGCACAGTTGGCCATGTTGGGTCTGTGTGCCAAGTTTGGTCCAGATCCATCATTGGTGGGGTTCAGAAGGCTCACGGAATACAGGTGAACTATGACTCCTGGAGATAAAGGTCATTCACCTCCAAAGTCCACCAGTATTCTCAGTTGGCCATGTTGAATGTGTGTGCCAAGTTTGGTCCAGATTCCTTATCTGCTGGGTTAGGTGTTCTCTGAATACAAGTGAACTATAACTGTTGGGTGTCAAAGTCAATCACCCCCAAACCCCACCAATATGCAGATTAGGCCATATTGGGTCTGTGTGACAAGTTAGTTCCAGGTCCATTGTTGGTGGGGTTCAGAGTGCTCTTAGATTGCAGGTAAACTATACACCTCATTCGCTACAATTTCTATAAATTATGGTGAATTCTCCTCAAACCTCTCTCTAGTATGTTCAGTTGCTGATCAATTCCTCTGTTTGCTGTGTGCCATAGGAAAGGGTAGGAAAGGGTTAATGGAGAGACAGTGGGCGGGATCATGCAAATGGAGAGAGAAAGTAACACTGGGATGTGCTCGCTGTAACTTGCAATGTCCTGGGAAGGAGTGATTGGTGGCTCCACATCACTGAGAACTATAGCCTATTTGTGGAGGTTGGGGGCTGTCTGTATGAGCGTGCCACATACACACATACAGATTTTCACTTCTATTACAGTATGTGTATAAATGATTGAATGGATCTGATTGTCTTATATATATGAATGAAAACATCCTCCCTTTCCATTTTTGCTTTCAATGACCCACTGGTTACACCAAAAACAATCTAAACACATTTCTCTTTCCTGTCCTTTTGCTACTTCAATAAATCTCTTTTTTGCTAAAGGATCAGGACATTCTACGTGAAAGTGTCCTAGTTAACCAAAGCTTTGTATTTTCTGGCTACTGCCCACATTACCCTTCTTTTCTGAAACTGCCCACCGTGGTCTATCTCCTATTGCTTCCTACAACAGACTGAATCATAAAATGAAAATAACTCTCACAGCCAAACCACTATGTTGGAGTCAGAGGTTAACTGAAAGGACATCACAGTGGCTCTGGTCTGAAGCCACTTCCCTTTCCCACTTTAGCCCAGAGTCTATCCCCCAGAAATGCTATTGTCCAGAGGGTGGAGGAGGCAATAAGGCAATAATATTTAGATCTGTTCCGAACCAGTGCTGATGAGCTTGTGAATGAGGTGTAAGTGGCAGGTTCCTTTGGTGGGAGGCAGGTGTAGAATGGATGACACTTCCTTGAGAGTAGTAAAGGATCTAGAAATATTGCTAAAGGTATCTTGAAGTATTGCTAAAGGTATCTAGAAGTATTAGTCACCAGTGTGATGCAGTCAATGTCATGTTAGGCTGCAATAGGAGAATGATGATTACATCTAAGGATGCCACAGTACTACTCTTTTTTTGTCACACCTCATCTGGAATAAAAATGCGTGCAGTTCTGGGCACCACAATTTAAAAACAATATCAACAAACTAAAAAGCGTCCAAACAACTAAAAATTCTGGAAACAGTTCCTATGAGAAGCAGCTTAGGGAGCTGGGGATTTTTGGCAAAGCATGCCCTTTTAGAGATCATAAGCTTTTTGAAAACCAGGAATTTCAATAGCCTTTTGGATGCATGACCCTTTTGGAGATTAATTGGCATACACACTACAGCTTTTGTAAAGTATGATCTTCCTGAGAAAAGTTAAATACTTGTTTGAGTGAATCTTCTCCTTAGTGGTAAATATCCACTAGTATTCACGCAAGGCAAATTTGGCTTTTCTGTTGTTAGAGTGATATACTTGGTTATTTCTCTGAACTGTTAGGAACAAAGATATGCCAATGCACAAAATACATAGCAGATCTTCAGAATTGTTATTTCAGTTGCCCAAAAAACATCATCTCTCCCATAAAATATATTACTTTTAAACCATTCCAAAGCTTTGCTTGTCTATAATGGTATTTTAATTATCATTTAATTAATAATTAATTATTAAGGGGTACTTTGCTAGTGCTTTTGGTGCACAAAGGCAGAAGACTAAATGGCCCAAGGAGTCTCTTCCAACCCTCTTTATTATTATCACAGAGACACAGTATGACACAACAAATGAGATATACATATATGCTGGATTTCGTATCACAAAATCACAAGTCAAATACTTCCCAAGCGTTTAGGACTGTGTGATGTTTATTATTATTGTTGTTGTTGTTGTTATTATTATTACTGTATTATTATTGACACAACGACATTGTATGACACAGCAAACAAGATCTATATGCTGGATTTCGTATTATCAGCATTGTGGCTGGGTGGCCATCTATCAAGGGTGCTTTGCTAGTGCTTTTGGTGCACAAAGGCAGAACAGGGTTGGACTAAATGGCCCAAGGGGTCTCTTACAACCCTCTTTATTATTTTTATTATGATTATGATTATTAACAATGAGGCTGTATTTGTTCCCGTTTTGTTTTTTTTACTTTGAAATAAGATATGTGCAGTGTGCATAGAAATTTGTTCATAGTTTTTTTTTAACTATAGTCCGGCCCTCCAACGGTCTGAGGGACTGTGAACTGGCCCCCTGTTTAAAAAGTTTGGGGACCCCTGGTTTAAACAATAACTTCTCTAAAGCATTCTGTTTTAGGCTCTTCTTTGTTGCATACAGACTAACACTCTTTTCAGTCTAATACATAAAAGGTTGACTACTCACTGCAGCATACTGACACTGACTACTAAATACTAACTGCTGACTTCATAAACTGTACTGCTTCTGAAGTAAAACTGCTTCTAAAATTGAGTCTCAGTCTGAATAGTCCCAGATCTGGTCACATGGTCTGTAGCCCCTCCCATAACCTTAAATAACATAGAGTTAAGGAAAAAACTGCATACTAAATCATATACATACAATATAGTAAGCAATCACAATTATATACATAACAAATAACTAATATTGTAGGCTTGTAGAAGGTTTCTATTTCCAACAGGCATGACTAACTTGGAGAAGAGACAAGTAAGAGGGGGCATGATAAGCATGTCTACATATTAGGGAGGATGTCCTATTGAGAAGGGAGCAACATTTCTTTCAAACTAAGACGACTCACAAAATTCAAGAGTCTCCCAAGTCGAGCTGAGTCAGCAGCTCTGCTGCACATGCCTACATACAACAGGGCAGCTTTCCTCACAGTCTCATTTTTGATGAATGCGAGCACACATACACATACACACACACACACACAGATTTAGGGCACCCATTCATTTTCTTAGAGGTTTTTTCTAGTGGTGTTTTTAATTCAACAGCATTTCCCTTTTAGTTTAACTCAATTTCATCCTAAAGCCTCAACTTTGAGTTGAAGCATCTAAAGAGTCAGAGTTTCATAAGCCCTTTCCTGACTTGACTCCAAATAACCAGTACCTAAGTGGAGGTTGGACTCGATGGGGCTGAGATCTGGCAGGGAGGTTGCTTCATCAAGGAGGTCATGTCTCTCCATGACTTTCACAGAGGTCAAACCTGGTGTCAAAGGAGTGAAGTTTAGATAGTCTCTGCTGCAGTAAGCAGAGGCAAAACTTGGGGGAAAGGTGAAGGTTGGACACTGTGAAGCTTGCAAAGTGGCAGCAGAAGGCTTGGGGAAACCAAGCACAGCTATAGAAGCAATAGGAGCAGAGTCCTACAAAGTCAGGGTAGCAAGGATGGGGAAGGTGCTTGAAAGCTTAGGATCACAGAAATAGAAATGGGAAGCCACTGAGGGACTTTTCTTTCAAGATGGACTCCCAGGGAAGAAGTTACTCAAGACCACAGACAAAACGGCTCTCCTATAGGCAGACAGTTCCTCCCACAGACAAGTTTTCCAATATTTCAGATGCTTTTTCCAAGCATCAACTCTGAATCTTCCAATGGTCTCAGAGGTCAAAGGGTCCCAGTTGGGCCAGATTTTAATTCTGTTTCTGGTTGAAGATGTGTAACTGGGCCGCTTCTTGACACATATCTCTACAAAGCAGCAGTGAACAGCTGACCTTCCTCCCACGACTGGCACAACCATCCAATGGACCTGTTGTGGTGGCGTTCCCTATACACTCCCCCACCTTTCCTAATCTGGAGCCCACAACGTAATGCTTAGTCCACTTAGACTCTCCCCAGTACCATTTCCATGAAGATGGCCAGAAGACTAACCCAGTCATGGGATACCCAGTATGCAGTAGTAAGAATTCCAGGGAGACAGGTTTGGGCTGGGCTAACTGCCTGTGTTTGTTGTATCCCAACTGTTTGTTTGGTCAGATCAAAATGAGTAAACCTGCTGCAAATCTTCTGGTGGAAACACAGATAGTGAATAACAATAACAATAATAAAAATCGTAATATTTTATTTATTGCCCGCCTCCCCCATTCGACTCACAACATAGTTAAATATGTCAATAAAATCACATATTAAAACATAGTTTAAATGCAACCATAAAAGCTTATTTTAAAACATAAACATATTAAAATACAAGAGATAGAAGTTAAAACATGATAAACATAGAACATAATGTAAAAGCCATTGTTGAAACAGACTGGGTAGGCTTGCTGAAAAAGATAGGCAACCAGTGGAATGATTTCAATATAGCTTATTCCTAGATGTTCCTATAATTAGTCTTGCCACCTTGTTTTGAACTAATTGGAATTTCCAAACTTGGTACAGAGGTAGCCCAATGGAAAGTGCATTGCAGGAGTACAATCTTGACCTTACAATGTGTGCATCACCATCTTAAAGTCCTGCAATTCTTGGAAGGGCACAACTGGCGTATCAGCCATAGCTGATACTAAACACACCTGACTATCACATGTCTACATAGGCTTACCTATTGAGAGACAGATTGAGGAGAACCCCCTCTCGCCTCCCGCCCCAAGCTGCAAACAGTATTTCAGGGCGAGTGTAACCCTATCCAGAAATGACAGATGCACCTCCATCCCTAGGCCCTTGATGGCCAGTCCCTTTGCCTGGTCTTGATTCAATTTCAATTTGCTTTTTCTCATCCGGCCCATTATATCCTCTAGGCATTGATTCAGAGACCTATCTTTAGCTAAAAGATAGTTAAAACTTCAGCTTCCTCTTTCCTTTCTTTTCCCATCCACAAGATCGAATATATTAGTTTTTTGGTTTAAAAAGAGTGATTTCTCAGAAATAATAAAGGGGTGGTGGTCGTGCTGCTAATTTTTCTGATACGTAAAACAACTATATAACATTTCTTCTCTGAATGGTTTTTGGCTTTATGAAATAAACCTTTGGGACCAATTGAAAGTTATCATAATACTGTTTTTAAGTGGGACGAGTTCAACCATCCCATGATATATGACTATACTTCATACTATAGTAGAGTCTCACTTATCCAAGCCTTGCTTATCCAAGCCTCTGGATAATCCAAGACATTTTTGTAGTCAATGTTTTCAATATATCGTGATATTTTGGTGCTAAATTCGTAAATACAGTAATTACAATATAACATTACCGCGTATTGAACTACTTTTTTGTCACATTTGTTGTATAACATGAAGTTTTGGTGCTTAATTTGTAAAATCATAACCTAATTTGATGTTTAATAGGCTTTTCCTTAATCCCTCCTTATTATCCAAGATATTCGCTTATCCAAGCTTCTGCCGGCCCATTTAGCTTAGATAGGTGAAACTCTACTGTATTTATAAAGGCTAAAAATATGCCCCCTTTACCAAATTTTCTTTCTTTCTTTCTTTCTTTCTTTCTTTCTTTCTTTCTTTCTTTCTTTCTTTCTTTCTTTCTTTCTTTTTGCCATTTTGCAAATTTTGACTCCAGGAGTGATACTGGAATGATTAGTTTCCAGTATGGATAATGGTTAGTCTGCCCAACAGAGACAACTGTAGATTGGACATACCACTGATTTTTGCTTAATATAACTAAATATGTACTTGCAACTGATCGGTCCATTTGGGAGAAAGCCTTCTTAATGGCTATTCTCAGGTTCTGAAAGTCCCATCCCAGACAGGGGATCCAGGAATCCCTTTAATATTTTTCCACAAGTGGGTGGAGATCTTTTTCCAAGAGGTCTTCAGCTCTTGATTTTGCAGGGCATGCATAATGTGTTGGACTCTTATTTAGTCTTCTTTCTTTAACTGTTCTTCAATTTGTTGGCATTGGCTTCAAATTTGGTTGGGCAACTACCCTATTTGTATGGATTAAAAAAAGGGGCTATCACTTCCCTGGAGCATGGTGCCCCTTTTTTACCATACGAATGCAGTTCCAAACAAGATCAGTGCTGCCCATTCCCTTGGAAGATGTGGAAGCATGCTTCTCTCTTCTCAGACTCAGCCTTGGAAAGGAAGAGTTTCATCTTGCCAAGATGACATTCAGAAGCCTTTTCAAAGTAAGTCTTGGCTCTTTGGCACTGGTGGGGTAGAAGGTGGGCCCATGGGGAGCTCAGAGCCTGGCAGAGCCCTTCAAGCCCTAGCCAAAAAATAAATTAGAAAACTTGTTTATAGCTAAACAATAAAGGTAAAGGTAAAGGTTTCCCCTGACGTTAAGTCCACTCATGTCTGACTCTGGGGGTTGGTGCTCATTTCCATTTCTAAGCCGAAGAGCCAGCATTGTCCATAGACACCTCCAAGTCATGTGGCCGGCATGACTGCATGGAGCGCCGTTACCTTCCCACCGGAGCGGTACCTATTGATCTACTCACATTGGCATGTTTTCGAACTGCTAGGTTGGCAGGAGCTGGGGCTAACAGTGGGTGCTCACTTCGCTCCCGGGATTTGAACCTGCGACCTTTCGGTCTGCAAGTTCAGCAGCTCAGTGCTTTAACACACTTTGCTCCTATCTAAACAATATAATACAAATAAGCTGTAACCAATTATGGAAAAAATATGGTCTTCAGAAAACTCGTCAAAGTAATTACTTGGCTCTTTGGCACATTGGGTTTCAATCTACCATGGGAAGAGCAATGGCCCTAAAACAATCCCTCTCTCAAGGCAACTCCTCCTTCTTCCTCTGAGCTTGTTCTCCTTTCTCCTGTGCAGAACCTCAGGAAGGTCTGTGTGAATGTTTTCCCTTGTTGTTGGCGGAGGAGGATGATCAAAGTGTATCCTATAAGGTAAACCCTTCCTTCTTTTATGGTTGTTTTTTTCTTCCTCATAAAAGACATTTGTTCACTGGTGCTTTACTGAGCATCCTGTCAAAACCCTTGATCCCCTTCTAAATAGCTACACAGGGTTCTGTTGCTATGTATTGATGTTTTCTCTTCTTCTCTATTCCTCGTTGACGACTAGGAGTCATTCTCCTCCAGTAAGATCACCGCAATGGACACCTGGGTAAGGAGGGAAAGGCAGAAATGAACTTCTGCGAAGAGGGGATCAGGATTGCAACAAAGTATCCTCTCTTTCTTTCACAGCAGTTGTGGATGGTATCAGCTCCGCAGTGGGGCCGGGATGCAGGGCCCCATTCAAACAGTATCCTATGAATCCTGGGTAAGGAGCGAAATGCAAGTGTACTGTCTTCCTGCAAAGGGGAAAGGGAGGTCAAGTTTTCAGAGGAAGGTTCTCCATAGTGACTTTGCTCTTCTCTCTCTTTCACAGTGCACCCTGGCCAGGGGAGGAGACAACGACAGTTTGGACGCACTTTGGAGACAGCTGTCCCAGGAATTGAGGCAATTTCTTTTTACTTTTTGGTTGTGAGTTGAGCCTTTTCTTGGCTCAGAGTCTTTGGGTGTTATGTTGCTACATATGATTTTTTTGTTTCTCTTAGTGAAGCACCACCACTGGAGATTGAGGATTTGGAGGATGCCAAAGGTGAGGTGGGACTGAAAAACAGGGAGGGATGTGCCTGTCATGGGGAGCCCAGAGCCTGGCAGAGGCCTCCAAGCCCTATCAAGGGGGGGCAGAAAGGCCATGGAAAGTGGCTACTTCCCTGGAGAGGCAGAAAGACATCAGAGACACAGGGCCCCATAAACTGTGCTAGGAAAGGAAATCCAGGCCATGTTGTCTGGAGCCCTTTCCAGAGGAAGTATAGATAAAGTTTCCTTTCTTTCTTTTACAGCATTTCTGGGTGGTATTGGCTCTGCAGCCAGGCCAGGTTGAAAGGAGTGAGGGTCCCATTTGAGGGGAGTTCTATGAATCCTGGGTAAGGAGCAAAAGGCAGGAATACTGTAGTTCTACAAAGGGGAAAGGGAGATCAAGCTTTCAGAGGAAGTTTCCTAATAGTCCCTTTGCTCTTCTCTTTCTTTCACAGTGAACCCAGACCAGGGAAGGAGACACACTTTGGAGCCAGCAGTCCCAAGCATTCAGATTTCCATTTTCCTTAAAATGGCCGATGGCCTATGGTGCTTGACCAAGGATTGGGATTACTGTCTATGTTTAAAGTTATTTTAACTTTTGTAAGATGTGTTATTATATTGTGATTTTATTGTGTTACTGTTTTTAGTGATGTAATACTTTTTGGGCTTGTCCCAGTGTAAGCTGCCCCAAGTCCTTCGGGAGATGGAGCAGGGTATAAATAAAGTTTTATTATTATTATTATTATAACTTCTTTTCACTTTTTGGGTGGGGGCTGGGTCTTTTTGTTGAGCTGGAAATCTTTGGGTTTTATGTTCTTACATATTATTTGTTGGTTTCTTAGTGAGCCAATGTCATTGGAAATCCAGGATTTGGAAGATGCCCGAAGTAAAGTGGGACTGGAAAGCAGAAAGGGATGGCAGCGTCAGTCATGGGGCCCCCAGAGCCTGGCAGAGGCACCCAAAGTGCCTTAGTTGTAATTGCAAAACTCATGGGGGAAGAAGAAAACATCTCTTGCTGGCTGAACTTTTCCAAAGTTGTTTGGAAAAGTCATTTGCAAGGAGGCATAATCCTGCAATAGTGAGCATCCTGTAGTAGCACTTGATTTCTTTCAGCATAGTTGCACAGGGTTCTGTTGCTTATGTTTTGCTGTTTTCTCTTCTTCTCTAGTGCTCCAGTTGAAACTCAAGAGTCCTCCTCCATGAACAGCACATTAGACACTTGAGTCGGGTGGGAAAGGCAGGAGCATTATAAGGGATCAGGATTTCAGAGGAAGTCTCTCTCTCTTTTACAGCATTTCTGCTTAAAGGTATACTCCATCTCTGTCTAAGTTTCAGACTGCAGGCAAAACACTCATTTTGCCTTCAGCCATAACTAATGAAAAGCAACCCCACCAAAAAGCTTAACCATTATGATGATTTCAGAGCAATAAACGCTTTTGTGATCAGCTCAGCAGCTGTGCTTGGATGCAAGAAGTGAGGGCCCCTTTCAAGAGGAGACCAATGAATCCTGGATATGGAGTGAAAGGCAGGAGCATTATACTTCTACAAAGAGGAGGGGATTGGGGTTTGGGAGGCTCAGGACAACAGAGATCACCTTCAGCCAGGTAAGTCATGGATAGGCCCCCACAGAGGATTGGTTGGACAACAGGAGCACCTCTGAAGAGGAAGAGTGGAAGACCTCACTGTCCTTGGATGAAGGTGCATTGTTCTACTGGAAAGGGAAGTTAATCCCATCTGAGCATCCAAAGTTAATGTTCACCTTGCTGATGTTTCCTCTCTTCCACTTCTGCTCTCAGGATTACAAACTGTGAAGAAAGAGAACAATGTGAGCAACTCACTTCAGGCTCATCCTTGTCAGTCCATCTGCATAAGAGAAAGTATGAGGCTAAGAGGGCACTCTAGAGAGAACTGTACGCAGGAGCTTGTATATTCAGCTAAAAACATCAAAATCCATTAGTATTTGAGAGCTTTTCAAGGAAACAGAACAAATGATCACCCCTCATTTAGTCGTAACACTATTCAAAAAGTTGGGAAGGTCTACAAAGAAGCCATCTTCCAGCCCCACTATTTAAAAATGAAACATGCAAGAGACGAGGAGAAACCAGAGAGAACTAGTTGTCTCTCCCTCATTAAATACCACTCCCAAATAACAATTAGAATGCAATGCCTCTGAGCAGATGCAGAGTCCCATTGTGTACCTTTTAACACACCATATATTCAGGCAGGGCATAATTAAACATCTCCCTTTTTACTGAAAAAGGAGGAGCCACAGTTACATCTATTGGATGTGTATCATTTTTGGCGTCCAAGTGGATCTGAGTGATTTAAGAAATTATCACAAAAGGATAACATAGTGCAACTGCAGGTGTATAAAGACCCCTGCACAGGACACTGTGGCTCTCTTGATGCTGGTGTGAATTCTGATCATTACAATTGAACAGTTCTGCCAATATAAATATTTTTTTAAAAGGGGATCAGCTGGGAAGGACAAAGTTGGAAAAACTACCTACAGGAAAGGAGATTCCACCTGAACATCAGGAAGAACTTTCTCACTGTGAGAGCTGTTCAGCAGTGGAACTCTCTGCCCCGGGGTGTGGTGGAGGCTCCTTCTTTGGAGGCTTTTAAGCAGAGGCTGGATGGCCATCTGTCGGGGGTGCTTTGAATGAGATTTTCCTACTTCTTGCAGGGGGTTGGACTGGATGGTCGCTTCCAACTCTACGATTCTATGATTCTATTATTCCAAGCCCCCCTTGGCTACATGCCTGTATGGGACTATGGTATTTAAAGTGAGGTCCAGCTGCATTCATTCTATAGTGTAAATGTACCAAGAAAAGGGTATGGATCTTGGGAAACAATAACTCCCAGGAGGACTCCATCTCATGGAGCCATGGCATTAAAGTGAAAAACCTTGGAAAACTATGGCTCCCAGGACTGCACAGCATAGAGACATGGCATAATAATAACAACAACAACAACAACAACAACAACAACAACAACAACAACAACAACAACATTGATCTGCAAAGACTCTGGCACAAGCCAGTAAAGGTGGTCCCAGTGGTGATCAGCACACTGGGTGCAGTGCTTAAAGACCTTGGCCTGCACTTGAAAACAATTGGCGCTGTTCTGCCTCCGTGCATAACTAAATGAACTGGAAGGCACTGTAGCACAAAGAACAGATCAGAGGCTGTATTTGGCAAATCAAAATGTTTTATTAATGGACAAGTTGAACTTTTCCTCTTGGTTGCCACTATAAAGTCTCTATGAGGAAATGAAATATTTGAAGTCTATGCAGTTTTGGATGGTTATTGCCATGCAGTATAAAGTCCTAATATGACTGTATTCTATTTATCTTTGAACTGACTTTAATACAATGTTGACATGACTTTATCGTTGTATTATAATCTAATTTGAATACACTTCCAACATGACATGAATTTCTGTGCATTTTCTAGCTTCCTATGCTTCCTTCCAGAGCCATTCTACTAATCAGGAGAGCCTTTTGTGTTTGGGTTGTGCTCTTGTTACCATCAAATTTTGCTGTTCTTACCATAAAATTAATTTACACTATCAAGACTTGCCATCAGTTGGGGGCCCCTCCCCCTTGCAACAACATAGTACTATATAATATAATAAAATTGTGCTATGATAATAATATAATCTATTGTATATACATATTGAAGGGGCAAAGATGTAAAAAATACTCCTCTTAATCCAAAGTCAAAAGCAGGAGGCCCCTTTTCTGTGGAGAGGGCGAGGAAGGAAACCATGAAAGTTGGATCTTCAAACTGCAAAAAGCTATTTATTGCGAGCTTAGCAATACGACAAAAACATGCATACATCAATGCAATAAAAGGATTTGTCGCCCTTCTACAGAAAATGGGTGCAGGGGTTTTTATCACTTCTACAGAAAGTAGTAAGCATATTCTTATTGGCTTACAAAGATCATTTACCCCATTCGTCTAATGTTGGCTACATCACAAGCATCTTAACCATCATGCAATTCCATTGGTATTCTATGCTGTAACAACATGTGACTCTTTGGACAATGGTGTTTTTCATGTTATTGACCTTGATCTCAGTACAGTAGAGTCTCACTTATCCAACACTCACTTATCCAAGCTTCTGGATTATCCAAGCCATTTTTGTAGTCAATATTTTCAATACATCGTGATATTTTGGTGCTAAATTCGTAAATACAGTAATTACAACATAACATTACTGCGTATTGAACTACTTTTTCTGTCAAATTTGTTGTATAACATGATGTTTTGGTGAATAATTTGTAAAATCATAACCTAATTTGATGTTTAATAGGCTTTTCCTTAATCCCTCATTATCCAAGATATTTGCTTATCCAAGCTTCTGCCGGCCCGTTTATGTTGGATAAGTGAGACTCTACTGTACCTGCTTATCTTCCTTTTGTTGCAAGTATAGGTTCGAAACTGTATGGGAATTCTAGGGAGTAGTGGATAACCGTGATGTAATGCTATTATTGAAAGTAACTTCTTTTTCTCTGGAACAACTATTTTTCCAAACATCAGCATTTTCTCTCAAACATAGGCTTATCTCAAATATAGGCCTTTTGCAACTTAGGTCAATCAAAACATATGGGACTTATAGTCATTAGAAGTACCTTTGAAAATTCTCTTTTTAAACCCACGTCCCCCTCATTATGATATTGATACTAATATTATAATGTATTGCAAGATAATACTAATAATAATACAATATAATAATATTAATTATATATATATTAAATGTAATATTGCTAATAATATTACAGTATAGTGGTATAGTACAATATAGTAATATATAATGCTAATATTGTGCTATGCTAATGATATAATATATTGTATGTACATATAACTTGTAAGCCACTCTGAGTCCCCTTTGGAGTATAAATGTAGTAAATAAATAAATAAAACAATAACTGACAAAATCTAACTGACAAAAATAACTCCCATTTCAAAACTGGCAGGAGCTGAGGTTAAGCTCCGCCCAGAGCCGGCCCTAGGTATTTTTCAAGTGTAAGTGAACAGAATTTTGCCCCCCCCCCCAACCAATCACTGAAAAATAAAAGCGTTGGATAAGCGGAAATGTTGGATAATAAGGAGGGATTAAGGGAAAGCCTATTAAACATCAAATTACATTAAGATTTACAAATGAAGCACCAAAACATCGTGTTTTACAAGAAATCAACAGAAAAAGCAGTCTCGACTGCGCCCCCGTATGTTTTGCGCCCCAAGTGACCGCTTAATTCGCCTCATTGTTGGACCAGCTCTGGCTCCGCCCTTTAGAAACTTAAAGAGACAGGGCAGCAGGTAAGAGCCTTCTGGTGGCATGGCAGGCGCTGACATAATTACCATCTGTCACATGCAAAAGGCCACCCTACTCGGAACTGCACACACTATTCACCAATACATCGCATAGTCCTAGACGCTTGATAAGTGTCTGACGTGTGATCCAATACAACAGCCAGCTGAGTGACCTTGTTTGCTGTGTACTAATCTTGTTGTGACTCACATAACAACAACAACAACAACAATAATAATGGCATTTAAAATGGGTCCCGAATGCATTTATTCTCCAGTGCAGATGCATCCAGAGAAGGGTATGGACCTTGAGAAACTATAACTCTCAGGGTCACATATGTTGTTTAAAGTAGGGCCCAAGAGCATTCATTCCATACTATAAATGCATCAAGAGAAGGGTATGGACCATGGGAAACCATATCTCCCAGGACTGCACATCATGGAGACATGGCAAAATCCAGCATATATATCTCATTTGATGTGTCATACTCTGTCTTTATGTCAGGAATACAGTAGAGTCTCACTTATCCAACATAAACGGGCTGGCAGAATGTTGGATAAGCGAATATATTGAATAATAAGGAGGCATTAAGGAAAAGCCTATTAAACATCAAATTAGGTTATGATTTTACAAATTAAGCACCAAAACATCATGTTAGACAACAAATTTGACAGAAAAAGTAGTTCAATACACAGTAATGCTATGTAATTACTGTATTTACGAATTTAGCACCAAAATATCAAGATGGATTGAAAACATTGACTTCAAAAATGCATTGGATAATCCAGAACGTTGGATAAGCGAATGTTGGATAAGTGAGACTCTACTGTAATAATAATCCTCTCCCGACTTTCCCCTGCAACAGAAGGCACAAACATATCATGGAAGGAAGGGAAGGGAAAGGAAAGGACTCGGAAAAGCTATTTTTTTAAAAAAAGTTCTGACAAAGTAAAAATCCAGTGAGCAAAAGGTAATGCTTTTCGTAAAAGGGTACTTTTGGCTCTGCCCACAATTTCCTCTCCCACAAACTGAGAAAATGATTCATTTTAAACTTGGGAGCAACAAATGGCATCACATTAGAGAACTTTCAAATCATCTGGATAATTCCCCCAAAATCTACTTCCAACACCACCTCCTGAAATGTTTTAAAAGAATGCTGGCCCCCACGCTTAATATAGGCAAAGAATGCTCTATCCTACACTTGAAGCCAAATTAATGTGATGAGCAAAATGCCTTCTCACATTTTAAGTGTAAAAGGTAAGTGTAGCACTCAGTAATTTAGTAAATGTGATGAAGTGGCTGGTCAGGGCTTGAGGGCCTCTGTCAGCCTGCACTCCCCTCCCTTCTTTCTTGTCAGTCCCTCCTCATCTTGGGTGCCATTTTGGGAAGTCCTCTTTCAGTGGAGAGCCATTTTCTGACTCAAAAAGGGCTCACTTTTGTGCTCCTGGCAAGGCCACACTTGCTCCACTCTCCAGTCTCCCTATAGCACACATGCATTCTGTCAGTGTCACAGCCTCAGATTGGGCAGCGTTGAAAAGGTACACTGTCTCTGCAGGCATATAGCCGAGGGGGGGGGGGGCTTGAGGGGCTTCAGCCCCCCCCCCCCCCAAATTCTCAGGGTGGTCCGCGAGAAGGCCTTACATTTATTATTTAAACTGTTATGTTTATTCAGATCATGATCTGATCACCATGCTCAATATATCCCATATGCATGGGATAATACATATGGGATAATGATACAAAAAGTTTGCTAGGGTAGACCCTCTCCCGCTCACTCAGCGCCCCCCCCCCCCCGAACCAAAATCCCAGCCCCTCCCAAAACAAAATCCTGGCTATGGGCCTGTGTCTCTGCTTCAAATAAGCAGCACTGGAGGGTCACCTTGTCTTAGCTCCAGATGGGCAGCATTAAATGATCGTCCTATCTCAGCTCCAGATGGACAGGATTAACTGGTCGCCCTGTCTCAGCCTCAGATGAGCAGCAGGAAATGATCACCCTCTCAGCCGCACAATGGCAGCATTGAAGAGGCATTCTGTCTCAGCTTCAGAAGGGGTGCTGCTTCTAATCATCATCATCATCATCATCATTTTATTTTTGTACCCCTCCTCCATCTCCCTAATTTGGGGCCAAGCCCAAATTGCCACAAAAAACAAGATAGAATACATTCAGAACAAAAACAGGCATCATCAACAGTAAATTTTACACAGATTAAAACACAATTTTAAACAATAAAGTATTAATTAAATAAAACCGCCATATATGAACAACATAGCAGTTTAAAATAGTGAAAAGACTGGGCAGAGGTGCAAAGAGTACAAATTAAAAATCTGATGAGGTAGATAATAAAGTGCTACAGTATAATAGGGAAAATTCAGAGGTGGGATACGCGAAGAGAATTATTACCAAATAGGGCAAGAAACAATACCTCGAGCACGATGATAATCAATACTGAGGGGATTGATCGTAAAAAGTGCCAGGGTTTTTTTCCAAGAGGGCCACACTCTCTCAGCCTCAGGCCTTGGCTGGGACCCTTGGATCCTTCCTTCCCTCCCTCCTTCTCTCCTTTCTCTTCCTTCCTGGCAAGCCATGAGGCCCAGGAACGGCCCAGGTGCCAGGCCCCCTCAGGCCACGCCTCCTCCTGGCTCTGCTCCTTATGTTGTGGTTGTTGTAATTTTAAAAACACCATGATGAATGGGTTAACTGGAAAAGTATGTGTAAGAAGCTGATTGGCTGAACCTGAGCTGGGAATCTGGTTACTTTCTCTGCCATGCTGCTGGTGAACTGGTTTGAGCAGGTTTACTTAAAAGAGAGAGAGTGTGTGTGTGTGTATGCTAACTGAAACAGCCAGGAGAGAAGATGGCTGCCAACTCTCTGAAGCCTTGTTATTTCTAAGGCACTGAGGCAAATTTATGGACTTTAAAAGGACTATGCATTCCTACTGTTCTCTGTAAGCAATCAGAGAGACTATTGTATATTTCGTTGCTCTGTTTGGTCTCTTGAAGTTAGTAAAAAGTTCCTGTTACTTATTCTACAAAGCTGAGTGGCGCATTATTACCCTGCAGGGTGAGTTCAGGCTCACAAGCAGGTGTAAGAGCTTCCATTTAACATAATCTACAATCCCCAACAGTGGTGACCTCCAACCATAAAATTATTTTTGTTGCTCCTTCTTAACTATAATTGTGCTACTGTTATGAATTGTAATGTAAATATTTGATCTGCAGGATGGATTTTCATTCACTGGACCAAATTTGCCACAAATATCCGATACGCCCACATTTGAATACTGGTGGAGTTGGGGTGGGGATTGATTTTGTCATTTGGGAGTTGTAGTTCACCTACAATCAAAGAGGTTTCTAAATTCCACCAACGATGGCATTGAACAAAGCTTAGCACACAGAACTCCCAGGCACGGCTTGTTGGAACGAGGGAGAGAGCCTTCCTTGTGGTGGCCCCTCGGCTCTGGAATTCCCTTCCTAGGGAATTAGACTGGCCACAACCATGTCTAATTTATTAAACAGCTAAAAACATGGTTTTTCAAATGTGCATTTGAACAAACAATGACATGTTAGACCACTCTCATTGACTGACTGGTTCTTCGCACTTTATTTTCCCTCCTGCCTTCCCTACCCAAATTATCTCAGGATATACTTTGTCCAGGTACTTTACTAACGTTCTTGAAATCACACACTTTTTGACCTGATTGCCCCCATTTTATCAATTGATGGTGATGTTCGTTTTTACCATTTGATCATTACGGTCTTTTTTGTATTTTGTGTATTTAATTTGTCTATTATATCTGAATGTTATGCTGATATTGTTTTTACTTACTTATATTAGTTTTAACTGTCATATTTTGTTCTTGTTTTGGGCTTGGCCCCATGATAGCTGCCCTGAGTCCCTTCGGAGAAATGGTTGCGGGATATAAAAATACAGTAGAGTCTCACTTATTCAAACTTCACTCATCCAATGTTCTGTATTATCCAACGCAGTCTGCCTTTTAGTAGTCAATGTTTTTGTTCCGTCTCCCAGAGGTTTGGTTTGCATTTTTCCATAGGTGTAGAAAATAGCACCTGTTTGCATTTGCTCCAGGGTTGCTGCAGATTCTGCAGCAGTCTGATAGTTAGGATATTAGCAGAGTTTGTAGCCAGTTCAGCAAAGTCTTTGCTGCTTGCAGCCTGCAAATGTATCAGTTTGTTCTGGAGACCACCCCTTTTTCTGGGGAAAGAAGGCTCCATTTTGAGAAACCTTTTCTGCCTTCTAGACTGAAGAAGAAACAACTTAGATGTGCTTGCGTGGCCAAGCCAGGCCAACTCTGAAAAGACCATCGTAAGTACTGACCTGCCTTTAAAACCAGTGCCAAGCATAGATAGGGGAAAGACCTGTTCTTTCTAATAGCTTTGACACTGGGGCAGAGAACATCTCCGGATTTCTTTGCTACTGGAAGGAGCCCTACGAACTTCGCCTCAAAAACTAGTTTTGAGCTTAGTTATAGACCCTTTTGATAGCAGCTCAGGGCTAGGGCAAGGAGGATCTCTGGATCTCTTTGCCTTTGGTGGAAGTTAACCCAGCAACTAAAGGGGAAAAGCAAGCAAGGAACATCTGCAAGGTTTTATAAGTTGACTGTTTTTATTTGCAACCTTAATTATATGTGCCAAGTCTGCCAATGACTTTGTGAAAATAAAATTTTGTTTGATTGTTCTACTTGAAGTGCCTTTGGTTACTGGGATTTCCAGAGCTTCTAAGTAAGGCCCCTGCAGTTCACCTGGGCAAAGGAAGAAGTACATCCTAAAGCTTAAGAAGGTGTCTGGGTGTGACGGCATAGTTTTTGTAGTCAATGTTTTCAATATATTGCCATGTTATGGTGCTAAATTCGTGAATACAGTAATTACTACATAACACTACTGTGTATTGAACTGATTTTTCTGTTGATTTGTTGTAAAACATGATGTTTTGGTGCTTAATTTGTAAAGTCATAAAATAATTTGACATTTAATAGGCTTTTCCTTAATGCCTCCTTATTACCCAACATTTTCACTTATCCAACGTTCTGCCAGCCTGTTTATGTTGGATAAGTGAGACTCTACTGTATTATTATTATTATTCCTAAGACCATCGGGAATGGTCTTTGGCGACCCCTCTGACACCCCCTTGTGACGCCCCCCCCCAAGGGTCCCGACCCCTAGGTTGAGAAATGCTGGTTTGGGGCAAGGATGCTGTAACGGATCTGATTTATCTGGGGAAAAGTTGGTATGTGGCCTACTTCAAAGGGTTGGTTTGTGAGCAGCCATTTTGTAAAGCTAGGAGGTTAGGCAGACATTTTGTGGATCCCATTGTACAGAGCTGAGGGAGGAGCCACTTGGCAGCTATTTGCATAAAGTGGCTTGATTGGTCAGATGCAAATGAGCAGGTGCTAAGGCACGAGAGATGGGCGGAGCTAAAACATCCATTAGAGCAGTTATTCCTGAATATTCTAGGCAATTAGCTGGGACAGTTAATGGAGATAGCTGAATAGCTAGGACAGGGGTCCCCAAACTTTTTAAACAGGGGGCCAGTTCACAATCCTTCGGACTGTTGGAGGGCCGGACTATAGTTGGCCACCGAGCAATAATAATTAATAATAATAATAATAATATTGGAATATTATTGGTTGGAAGAGACCCTTTGGGCCATTGAGTCCAATCCCCTTCTGCCTTTGTGCACTGAAAGCACAAGCAAAGCACCCCTGACAGATGGCCACCCAGCCTCAATGTTAATAATAATAATAATAATAATAATAATAATAATAATAATAATAATAATAATAAAGAGGGTTGGAAGAGACCCCTTGGGCCATTTAGTCCAACCCCTTCTGCCTTTGTGCACCAAGAGCACAAGCAAAGCAAAGCACCCCTGACAGATGTCCACCCAGCCTCAATGTTAATTATAATAATAGTAATAGTAATAATAATAATAATAATAATAATAATAATAATAATAAAGAGGGTTGGAAGAGACCCCTTGGGCCATTTAGTCCAACCCCTTCTGTCTTTGTGCACCAAAAGCACAAGCAAAGCATCCCTGACAGATGGCCACCAGCCTCAATGTTAATAATAATAATAATAATAACAACAACAACAACAACACAGGGTTTTGGAACACTATACTCCTGACCTCACAATCGGGTTAAAAACAAAGTATGGATTGTCGATGTTGCAATCCCAGGATGACAGCAGTATTGAGGAGAAACAACTGGAAAAGCTGACACGACATGAGGATTTAAAGATCGACTTACAAAGACTCTGGCACAAGCCAGTCAAGGTAGTCCCAGTGGTGATGGGCACACTGGGTGCAGTGCCTAAAGGCCTTGGCCTGGACTTAAACACAATCGGTGCTGACAAAATTACCACCTGCCAGATACAGAAGGCTACCTTACTGGGGTCTGCAGGCATTATTCGCCGATACATCACACAGTCCTAGACACTTGGGAGGTGTCCACCGTGTGATCCAGTACAACAGCCAGCAGAGTGTCTGCTGTGGACTCATCTTGTTGTGTTTCAAATAATAATAATAATAATAAGGGTTTTAAGAGAAGAAGAGACCCCTTGGGTCATTTAGCCCAACCCCCTTCTGCCCTTGTGCCATGGGGGCCAGATAAATGGCTTTGATGGGCCGCATCCGGCCCCCGGGCCTTAGTTTGGGGACCCCTGAGCTAGGAGCTCAGAGAGGACAGTTAGTCCTAGCGAGGGTTTTAAAGTGCAGTTTAGCCAGGAATCAGAATCCAGTTTAGAAGTGTAGTATTTGGAAGTCTATTTTTTAGAATTAATATTGGAACAAAGTAACACAGAAACTATTTTAAAGTAACATCTTCACAAAAAGCATTCAAAAATCATTATTACCAGCAAGCATTAGTACTGTGTATATCTATTCTGAAACCATTACGCTTCATTACCTCACGAGTGAAAAATAAGCAAATATTTATTGTTCCATTCTATGCAAAGTCTCGCACTCATCTCCAAGCCTCACCATAAATAAAGCAAGGCACCTGAACTCAAAAGGTGACAACAAAAAATAAATTATATCCCCAGCCTGATTGAGTTGGTCCCTTTACATTATTTTTGTGGCAGCAGTGGGATATCAAAAAAAATTCCCCCCTGCCTGAAAAGTCCTTTACAGATGACTCTACCCTATAATTTCACAGGGTCCCCAGTGGAGAGGGGCTCAAGGTGCAAGGCAGCCTTTCCGAGAGGACTCACCCAGCTTGGACTTGGCAGGAAGGGGCTGGGCCTCCATCATGGAACTGGAACTCGTCCGTAGCATTGAGCCATAGCAATCAAAGTGGTATCCAACACTTGCACAAGCCTACAGTAATGTACACTCACTAAACACACGAGGAGTGAAACTATTCTGCAAACTTCACACTCTTTGTCTGTTCATTTCTACCGTTTATTATCCTACTCCTTTTAGATAGCACTGTATAACCTTGCACCTACTTTTAATAATTGTCTTCTAACTCATATATCCAACAGGTGAAATTTGCCCCCATCGTTGCTCTGAAAAAGTGATAAATGGAAGAGAAACAGTGAAAAACATACCAAATACCTGCTAGGTAGGCAGGTGAATTCAGTTCTTTCATGGCCTCCTCCAGCTGCGCAATGGGGTAGACCCATAGGCAAACAGTTGATTCCAATCGCCAAAACACTGCAGAGTCCTGGTCACAGTTCAATGTTCAATCTAGAGTGGGACGAGCAATTGACCTTGTCCTTTTTTCTACTCTCCCTGACTATCCTGCTTTCTCCTTTGCAGAACATCAGGCAGATTTGCATCAGGTGCATCCTTTACTGCAAAATGAAGAGGACCCCAAAGATCTTCCCGCCAGACATCCTGCTTCCTTGTGCAAGTCACATCCTCTCAACCTCAGAGGAAAACAAAGGAAACACTCTCTCAACAAGTCTGTCGGAAACCCCTTAGATAAGCTCACTTTTGGGTCCCACATGCCCATTTGTTGGGCAGCTTGACTTCCAAGGATTTCAACAATGTCAGACTATCAATATAACTAAGGTTGTTTGTTGTACTTTAACATCTGCACTCTCTCCTGTAGTTATACAACAATTGATCTGTGATCATGCAGCTCTCTCTTTAAGTTTGGCTAAGCTTTCTCAGGGGCATGGGTTGTCCTTGCATGATGGATATGACCACAGGTTTCTAAGCCTTTGATCTCAGGCAGTTTCCAGAGAAAACTATTGTGTTGTCGAAGGCTTTCATGGCCAGGATCACAGGGTTGTTGTGTGTCTTTCGGGCTGTGTGGCCATGTTCCAGAACTCCAAAACTCTATTGGTATCATGGTTTCAATCGCTGCCTCCCTCAGGGACGCTGGGACTCTGCCTTGGTTTCCTGAGACATTGGCCTCTCCCTAGACCCTTTTGGCACCTCCTCCTCTGGTTTTTTAAGATGCCAGGTGTAAAGAACTCAGGCAGAGGGGAATCTTTTTATCAATCCCATCGCTGCCACCAATTTGTGGCAATGTCAGAAAGGGGGAGAAATCCTCCCAAAAATCCCACCTCTGACACCGATTTGTAAAGATGTGGAGGAGTTTCTATTAATTAATTATTATGTATTTTATATCCGCTGCCACTAGTTATTAAACATGTTTTTATTTAAAAGCTGCCACCAAATTATAGATGTTTTATAATGCTGCCACCAAATTACAAAGGGGATTATCAACTCTTGCCACCACTATTGGAAGATTTAGCCACTGGCTACTTAAAGAGGAGACTTTTATTTTTCTTCTTTATTCTTGATGTGTGTATATATGACAGACTGAGATGTTTGAGAGAACAATAACAAGTTTATTCAGGCACAGCTTAATGGTTACAATTTCTCACCTAGAGGCACTTTCCTTAACAATTGCAATAACAGAATGAGGTGATTCAAGCTTCCTAAAATGTCACTTCTTTCTCCACTAACAGACTACCTTAAAATAAGCCACCAAACTTATTTTAAACTGACTCAAACTCTTGAGTCTCCATGATTCCCTCAACTGAGAATCAGACTTCCCTGTACCTTATCAGGGCACAGACTACCTAAAATAAGTCACAAACTTATTTTAGAATGGACTCAAATCCCACATTTGAGCCACCCTGGTCCTCCAACTGAGAATCAGACTTCCCTGTGGTTCGCTGACCACTGACTGACTTTCCCTCCAAATTCTGCTCTCCCTTCAGCTAACCCAGTTGGCTCCGCCCCCTTCTCCATGGCAACCAGCCTCTGGTGCAGAGTAACTGAAATATTAACCCTTTTTAAAACACAGTTAAACATGGCATCTGTAAATTAAAATTCATACTTCTTTACACCAGGAAAGGGATCTCACAACCACGGGGTGGGCTTCACCATCCAGGGATCCTGATCACATCCTCGGGCTGGGCAAAATGAAATGTCTGTTTCCAAAAAAAGGACCCACAGTTCCATGCAGTGGAGTTTTTCTGACCATCTTCCTTGCTCCAACTCCTTTCCCCCTCCATGCTGCCATGCTCCTCTTTCTTGTGTTATCTCTACTTCCTCTGGAAAGGGCTCTGAGCAGCAGGGCCTGGCCTTTCCTTTCCTAATGCAGTTGATGGGGCCCTATGTTTTTATTCTCCTTCTGCCTTTCTGGGGAAGCAGCCACTTTCCAGGGCCTTTCTGACCCTCTTGGTCAGGGCTTGGGGGCCTCTGCCAGGCTCTTGGCTCCCCATGACAGGCACATCCCTCCCTCTGTTTTCCAATCCCAACTCACATTAGATGTCCTCCAAATCCTCAATCTCCAGTGGTGGTGCTTCACTAAGAGAAACAAAAAATCATATGTAGCAATAACACCCAAAGACTCTGAGCCAAGAAAAGGCTCAACTCACAACCAAAAAGTGAAAAGAAATTGCCTCAATTCCTGGGACAGCTGTCTCCAAAGTGCGTCCAAACTGTCATTGTCTCCTCCCCTGGCCAGGGTGCACTGTGAAAGAGAGAGAAGAGCAAAGTGATTATTGAGAAACTTCCTCTGAAAGCTTGACCTCCTATAATTGTAATTGATATGAAGAAATAGATGCTTTAATAATACCTTTGTACACCAACAGTTGTCTCTTCTTCCTCTCTTTAACTCCCTCCATCCCTTTTTGCCGCATTATTGATATTTGTAACAATTCAACTTGCTAACAATAACTCTTTGTTATTGTTAACAATAACACTTTCCCCCCATTTTTATTATTTTTTTCTCTCTTTCCTGCTTTCCCTTTCCCTCTTCTTGTGTTGTAAAAGAGGGAAATGTTCCAATAATAAACAATTTTTTTTAAGTAGGCCTAAACATCCAACATTTCCTGGAAAAAATAAATCAGCATTTGCAAGGCTTGCTAAACAGGCTGGTTTGGGTTGTAACATTGTCCAGATACCTTTTACTACATTGTGGGATATTTTTAAACATTTTGAATTAGCTTATATAAGTAGAGCATATCATTACACAATCACATTAGAGAAAGGAAATGAAAAAGAAAAGAAAGGCTTATCTAACTCCAGTATGTTCCTTGAGCCACGACTAGATGCAGGTAAGAAAATTATGATTAGTAGTAGTAGTAGTAGTAGTAGTATTACCAATACTATTAATTGACAGTTGTAGTTCACCTATAATCAAAGAGCACTCCACCAACGATAGCATTAAACAAAGCTTAGCACACAGAACTCCCATGACCAACAGAAAATACTGGAAGAGTTTGGGCATTGACCTTGAGTTTTGGAGTTGTACTTCACCTGATCCAGAGAGCACTTTGAACTCAAACAATGATGGATTTGAACCAAACTTGGCACAAATACTCAATATGCCCAAATCTATTTTAAAGTAACATAAAGACAGTACACCTGCATTTTGTTCCTTACCCAGGACTCATACAGTGGAATGGGGCCCTTCCTCCTCGCATCCCGGCTGGGCTGCGGAGCAGATGCCATCCATTGGCGCTGTGAAAGAAAGAGGAGACTGTTGAAATCCTGATCCCCTCCTCTTTGCAGAAGTACAATCCTGCCTTTCCCTCCTTACCCAGGTCTCCATAGCCGTGATCACCTCGGAGGAGGAGGAGTCCAGATCTTCAATTGGAGGACTAGAGAAGAAGAGAAAACGGCAAAATATTAGCAACAGAACCCTGTGTAGCTATTTTGAAGGAAGAAAAAAAACAACCAGAAGAGAAGGAGGAAGGGTTTACCTTATTGGATACACTTTGATCTACCTCCTTCCCCGACAGCAAGTCAAACAATTTCCGCATAATTTCCTGATGTTCTGCAAAGGAGAAAGGAGAACAAGGTCAGAGGGAGCAAGAAGGAGTTGCCTTGAGAGAGGAGCTGTTGTAGGGCCATTTCTCTTCCCATGGGAGATTCAACCCCAAAGGGCCCCAAACCTTTATTCAGATGGGCCGTTCCTCCCCACCCCATATCACTTTGAAAAGGGGGGAAAACAGCATCCCTGACTTCTTCTGGTGATCTAGTACCAGACACAAGGAAGGTTTTGTCCCATGTTAGCGAAACATATTATTGTACAATAATTACAAACGGATTCCATTAAATGTTTAGATTTATCATGCAGTACTGTAACTAAAATTAGATAAAAGATTTCTTTATTATTTATTTATTTACTATATTTATATACCACCTTTTTCACTGTGGGGGGGGGGGGCTTAAGGCGGTTTACAACATACTAATGGGAAAAATTCAATGTCAACATACATGTAGATAGAAAAAAATCATTAGACACTAAAACATCACTATAACTTAAAATCATTATTTAATTTAAAACAGATAATTTGATAATAATGATGAAGATACACTTTTAAAGGTGAAGATCTGGGAGAGGAAACTGGAAAACGGGATAATCTTCGAAGAAGATACGAATCTTGAATTTAATGTTTGGTGACAATATTATTCCTCTCTTGGAGGAATATGTAGAGTTTTTGATATTTTAGGTAATTTCTGTAATTGTAATTGATATGAAGAAGTAGATGTATTAATAATAACTTTGTACACTGACAGTTGTCTCTTCTTCCTCTCTTTAACTCCCTCCCTCCCTTTTTGCCACATTATTGGTATTTCTAACAATTTAATGTGTTAACAATAACTCTCCCCACCTTTCCCCCCATGTTTATTAACTTTTTTCTCTTTCCTGCTTTCCCTTTCCCTCTTCTTGTGTTGTAAAAATGGGAAATGTTAATAAACATATTTTTTAAAAGTAGGCCTAAACATCCAACACCATATTTTAAAGAAGTGTCTAAAAATCCAACATTTCCTGGGGGGGGGCAGCATTTTTAAGGCTTGCAAAATAGACTGACTTGGGCTGTTAAACATTCAGAAACTTTTTACTACAAAGGGGGGAGGGTTTAAAACATTTTAAATTAGCTTACCTAAGTAGAGTATATCATTACACAATCACATTAGAGAACAGAAATGAAGAAGACAAAGAAAAGCTTATCTAACTCCAGTACTTTCCTTGAGACACGAGGAGAGGTGGGTATGGAAATTATTTTTATTTTTATTAGTAGTAGTATTACTAATACTATTAATTGAAAGGCCTCCAAATAACTCTGGAGGCTTTCTGCTCCCCACCCTTCTTTTTTTTTTTTTTTTTTTTTTTTTTTTTGCAAAGAGGAGAATGTCATAGTGGCAATTCTACCTTTATTAACCCCCTAGTACCCAGGTTTTAATTAAGGTTGTTTTGACCACTTTTTGGTCATGGCTTGAGGGCCTCTACCAGTCCCTGGGCTCCCCATGGGCCCGCCTTCTGCCCCACCAGTGCCAAAGGCCCAAGAACTTACTCTGAGAAGTCTTTGGAAAGACATCTTTGTCTCTCTGCAACACAGGAAGACAATAGAGGGCTACGTTCCGTTTTTTTTATTGTGAAGTTTATAAGCAACTAATTTACATTTCTTATTACAATAAAGATTGTCTTTTCTCGATATAATAAAATACATAAATCACAGCTTACAACCAATATGCCAGGGTAATGAGAGGGAAGGGTGGGTATTGGGGAGATGGGAAAAGGATAGGGGATATGTGATATCGACACACAAAGTGAATAGCAATATTGAAAATAAGAAATAAAAATAAAAAAGACATAAAAGAGAGAAAGAAAAAGAAAAAAAAAGCACACACACAAAAAAAGAGAAGCAAAAGTTTTACATATAAACAGTTGCTATATTGTCCTTGTTACTTCCAGATCTCTGGATGTGGTCCTTTTTGGGGTTTTTTCCCTTCATTTGTTTTATTTATGTAGTTAAACCAAATTTAACTACCTTTACTTTATACTATTTCCGCATGTAATTTCCTTAGTCCAACTTTATATAGAAATTTATTTTCTCTTTTTGTAAAAATTCTTTCATAGGTTTCCAATCGGTTTTGTTTTATGTTCTATCCTGTGCTCATTTTTGTGTTAATAAGTCCATATTCATCACGTCCATTACTTTGTGGAGCCATTTCTCCATAGTAGGTATTTCTTCTGATTTCCATACATATGCCAGCACTATTCTCACTGCCACGGTGAGATAGAATATTGGTCTGTCTGAATTTTATCTATCTGTGTGTCAATAATCCCCAATAAAAAGCATTCCAGTTTTAATTCGATTTTTTGGTACAATATTAATTACTTTTTTATGTATTTCTTTCCAATTTTTTATCTTCTTACATTCCCACCACGTGTGTAGAAAGGTGCTGGTGTGCTTTCCGCATTTCCAGCATACTCCCTGGGTTTTCCCTCTATTAACTTTAGCAAGCTTATTTGGTGTCAAGTACCACATATGGAACATTTTATACCAGTTCTCTTTTATTTCCGTAGCATAGGCCTACCTAAACTTTTTTACCCATATCTCCTCCCATTAGCGTAAATATATATTTTTTTATTTAGTATTTCCCTTTGTTCTTCGGTAATTGTATTAATTTTTTGTTTTCCTAAATATTGCATTATGTTCTCGTTAGGGATCTTTCCATCACCATATAGTTTTTTGTAATAGCTTATGAATTGTTTTTCTATTTCAATTTGTTTAAGATATATTTTCCCCTCTTCCTCAATTTTATTTATATAGTGTTGATGTTTCCTTTTTGTCACTTTCCAAGCTAGCCACCTTCCTATCTTGTCTGCGTTTTCGAAATGGTATTGCTTTATGTATTTTAATCTCTTTTCAATTTCCTCCAACTGTGTTGTATCCATCTGTTTCTTCAATACATTCAGATGTAATTGAGCTTTATTGTCTTTAGGGGTTTTTTTCAATTTTACTTCGACTTCAGAGATTTCTTTGTCTAACTTTTTGGTTTCACTTTTCCTTTTCTTATCCCTAATGAATTTATGTTGAATGAAGTGTCCCCTCATATATGCTTTGCTAGCATCCCATATTGTTTCTATCGCTGTTTCATTTACTGAATTGAGTGTGAAATATTCACTCAGTATTTCCCTATATTTTATTTGATCTGTCTGTCCTGTAAGTAGCTGATCATTAAGTCGCTGTCTGTATGTTGTCGCTCTAAGTCCGGGACTTCCTAATGTTATTTCTAAAGGTGCATGAAATTAATCTTGGGAGAATTTTTGATTTAATTATCTTTGATACTATTTCTCTCATTCCCCAAATCGTATCTATTCTGGACCATGATTGATGTCGGTCTGAAAAAAAAGTATAGTTTTTCACTTTTGAGTTAAAATATCTCCATACATCAACTAATCGGTGGTCCTCCTTAAATATTTTGAAACCTTTTGGAAGTTCACCTGCTGATGGGATCTTAGTATTTTTAGCGGCTTTGGTTCTGTCCTGAGCTGCTTCTAATACCCTGTTAAAATCTCCCATTATGATTATGTCGTCGTAATCTTGTTCTCCAATTTTGGGATTAAGTTATTTTACAAATTTTGTTTTTGTTCCATTTGGAGCGTATATATTACACAGCAGAAGCTTCCTGCCCCCCCCCCCCATTCTATATTTATTTCCAATATTCTGCCCTCTTGGTCTAAATGCCAGTTTTGAAGGGATTTTCTCATTTATGGCCCCTGGTGGGGGTGCAGTGTGTTAAAGCACTGAGCTGCTGAACTTGCAGACCGAAAGGTACCAGGTTCAAATCCCAGGAGCGGAATGAGCGCCCGCTGTTAGCCCCAGCTCCTGCCAACCTAGCAGTTCGAAAACATGCCAATGTGAGTAGATCAATAGGTGCCGCTCCGGCAGGAAGGTAATGGCGCTCCATGCAGTCATGCCGGCCACATGACCTTGGAGGTGTCTATGGACAATGCCGGCTCTTCGGCTTAGAAATGGAGATGAGCACCAACCCCTAGACTTGGTCACGACTGGACTTAACATCAGGGAAATACCTTTACCTAAACCCCTTTTTTTCTCTGCACTTGAAGTGTAATATAGTTTTCCTAATTTTTTCTACTCTAAGTGTGTGACATGTTTGTGGGAGATATGCATTTCCTGAAAAGAAATAATATCATAATACCCTTTTTGAAATTGGAGCCATAATCCTTTTCTTTTATTTGGGCTGTTAAGCCCATTGACATTGTTTAAGTATATTTTAATCTTTTGTGATGGTTTCTTCTTCTATTTCTTTATCACTGTCTACCATTGGGTTTGCCATTGCCATATCCATTTGTGTGAGATAATCTTTGGGGGATTTCTCTCTCATCCTTTTCTTTTCTCTGCCGCAAATTTCGTCATAATTATCATCTCCTGTCATTCCATCACCTTTCTGATACTTTTCGTGTTTTTCCTGGCCATCTCTCCCATTTTTAATATTTTTTTGTAAAATGCCTTTGCTCTATATTCTGATGTAAGCCAATGTTTAATTCCCTCCCAGGTGACCATAAGTCCCTCTCTTTTCTCCTATTTAAATCTCACATTTCTTTTCTTTAATTCATCCATTAAGAAAGTATATTTTCGTTTCCTTTCTATAACTGACAAAGGGTTTTCCTTTAGTATTGCTACTTTGTTTCCTTTGTAATATGTTGGTGTTATTGCATTTTCTTTTAGAACTTCATCTCTTAGATTTTTCCTGCCGAAGTCTTGGTTAGACGTCTCTTGGTATATTATGCATCTAGCATAATTGGTTTGTACTCTAAAGACTCTGTCTATACTTCCTTCTAATTCCTCAATTGTTTTTTGGGTTATTTGTGTTATCATTTCCATAATTATATCACTAATGTTTTCCTTTTCTTCTTCCAGTATATTCCTAAACCTCAGTTAGTATTCTTTTTCCTTTGCCTCTAATATCTCCTGTTGTTGTTTAAGTGCCGCAACTGTTTTTTCCATTACATTCATATGGATATTTTTCCATATCCTTTTGTTTTTTCTGTAATATATTATTCTCATTGATACAGTCTTTATTTCCTTGTTTTATCATTTCTATGTCTTTTTGAGCTGATTTTAGTTCTTCTTTTATAGTTAACTATAACTCCTCTTTCAATTCTTTCTTTATCTCTTCCATCTGCTCTTTAATTAAATTGTATTGCCTATCCTGCTTCTCTTGCATTTTTTGTACCTCTATTTGATTTTTAAAAAATTTCCCTCATAATGTCCTTCATATTAAATTCCTTTGTTATTGAATCCTTCCTCCCTTGAGTTCCTTGAATTTTCTTTTCCTTATCACTTTCTATTTTAAATTTTGGTGTAGTCATTCTCTTTTTCTTTATAAGTTTAATATATGTTGTCCTTGCCCCTCCACTAATACTAACGTTCAATAATTTGTGTCCCAGGAGGAGCTACTAATTGGCTGCTCGAGCAGTGGGCTGCCTGTTCTATTCACTGCTACTAGGGATTTTTTTAAAGGGGAACCAATCTAAATGCTTAAGGTGTTTAAAATTTAAAACAAACAAAGGGAAGATCTAACCTACATATTACAAGCCCTGTGTATTAATAGAACTAATACTAGTTCCAGCAATAATTAACCTGCACTGTTCGCAGTCTCTAATAATTTTAAGAGGATCAAATCTAAAAGCTTATGTCAAAGGTCAGACGCCAACTGAGAGCAAAATATAGTTTAACTAACAATTCAAAAATAGCTCAGTAAATTGTCAAAGGCTTAAAACACTTAATCTTCAGTGTTATTAAGCAGTCAAAACAGAAAAAAATGCCAAAAACATGAACTGGCATATAATCCGGAGTAACCAGAGATATAATCCGGATTTAACATAAAGTACTTGAACTCAGCCCAAAGACACAAAACGGGCTAAAAATGGCAAAACAAACAAAGGTAATTCACCGCAAAGCCCCAAAACCCAGGAGTACAGCAGCGATTCCAAACTGAGGCAAAAACCCAAACCGGGTTAAAGGCTCTTCGCCGAAAGCGGCACAAACAAACAAACCTGGAAAATGCTGAGGAGTTAGCGGCAAGCCGCTGCAGAGACGAAAGCCAGACCAGGAGCCAAAGGAGCATAGTGTTGTAGCGAAGTCAAGCTGGTCCGAAGTCGGGATAAGGGAACATTCCTCATCAGAATCAACATCATCCTGCCCACACCCCACTCTGTCCACACCTGTGGAACTACCCTGATTCCTCCAGGCAGGCCATGTGGGATCTGCTTCTGAAGATACCCAAGCCTCTCCAGCATCCACAACCTCCATGGACCCAGATTCCTCCCCAAGATCCTTCGGAGCCTGTGCCCAATCTATGGCAACTTCCTCTGTCACCACTGGTTTCTCGGCATCCATTTCCAGCTCAAGATCCCCTCCCAAGTCCCCACATGAATCCTCCTCGGACGACTCCCCATCAATCTCCCTTAATCTCTTCCTGTGTAAATCTTCCAGCAAGCCCTCCTCATGAGGGTTCTTCCTCTCCTAATCTCTCCATTATCATTCACAGCCTCAGAAGACTCATTCACAACAACTTATGGTATTTGAAACTCAAGAGAAACAATGGGTGGGTCTAATCTTCCTATTGCAAATCCTGTGTATCTTGTGAGAAATAGTAATTAACCTCAAGAGTAGCACAGTTAGTGCAGTTGATACTAGTTCAGTTAATAGGCAACCTGAACTGTTCGCTGTCTCTAATAGATACCGGAAGTCCCGCTATGTTCCGTTTTGTCTTCCTGTCACAAACGGAACCAGTCTGCTTCAGAACTGCATTCTCATGGCAATGGTGTAAACCAAGGGGCCCCAGACTCCAGGGAAGTGATGCCCCCCCCCCACCAAATTTGAAACCAGTGTTAACAAATTAATGAACAATTAGAAGAAATAAGAGTCCAACACATTATACAGGCCTCCAAAATCAAGACCAGAGGACTTCTTGGAAATCAATCAATTTGTGGAAAAACATTAAAGGGATACTGCATCCCCTGTCTGAGAAGGGACTTTCAGAGCCTGAGAACAGACACTGGGAAGGTTTTGTCCCATGTTTCTACCAAATGGGCCCATCAGTTACAAGTACATATTTCGTTGGTGCTCACAGCCATTTCTAATCCGAAGACCCGGCATTGTCCATAGACACCTCCAAGGTCATGTGGCCGGCATGACTGCATGGAGCGCCATTACCTTTCTGCCGGAGCTGTACCTATACACTGCCCTATACCCCAGGATCTGATCCCAGATTGTTTTCTTATCCCAGATTATCTGGCAGTGTAGACTCATATAATCTGGTTCAAAGCAGATAATCTGGGATAGGATCCTGGACTATAAAGCAGTGCAGACCCAGCCTGATTGCTCTAAAAGTAAAGGTTTAACACTCAGTGAGAACTGTAAGGAGAAGAGAGATCCCCAATTATTTTAGAAGAGCTTCCTTTTGAATAGGAAGTTGGGTGCATTTTTGCTGCTGCACTCTGGACTCCCTGCCTTCTGGTCAAGGTTTGTATGGTCTAAGGCTGAGAGAGTGTGACTTGGCCAAAGTCACCCAGTAGATGCAAACAACTGGATCCAGAAATATTTTGATATTTGGGGGAGCCAGGTTGTGTAGTGGTTTGAGCCTAGAGACCGGAGTTTACATCCTGCTCCACCGTGGAAACCCACTGGGCAACCTTGGGCAAGTCACAGTCTCTCAGCCTCAGAGGAAGACCGAGGCAATCTAAACCAATTTTGCCCAGAAAAGGTTGTGACTGTAGGTTCCCAAGGACTTGAAGGCACATAACAACAAGGCCTCTTTATCAGGATGGAACAGGATGAATGGGAAAAAATTGATCAGAGGATTATATATTTAAAAATATATGATAACGGAGGAAGATGGAAGAAAGGAGAAGGGGAAGATATAAATGCATTTTGCCCCAAACCTCCAACTTTATCTATTCATGTTTACCGCGTTCAATTCCCTACCCATAGCTAGTTTTTTAATAAGAGTGTAATAAGACTTCCTTATCAGCAGGGTTTACTTCCGAGGACCACAGAGTAAAATCAATGCCATGAGGGGTTTATCTGCTTTGAACTGGATTATATGAGGCCCCTTTTACACAGCCACAAAAATCCAAAAACTGAATTATATGGCAGTGTAGACTCATAAAACCTAGTCCAAAGCAAATGATGTGTATTCTTTGCTTTGATAATCTGGATTATATGGCATTGTAGAAGGGGCCTGAGTTTACACTGCCATATAATCCAGTTCAAAGCAGATAATCCGGATTTTATATGGTATTGTAAGAGCCTCAGAGATACTTGCTTACACTTAACTTAGTAAAAGTTTAGGATTTATGGTATGTAGGTGAATTTCCTTCTGAAGTCTAATGTCGGCCCCATGTACACTGACCATTAAATGTCTTTCAAACTCAGAGGTATTTTTGCAAATTTGGTGCTAAATTTGTAAATATAGTATTTCCTACATAACATTACCATGTATTGAACTGCTTTTTCTGTCGTTTTGTTGTAAAACATGATGTTTTGGTGCTTAATTTGTGAAATCATAATGTAATTTGATGTTTAATAGGCTTTTTCTTAATCCCTCCTTATTAGTCAACATTTTTGCTTATCCAATGCTTTTATTTTTCAGTGATTGGTTTGGGGGGAGCACCAAAATTCTGTTTGCCTACACTTGAAAATTACCTAGGGCTGGCCCTGGAGGCACATCAATCAGTTCTGGATGGGGTTACACTCTCCATGAAAGACTGTGGTTTCAGCTTGGGGGATGGGGGTGCGCCCCTCGATCCATCTCTTAAAGTGTATGAACAGGTAAATGTTCTGTTTTAACTATGTCTGTTTTAACTATGGCTTTTGCCTCATATTCTGTGTTTCTGTATTTTAATATGTGTATGTTTTAAATATGCTTTTATGTTTTCATTTAACTATGTTTTCAAATTTTATTTTATAGATGTATTTAACTGGGTTGTGTCTCACCTCAAACCAAATGGAGAGGCAGGCAATCAATAAAAGATTATGATAATGATTATGATCATTATTGTTATTGTTATTTTGTGTGTCCACTGGAGGATTTACAGCAGATCTAATATTTTCAGTTGGGCTCAACAGTTGCGGGCTTGTCTGGGATACAACAAACACAGGCAGCCAGATTAGCCCAAACCTGGCCTTGTCTTATTCAACTGCTGAGTACGCCTGTGCTTTCTGGCACAAGTCTGCCCATGCGAAGCAGGTAAACATAGCACTGAACGAAACATGCAGAATAATCACAGGATGCCTTAAACCTACACCTGTTAATAAACTCTACAAGTTAGCTGGCATTCCCCCCCCCCCCCCCCGATGTGCGACTGGAAGTTGCTGCAAACTATGAGACAAATAAGGTTGAACATTGTGAAAGCCATCCACTGCATGACTATCAGCCTCCTCCAACTAGACTTAAATCGAGGAAAAGCTTCATGAGAACCACCACTCCTCTTGATGTTCCTCCAGCAACAGCAAGAATATCCATCTGGGCAGCTAAACCAGGCAATCCCAACTGAATTGCCCGCCATGAGGGTCCACCTCCAGGGGCAAACCAAGAATGGGCAACTTGGAAGTCCCTAAACAGACTCAGAAGTGGAGTGGGCAGATCAAAAGACAACCTGACAAGATGGCACTACCTGTGGAGCAGAACAAACAACTCCGCATAGGTATGCTTGCCTACAATGTCCTGCCTCATGTATGAAGGAGGAGTTGCTTAAAGCTACTGACAATGCGATCGCTGTTGCTCGCTTTTTGTCTAAAACTATTTAGCTACTTGTGATTCCTTGTGATGCTTTTGACACGAAATAATAATAAGCCCAAACCAGCTTCTTCTGAATGCTTACTGGTGCATACCGAGTAGGCCATGATTTGGGGTGAGTCTTCTGGCCATCTTCATAGAAATGATGTCTGTGGGGAGGTTCAGAGTGGAATAATTATTAAGTTATGGGTTCCAGATTAGGAAAGGTGGGGGAGTGCATAGGGAACACTGCCACAAAATGTCAATGGGATGGTTGTGCTAGTTGTGGAAGGAGGGTCAGTTTCCCACCAAGACCAGCATGCACCTTTGATGTTTTGTAGAGATATGTGCCAAGAAGTGGCCCAGTTACACATCTGTTACCGGAAACAGAATTAAAATCTGTCCTAACTGAGGCTCTGTTTGGTCTTGGAGACCATTGGAAGATTCAGCATCAACTCATGGAAAAAGCATACACCAGGTTTGACCACTGTGGATGTCATGGTGATGGTGGCAATCTTTAGGATATTGTGCTGAGAGAGACATGACTTCCTTGCTGAGGCAATCTCCTTGCCAGGCCTCAGCCCCATTGAATTCACTCTTCACTTTACAACTAACCTTTGGAGTCAAGACATGAAAGGACTTATAAGAATTTGACCTCAAAGTTGAGGCTGTAGGATGGTTTGAGTGAGACTAAAGATCTCTGAGAAACAAAAAATCGGGTGCCCTAAATGTGCGTGAGTGTGTGTGTTCCTATTCATCAGGAATGAGAACGTGAGGGTTATACCTTGTGGTATATGGGCATGCACAGTGGAGCTGCCGATTCAGCTCGGCTTGTGGGATACCTGAACTTCATCAATCTGTCTTCTTACTTTGAAAGAAAAATGGGCATCTTCATTTCTCTGTGAGTAACAGAGCCAACTACAAACATTTTATTTATTTATTTATTTATTTATTTATTTTTCAAACTTATATGCCGCCACTCCCCTAGGGCTCGGAGCGGCTTACAAGAACCGGCTAAAATCAACAATTTAAAAAACATTTTAAAAACATCATTTAAAAAAAATCTTTAAAACATCCTAAAAGCGCCTTTTAAAACATCAGCAACAGAACTCAAAAGCCTGCCGAAACAGGTGTGTCTTACATGCCCTGCGGAAGGCCAACAAGTCCCGCAAGGCACGAACTTCAGGTGGCAAGGTGTTCCACAGAGATGGCGCCACTACTGAAAAGGCTCTGCGTCTAGTTGCAGTTAGACGCAAGGTCTTAAAACTGGGGACTTCCAGCAGGTCTTGGTCCTCAGAACGGAGGGATCTCTGGGGTTTGTAAGGGGTGAGGCGGTCCCTCAGGTACATCGGCCCTGGACCATGTAAGGCCTTGAAGGTAAGCACCATCACTTTGAAAGTGATCCGGTGCTCAATTGGTAACCAGTGCAGCTGCCGTAAGATTGGTGTTATGTGGCATCTTATGGGGACTCCCGCAAGGAGCCGGGCAGCTGCATTTTGCACCAATTTGAGCTTCCGGATCACCGACACAGGAAGGCCAATGTAAAGGGCATTACAGTAATCCAGTCTCGAGATGACTGTAGCCTGGATCACTGTAGCCAGGTTGTCCCTAGATAGATAGGGGGCTAGCCGTCTAGCCTGCCGAAGATGAAAAAAGGCAGTTTTGGTAACGGCGGAGACCTGGGCCTGCATCGTCAGTGAAGGGTCCAAGAGGACTCCCAGACTCTTTACTAGTGAAGACGGGCGTAGCACTTCACCATCCAGGGTTGGCAACTGGATATCCCCACTGCCCGGTCGGCCCAGCCATAGGAACTCCGTCTTTGCTGGATTCACCCTCAAACTACTGGAACGCAACCATCCAATAATGGCCTCGAGGCACTGGTGAAAACTGTCGGGTACAGACTCCGGTTGGCCTTCCATCTTTAACACAAGCTGAGTGTCGTCAGCATATTGATAACACTCGAGCCCGAAATCTCGGACCAGCTGAGCAAGTGGTTGCATATAGATGTTAAACAACAGAGGGGAGAGAATGGCCCCCTGAGGAACCCCACAATGTAGAGGGGACCTCTCAGAGACCAGGCCCCCCCTCTCCACTCGCTGTCCACGGTTGTGAAGAAAGGAGGCCAGCCAATTTAAAGCTGTCCCCCTAACTCCAGCAACGGCAAGGCGGTGGGTCAGAAGATTGTGATCGACTGTGTCAAATGCTGCTGTGAGATCCAATAACACAAGCAACACCGACCCGCCCCGGTCAAGCTGGCATCGGAGATGATCTGTGATGGAAACCAATACAGTCTCTGTCCCATGCCCCTCACGGAAGCCAGACTGGAAAGGATCCAGTCCGGCTGTGTCGTCTAGGAACTGCTGCAGCTGCACCGCTACTGCCCTCTCAATCACCTTGCCCAGAAATGAAAGATTCGAAACTGGGCGGTAGCTGGAGGGAACCAAACGATCTAAATCTGGTTTTTTCAGCAGAGGAGAGACCACTGCCTCTTTTAATCCCTCTGGAAAGACTCCTTGCTCAAGGGAGCTGTTTATTATCTTCAGCAGCGGGTCACGTAATCCCTCCAAGCAGGATTTTACTAACCAAGAGGGACACGGGTCAAGGGAGCAAGTGGTCGGTCTAGCTGCAGCTATGAGCCTATCGAGACCCTCTGCGTCCAGTGGGATGAACTGGTCGAGGGTGGGCCCAGCAAGTGGCCACGGAGTCTCAAGTTCTCTCATTGTATCAGTTGTGGCGGGGAGGTCCCGGCGTAGTAGTGAGATCTTGTCAGCAAAATAGCTTTGAAAAGCCTCGGCTGAAGGGGTCTGATCATCACTTTTTGGGTTGGTAGGAACCGTCGTTAGAGATCTAATTATTTTGAACAATTTTGCCGGGCGTGAGCTGGCGGACTCTATCAAAGAGGCATAGTATACTCTCTTTGCTTCGATGGTAGCATGCTCATAGGACTCCATAAATGCCCTGTAAGCTGATCTCGAAGCTCTGTCATGAAGTTCTCGCCACACGCCCTCTAGCCGTCTCTTTTCCCGCTTCATCGATCGAAGTTCCTCGGTGAACCAAGGAGACCGATTTCGGCGGGGTTGGAGAGGGCGTCTAGGGGCGATCTCGTCGAGTGCATTGGACAGCCTGATGTTCCACATGTCCACCTGCACATCGATTGAGTCGCTGACAGGCTCCAGATCCTTCAGAGCATTCTGGAACCTACTAGGTTCCATAAGTCTTCTTGGGCGAGCCCAAATCGGCTCGGCGCCCTTGCCAGGTGGGTAGGCATGCTCCAGCCTGACTCTCAGGGCACAGTGATCCGACCATGGAACCTCTAAAATAGAGGCTTGGGTCACTTGAATTCCTGCGCTGAAGATCAAGTCTAGCGTATGTCCTGCTTGATGCGTGGGCCCAGTACTGCAGAGCAAGAGTCCTAGTGTCTCCATGGTAGACACTAGGTCCATAGCCGCTGCTGAGCAAGAGTCCGTATCAGCGTGGACATTGAAGTCCCCCAGGACAACAAGTCTGGGGAACCTCAAGGACCACTCCGACACAGTCTCGAGCAGCTGGGATAGGCTGTCTGCTGGTGCACTAGGCGCACGGTACACCAGCAGAAAGGCCATGCTCTCAGGGGAATCCCACACCAGACCAACACATTCAGTGCCAGAGATGTCCACAACAGGAACTGCCCTAAGAGAAAAGCTTTCTCGGGAGAGCATAGCCACCCCACCCCCCCGCCTCCCACTCCGCATCTGGTGGGTGATTACATAACCTGGAGATGTTATTTCCTGGAGTAGGATCTCGTCCCCCTCTTGGATCCAGGTTTCAGTGATACACACTAGGTCAGCTCCCTGGTCAGTAAGAAAATCTCTGACAGTAGCAGTTTTATTCCTTATGGACCTAGCATTCACCAACACCAGGGTAGGAGGGGAGGAAACTGGTCGCCTGTCATAGGTGCACTTGGGGATAGGCCGCAGGTCAGAGGGGGGCCGAGTCTTCCGTCGACTCAGCCTCCCTCTAATATTCGGCCTGAGCCTACCGTCATATCTCCCCCTCCCAGAGATCGTAGGAATTCCCATACACAGACCTACTTCTCTTGGGGGCTCTACAGCAGAAACTAGGTGCCCAATGTTCGACTGGCCCCCTGAAAAGGAGGTGGGGCATGGCCAATTACCAAGTGGTCATAAATAGAGCCCTCAAAGTAATGAGGGGCAGGTGTAAAGGCCAGAACACCCGGCCAGCATTGTGGGTGGGGGGGTGATCTAGGGGACGTCAAGTCTAGGTTCCCTCGAGAGTGTTGGGATAAGTTCTTAACTCCACCACACCGGGAGGTCACTCTCTCTTTTATGTCCACAGTTCTGATACTCGAATCCCAGGTACTAGTGTTTTGGGGGCGTGCTCCCTTCTCCATATTAACAGATCTAGAACCACTTGGTGGAACATTGGCCAATTTGTGGGAGAAGGGAGTAGTTGCAGGTCTTGTCCGGTTACCGAATCCTACTCCCCAGAAGATTCTAGTCTTAAATTTCTTTTGATGACAGCCACGTCTCTGAGACCTACGATTTGGAGGCTTACCGGTTCCCATCATTGTATATTTGTCCATGTCTGGGGCTTCAGGTTCTCCAGAGTCTGTGGTCAGACCATCTTGGCCCGCTGCCAATCCAGCACTCTGCAAAGTGCCAGGAACTCCCTCTGCTAGAAAAATAATTTGTTCTGGCTTCTCACCAGAAGTCCGGCGCATATCATGGCAGCGTTTCTGTCTCCAGTCGGTGTGACCCGCACGCCTGTGCCGAAGCTTTTTGGGGTTTGGAGAAGAAGGCATGAGCTCACCGATGGCGTTCCCAAGGTCAGCCGCCATCTTTGGTGCTTGCCTCTTTGACAGGGAGAGGCAGCGACGTCGTTGGGGGCTTCCACAAAAGGGGGGCACTGAAGGAGAGACAGGCACCCGTCCAAGGATCTCTGTCACATCCAATGCGTCCATTTCAGGCAGAGAGGGCCAGTCCTTTTCCTGTCTGGTGGTCCCAGGGGGTCCCTGCCCAGACCAGGGACATGGGTTGGTCGGCCCAAGATCAAGAGGGCATAGACCACCAAACAAGCAGCCATGGGAAGCTGACTCTAAAATCTCCCCCTTCGGCATCGAGAGCGCATCCTGGCTCATCATGGGACTCTCAAATGGCTCTCGTTTCCAGCGAAGCTCTTCGCAGAATTGAAGAAGGCTCCATGGGGTGGTCCCGGTTTTGAGCCCAAGCTAGGTCTCTGGCATTCTGAGGGTCAGGATCCAATGAATTCCATATGGTTCTCCCTTGTGTGTAATCTAGGGATTGAGCTGATGGGTGGTTCAGTAGGCAAAGCAATCTCCCAAACCGATTAAGCTGATCGGCCAGTTGGTTGAATTCTGCAAACAGCAGACTCACCAATCTTGAATCTGATCTTCCACCATCTTGACCAGGTCTCTGATCATCCGAACAGTTTGAGCGGTCTGGCCCCTTCAGATTTTCTTCCAGGGGGTTCGGTAGATCCAAGATCGCATTCAGATCCAGGAATCGCACGGGGCTGTTTGTGGTCCCCTCATGGAGATCCACTGAGGCCCGAGAAACCTGGAAAACTTACATAAATTATTGTTCCCGCCTCTACCCCGGGTCGCTCCTTTCTTTCTGCAGATGTTTATCCCATCTACCCCTCCCTTGCCTGCCTCATTCTTTTCTTTGATCAGACAAGGAGATTTCACATGAACATTAGGAATAATTTCTTAACTGTAAAATCTGTTCAGCAGTTGAACTCTCTGCCTCAGAGTGTGGTGGAGGAACCTTTTTGAAGGCTTTTAAACAGAAGCTGTCACTGGTAGTTTGAATGTGCTTTTCCTGCATGGCAGTGGGTTCGCCCATGTGATCCCTTCCAACTCTAAGAGTCTATGAATCAGAAATAGACGAGACAACAAAGGCCATGCACTTGAACTGCTTGGGATCTGCTTGCAGATGTTCTAGTCATCTTTTGTCACAAGCAGTGTCGCCCACATTTCCACCCAAGAACAGGAGAGGGGAAGACTATTCAAAATAGGGGATGTTAAAGATCTGCACAAGGTGCATTATTTGCTGTCTCAGGAGTCCTGATCAAGAGGGTCCCAAATATCTGCTGCCAGACATCTTCCTTCTGTCTTTTCAGTCCAACCTTTTCCCATGTTGGTTTCCAAAGCCATCCTCATACTCCCAGGGATGGCTATTTTGAGGCACCTAAAAACATCATGCGTTCCCGGCCCTGACGCTGTTTCCTTATCCTGACTTCGGACCGGCTTGACTACGTTACAACGCTCTTCTCCTTTAACTCCTGGCTTGGCTTTCGTCTCTGCAGCGGCTTGCCGCTATCTCCTCAGCGTCTTCCAGTTTCGCTTGTTTTTGCCGCTCACAGCAAAGAGCTTTTAGCCTGGTTTGGGTTTTTGCTTCAGTTTGGAATCGCTGTTGTACTCCTGGGTTTTGGGAAAGTTTTTGGGGCTTCGTAACAGTTTACCTTTGTTTGTTTTGCCATTTTAAGCCCATTTTGAGCTTTTGGGCTGAGTTCAAGTACTTTATGTTAAATACGGATTATATCTCTGGTTAATTCGGATTATATGCCAGTTCATGTTTTTGCCATTTTTTTCCGTTTTGACTGCTTTAAAACACTGAAGATTAAGTGTTTTAAGTCTCTGATAATTTACTGAACTGTTTTTGAATTATTTCTTAAATAAACTATATTTTGCTCTCAGTTGGCGTCTGGCTTTTGACATCTTTTGCTCTTCAGAGTTAATTAGAAGTATATTGAGAGTTAAGTTCAAAGCTTCCCTTATGATAAGAGTAACTTAATATAAACTTATCAAACTGTTGTCATTATTCCTCTTCATTTGGAGGTCTCAGAAGGTAAACTCCTTAAAAGTCTATTAAAGTCTCATCTGTTGATGAGCAGGGCTGGAGCTCCTCCAGCAGCAGAAGCTACCTCATAACGCTTCTACTTTGCAAAAAAATAAAATAGCCTTTTAGGGTACCTTTTTCCTTTCCTTCCATGATTTATCTGTGTCCTCTGTTAGGACACAGATAAATGGGATTTCCTCCCATCCCTTCTCTCTTCCTCTCCCTCTCCCTTTTGGCTGTTGGAGATTGTGGGAGTTGTAGTCCAAAGCCCCAGCTGAGCCTCTGCTGCTGACGTTCCAAATGGGATTCTCTCTCACCCCCTTTTCCCTCTCCCTCTCTGCTTTTGGGAATTGTGGGAGTTGAAATACCAAAAAGCACCAAGAGGGATGGTGGGCGGAGCCAAATGTCTTCAGTGTGGAAACCTCTTCATTGAAAAATATGCAAGACAACGGAATGCACTAAACAGTGTGATCCCAAGGTAGGGCAAACTCCTATTCATTACGGAATGGAGTTAGACTGAACTATCTTCTTCTGAACACTTCTGAACACTTCCCAGTGTAATCTGATGAAGTCACTACTGAAACATAAAAGACTGCTAGCCACCACTTAAAAATAAGCAAAAAATGCTCTCTCCTACACTTGAAGCCAAACTAATGTGGTGGGAATAGTGGCTTCCTGGATTTTAAGTGTAGCCGTCAGTGGAATTTAGTTAATGTGATGAAGTGGCATGTGTGCAGAGAGTGAGAGCTGTGAGCACGCCTGTCTCCAAAGGACTGGAGGAGAGGATGATATAGGCCATATGCACCTTATTTTTTGGCCCTTAATGTTCAATCTAGAGTGGGAAGAGCAAAGGATCTTGTCCCTTTTTTGCTCTCTGGTTATCCTCCTTTCTCAGGCCGATCTGCACCAGGTGCATTCTTAGTTGCCTGAGGAATCCTGATTCTCCAAAGATTCTCTTGCCGGGCACCCACCTTCTGTCTTTTCAGTCCAAACATTCCACAGATTTATTTCCAGAGCCATCCTTGTACAGTAGAGTCTCACTTATCCAACACTTGCTTATCCTACATTCTGGATTATCAAACGCATTTTTGTAGTCAATGTTCTCAATATATCGTGATATTTTGGTGCTAAATTTGTAAATACAGTAATTACTACATAGCATTACTGCGTATTGAACTACTTTTTCTGTCAAATTTGTTGTATAACATGATGTTTTGGTGCATAATTTGTAAAATCATAACCTAATTTGATGTTTAATAGGCTTTCCCTTAATCTCTCCTTAATATCCAACATATTCGCTTATCCAACGTTCTGCTGGCCCGTTTACGTTGGATAAGCGAGACTCTACTGTACTTTCAGATATGGCAACCATCTTTTTGAGGCACCCCAAAAACTCATGACTTGGATTCATAATTCATTTGTCTCAATTCTGTGTGCAGTTGGCCCTGTCAATTTCATTAGAAAATGTTTCCAACAAAACATCAGGTAGTGCTACTCCAATCCTGCCTATGGTTGGCAAAGGGCCTGTGACCATGTGGCACAATCCTTTTTCGAAAATGCCCTTAATGCCTGGATGTTGAGCTGGAGGTATTTGTTAGAGAAGCAATGTTGTTTAAGAGTTTCTGGAGAGCAGGGTTCAAATCCCTGTTCAGTCCTGGGAAACCACAGGCCGACCTTGTGCAAGTCACTCCCTCTCAGCCTTAGAGGAAGTCAAAGGGGAAAAGGCTGTTGGAAACCCCTCGGATAGGCCTGCTTTTGGGTCCCACATGACTTGAAGACACACATCAAGACATGTCCATTAGTTGAGCAGCTTGATTTCCAAGTAGTTCAACAACGTCAACAAGGTATCAGTATAACTAAGGTGGTTTGTTGTACATTAGAGACATATAAATTGTAAGAACAAAATGCATGGGAAACAACATGAAACCCATTTATTTATGTTTCAAAAGAAATAAGATCATAGAAAATTGATAACACTGGCAACAATATATATAGTTTCTTTCTTTTACAGCACTTCTGGATGGTATCAGCCCCATAGCCAAGCTGGGATGGAAGAAGCGAGGGCCTCATTCAAGCAGAGTCCTTTTCACCGGGTACCCTGACTAGAGGAGAAGGAGGAACATCTGTGGGTATGGGCACACGATGGAACCAGCAGTCCCAGGCAGAGATGGAAGATCATCTTCAGCCAGGTAGGTCATGGAGAGGATGTGTGAATGGCTCTGAAGAAGGAGAGTTAATTTCATCTGATAATAATAATAATAATAATAATAATAATAATAATAATAATAATAATAATAACAACTTTATTTTTATATCCTGCCATCGTCTCCCCTAGGGGACTCGGGGCGGCTCACATGGGGCAATGCCCAACAACACAATTAAAATAAAATTACATATGAATGCAGTTTACAGTATAAAAACAGAGTAAAAACAACATTATAACAATAAATAATGACATCAACGAGCAACCAAACACAGTTTCTGTTATCTTCGTGGGTGGATGGACTAAATGTGGCAGTACAGGGTAGGTTGATAATAATAATAATAATCATCATCATCATCATCACTTTTATTATGTGTATAGAAGATATATACGTAAAGGTAAAGGTTTCCCCTGACGTTAAGTCCAATCGTGTCCGACTCTAGGGGTTGGTGCTCATCTCCATTTCTAAGCTGAAGAGCCGGTGTTGTCTGTAGTCACCTCCAAGGTCATGTGGCCGGCATGACTGCATGGAGCACCGTTACTTTCCCGCCTGAGTGGTACCTATTGATGTCAGGCTTACTTCAAAGGACCAGTCTGAACGCAGATCAAAGACAGCTGCTCTCAAACACAATCTTTATTGAAGAATACATGACTTTGGAAAAGTCGAGAATGACCTAATGTTTACATACATCTAATTTTATCACTTCTGATGCAACGTAATATCACACGCAAATATCATCATCAAACCCCACCTTCTGGATCACATTTCCACCAAGGTTTCTATCCCCCCCCCACACTACAGCAATTATAATTGTTTATACTTTCACCCCTGAGTTCCCAGGCTCATTTTATCTTCTCCCGCCAGGTGCTCGCATGTTTATGTTATGAAGTCAGATTCAGGGCTTGGAAATTCAGCCCTGGGATCTGGCTGCATGACATGGCGCCCCCGTTTTCTTCGTCCTCCTCTTCGGTTCTTCTTTCACCATAGTCCTGAAACAAATCAAACAATAACTCTATGGGTCCATTTTGTCTAAAGTCCCCATATATTTTTTCAGCAAGCTGCGATGGAAGACTGGGTGTATTTTCCCTAAACTTTTTGGCAATGCCAATTGGAAAGTCACTTCATTGATAACACCCTGTATTCTGAATGGTCCAATATATTTGGGGCCCAGTTTTCTTGAAGGTAACCCCAATTTGATGTTTTGGGTACTTAACCACACTAGATCTCCTTTATCTAATTTATCGCCTTCCACCCTCTTTCTGTCTGCGAACGTTTTATATTTTTTGTGTGCTTCTTTTAACGAAGCAGTCACTTGATTCCAACATTCCATCATTTGCGTTTTCCATTTCCCTGCCTCTGTTCCTTCATTTTCTGTCCACCTCGGCAATTGGGGTAAAGGTTGTATTTCATACCCGTAAACTACTTCAAAGGGGGTTTTGTTTGTTGCTGAATGTATAGTTGAATTAAAGGCTAGTTCCGCAAACGCCAACCACCTAGACCAGTCATTTTGTCTCATGTTAGAGTACATTCGAAGGAACTGCCCAAGCGTTTGCTGAGTACGTTCTACCGCCCCGTTTGTCATGGGGTGAAAAGCAGAACTTAAACTCCTTTCTGCTCCTAGCATTTCCAAGAATTTTTCCCAAAATTTTGCTGTGAATTGTACTCCTCTGTCACTGACTACTCTACTTGGACATCCATGTAATTTGTAAATATGGTTTATGTACAATTCAGCTAGTTTCTCAGCCGATGGTAGCTTCGTCAGTGCTATAAAGTGGGCCTGTTTAGAAAACAGGTCTAATACTGTCCAAATATAACGATGTCCTTTGCTGACTGGCAGTTCTCCCACAAAGTCCATAGCTACACATTCCCAAGGCCTGGTAGGTTCCGCCACTGTCTGTAACAATCCCATAGGCTTCCCTCCTCCCGATTTATTTCTGGCACAATCATCACATTGGACAACATGATTCTTTATGTCCTTCCTCATTCCTGGCCACCAACAATGTTTTGCTATTGCCTTTGTTGTTTTGGTAATTCCTGTATGACCAGCGCTCTGGTTGTTGTGAAAACGATGCAGAATCTTAATCCTTAATATTGCTGGGATATACAGTTTCTTGTTTACAAACCAAAATCCCCCCTTCTGGTCCCCCTTTTCTGCGTTGGACGCGATCCATTGATCTCCTTTATAAGACTGTTTTAGTTCATTTCCCCAGTTATCTTCCCCGCCGAGTTCGACCAAAGCCGTGTCCTCCTTTTGGGTTTGTGCTCTTGTCCTGACAGCTAAGCCCCATTGTTTGTCAGAGAATATTGTCCCCTCCTTTGCTGTGGTTAGGCCTTCGTGTTGAGGCATGCGTGAAAGAGCATCTGCCAAGACATTCTGTTTCCCTTGAAAAAACTTTAATTGGAAATCGAATCTGCTGAAGTATTGCGCCCATCTGATTTGTTTGGGGGACAATTTTCTAGGAGACTTTAAATACTGGAGATTCTTATGGTCAGACCAAATTTCGAATGGGATTCCGCTTCCTTCGAGGAAGTGTCGCCAGCATTCTAAGGCTTTTAATATGGCTAATGCCTCTTTTTCCCATATTGGCCAACTTTTTTCAGTTTCGCTGAACTTCCGTGACAAATATCCACAGGGTTTTAAGTTCCCATTTTGATCCTTTTGCAATAGCACTGCCCCGTACGCACAGTCTGAGGCATCGCAATGGATTATGAAAGGGCTCCTGATATCAGGGTGTTTTAGGATGGGTCCTTCAGTGAAGCATTCTTTTAAGGTCTCGAATGCCTTTTGGCATTCTGGCGTCCAACTCAGTTTGGCGCCGGGAGCTTTCACTTTTGCTGTCTCCCCTTTCCCTTTTGTTTTTAAAAGTTCTGTAAGGGGTGCGGTTATTTGTGCAAAGCCTTTTATGAAGGGTCTGTAAAAATTTGCAAACCCCAGAAATGATTGTAATTGCCTCCTTGTTTGAGGCACTCCCCATTCTTTCACATCTGCTACTTTAGCTGGATCCATAGCTAACCCTTCTGGAGACATCCGATATCCCAGAAAGTCAATTTGAGTTTTATTAAATTCACATTTGGACAGTTTTGCGTACAGCTTTGCTTCTCTTAGTCTCTGCAAAACTTCCCGGACCAATTTTACGTGCTTTTCCTTATCTTCAGAAATGATCAAGATATCATCAAGGAATATGAACACCCCTCTGTACAATAACGGGTGTAGTATCTCATTTATAAGCTGCATAAAGCAGCCGCTTCCATTTTTTAACCCGAAAGGCAAAATTTCGTATTCAAAATGGCCGAATGCGCAGGAAAATGCGGTTTTCCAAGTATCCTCCGGTTTGATCCTTAATTTATGATACGCTTCAATTAAATCCAGTTTAGTAAATATGCTCCCTTTCTTCAATACGGTAATTAAATCCTTGACTAAGGGCATAGGGTATTTATTGTCCTTGGTAATTGCGTTTAAATTTCGATAATCAATGCACAATCTTAGGGAATTGTCTTTCTTTCTCCTAAATAACACTGGAGCCCCGAGAGGAGAATTAGATGGCTTAATGAATCCTCGAGCCAGGTTTTTATCAATGTATTTTCTCAATTCCTCCTTCTCTTGCACAGACATGGGATACACTTTTGGTTTTGGTAAGTCTGCTCCTGGGGTTATTTCAATCCCTACTTCTATATTTCTTTTGGGAGGCAATTTACTGGCCTCTTTCTGATTGAAAACATCCGCAAAGTCTCTGTATTCAGGTGGCAATAGCTGTGGGTCTATTTCCCCTGCTTCGTCTTCCTCGTCCTCCTCTTCTGCAATTTTGCTTATCTCCCATTGCATCTGCTGTTCTTTAAATGCTAAGCTTTTTCCTCTCCAATCTACTTCAGGATTTGCTTGTTCGAGCCATGGTATCCCCAATATTACATGGTATGTGGCAATAGGGGCTATCACAAAGGATATTCTTCCTCCCCATTTGCCTATTTTGCATGGAAATCCCCGTAATTCCTTTGTAGATACTTCCCCAGCAGCGACTGATCCATCTAGCTGCGAAAATGCAATTGGGGAGTCAAGTGCCATCTGCTGGCATTTCAGCGCTCCTGCTAATTCTGGGGTTATAATGTTCCTAGAACACCCGCAGTCTACAAACGCCTTGCAGGTGGCCCGATTTTCTAGCCCCGAGAGGCAAATTGGTACTACTATCATGCGTTTGTCCCGACTCACCAATCTTTCCGAAGATTCTGGGGCCTGCACCTCCTCCTCCGCACGCCTCCCGGTTGCTGGCTTGGGCTTTGGGGCTTTTGGCGGCTCCCCCTTCCGGGCCCAGCATTCCGCTGCTCGGTGGCCCGTCTTCCCACATACAAAGCATCCCGGTTTAGGTTTGTTGTCGTCTCCTCTGGAGGGAATCCCCGGCCTCCCTCCGGGTCTTTCTTGCTTCCTCGTTTCTCCTCGACCTCTCGCCACCGGTCTTTGCTGGCCGCTGCTGCTCCTGAAGCGCTTTACTTGTGCCAGGGTAGATTCGACGCGCCCCGCTAGTTGAATCCATCCCTGGAGCGTCTCGGGGTCGTCTCTGTGCGCTGCCCAGCTGAAAACCTCGGGGCGTAGTCCCTCTTTAAATAGTTCCACTTTGGTTACTTCAGACCACTCCGGTACCCTTTCCGCGAGGTGGAGGAATTCCTCTGCGTACTCGGGCACCGTTTTGTCCCTCTGTTTTATTCCTTTCAGCTGGTCTCGAGCCCTCAATTGCTCTAGCCGGTCTCTGAACCGGTTCTCCAGTGCGGCGAGGAAGCGGGGCACTGACCTCAGGCATGGGTCGCGTCTGGCATGCAATTGCACATACCAGCTGGCTGCTCCTCGCTTTAGTGTGTTGCCGATGGCTCGAACCCTGCTTGCTTCGGAGGGAAATGTGTGTGCGTTGTCTTCCATGTATCCTCTAATGCTAATTAGAAAAAAGTTCAGTTCCTCTGATTCCCCTCCGTATTCCAGCTTGAGATCTTCCCTTCTAGGCATCCATTCTGCAGCCCTTTGATATTGTCTGGGCGGCATGGGGAAGGGTTGCATCAGGTTTCCTCGGGTGGCTCCTTGGAACACGCCGCGCCCCACTCCGGTGGTCATTCTGCGCGGCTCCTGGAAGTCTGCCGCCGCTGTTGGCTCTTCCGCCCATCCGCATACTGGCCTAGCTGTAGCCCCCTCATCTCGCCTTTCCTCGTCGTACGGCACATCCTCCTCCTCTTCCTGGACCCCCCGCTCCTCTCCGCCTTCGTCTGCGAATCCACTGGACCCGATCCCTGGCCCCAGTGGCCTTTCCACCCCGACGCCCATTCGGGGGGTTGGGAGCTCTGTTGGAGACGGCGGCCTCAGGGTCCCCAGGGCTCGCTGACGCTCCACTTCTCGCGCCATGCTGTCCCGGAACTGCAGCTCCTGCCAGTATTCCTCATCTCCCTCGTCCCTTGCCGCCACGGGGCTCTGCGTTGACGCCCGCTGGCCCCTCTGGCTCCAATCTCCTTCTTTGCTTGGTTCTCTCTCGGCGCCATATCGGCTGGCCTCCTTCTGGAGATTCTCTTCCAATAATGGCACCAATCTCCCCACGGTTTCCGACAGCCTGGATAAATTAGTTTCCAGGATGGATAACCGCAGGGCCACGGTCTCCGGCATACTTCCTCCAGATCCCCAACTGGTTTCTGCAGCTGCAGAGACGCCTCTTCCGAGCCTGGGAATTCTCTGGGTCACGCCGTTCGGCTTGGGGTACCCCGTAGAGGAAGCTATGGCTTGCAGCGTCTCTTCTCTCTTCGGCCGGGCCCCTTGCAAAGGCCTCTCTGCCTCATTTGGGCTTTGATCTTCTTCCTCGCTCATTATCACTTCACTGCGAATTCCGCAGGAGGGTGAGAAATGGGATTCTCGACTTTAATGTCAGGCTTACTTCAAAGGACCAGTCTGAACGCAGATCAAAGACAGCTGCTCTCAAACACAATCTTTATTGAAGAATACATGACTTTGGAAAAGTCGAGAATGACCTAATGTTTACATACATCTAATTTTATCACTTCTGATGCAACGTAATATCACACGCAAATATCATCATCAAACCCCACCTTCTGGATCACATTTCCACCAAGGTTTCTATCCCCCCCCCACACTACAGCAATTATAATTGTTTATACTTTCACCCCTGAGTTCCCAGGCTCATTTTATCTTCTCCCGCCAGGTGCTCGCATGTTTATGTTATGAAGTCAGATTCAGGGCTTGGAAATTCAGCCCTGGGATCTGGCTGCATGACATATTGATCTACTCACATTTGCATGTTTTCGAACTACTAGGTTGGCAAAAACTGGGGCTAACAGTGGGCGCTCATTCCGCTTCCTGGATTCGAACCTGTGACCTTTTGGTCTGCAAGTTCAGCAGCTCAGCAGTTTAACACACTGTGCTACTGGTGTGTTATCCAAATAAGATATGTGCAGTGTTTCAGAGGAATTAGTTAGTATTTGACCCCCTAATAGTCTGAGGGACCACAAACCAGCCCGCGGCTTTAAAAGTTTGAGGAGCTCTGTTCGAGGAAATAGACTGTTGTTGCTTTTTTGATCAGGGCTTGGGGGCCTCTGCCAGGCGCTTGGCTCCCCACAGCCTGCGCCTCCCTCCCTTTCTAGTCCCACTTACCCTTCACATACTCCAAATCCTCTATCTCCAGTGGTGTTGGTTCGCTAAGAGAAACGAAAAAATCATATGTAAGAACATAAACCCCAAAGACTCCCAAAAAAAGACCTGAAGGAATGTGTTTTTACCTGAGGAGTTCTTTGGACGCCCCAGGGAAAAACACAGGAAGGTGTGTATTTTAGGTGCTGTCTGGGTGCGCCCTAAGAGAAACAAAAAAAAGCATGTGTAAGAACATAAAACCAAAGATGTATCCAGCTCAACAAGAAGACTCAACACTCACCCAAAACGTGAGAAGTTACCACAATTCCTGGGAAAGCTGCCTCCAAAATGCGTCCATACTGTCATTGTCTCCTCCCCTAGTCAGGGTGCACTGTGAAAGAAAGAGAACAGCAAAGTGACTATTGAGAATATTCCCCTGAAATCTTGCTCTCTCTTTCTCCTATGCAGAACTACAGTATTCCTGCCTTTTGCTCCTTACTCAGGATTGGTACGAATCCTCTCAAATGGGGCCCTCACTCCTTTCGTCCCGGACCCACTGCAAAGCTGATACCATCCAGAAACACTGTATCCAGAGCCGGCCCTAGGTATTTTTCAAGTGTAGGCAAACAGAATTTTGGCACCCCATCCCAAACCAATTACTGAAAAATAAAAGCGCTGGATAAGCTAAAATGTTTGATAATAAGGAGGGATTAAGGAAAAGCCTATTAAACATCAAATTACATTAAGATTTTACAAATTAAGCACTAAAACATCATGTTTTACAACAAATCAATAGAATAAGCAGTTCAATACCTTGCGGAGGCAGGCCGCAGGAGACAGGAGTTGCCTTGATGGCGCCCCCAACAAGATGGTGCCACAGCTAACTGCCTAGTTGGCCTGGTAGTTGAACCGCCTCTGACTGTATCCCCTCTCTTCACAGAAGTACAAAGCTCCTGCCTTTCCTTCCTTGCCCAAGTGTCCAATGTGCTGTTCACGGAGGAGGAGGAGGAGGAGGAGGAGGAGGAGGAGGAGGACTCTTGAGCTTATTGCAGAGTACTAGAGGATAAAACAAAACAGCAAAATGTGAGCAACAACCCTGTGGGTGGATGGACTAAATGCAGCAGTACAGGGTAGGGGGATCAAGGTTTACTACAGGATGCTTAGTAAAGAACCAGTGAATTAATGTCCTTTATGAGTAATAGTCTTTCAATGCTCCTCATAAAAGACATTAACCTTGGGAGAAATATTCAAGAATCAAATTCAGAATTCTGCCTATAATATGGAATTGGAGAAATGCAGAAAATGAAGCAAAAGGGATAAAGGTTTACTCAATGAAATAAAATGATATTTAATCCCTTCCCCCCATATAAAAAGTATGAAGGTGAAAATAATAAATGTTGGAAATGTGACACTCACGAAGGGTCCTACTATCAAAGGTAGTGGATATGTCAAAAGGCCTTAAAAATTCTGGAAACAAAGCCATGGGATATTACAAGAAATTCCTCAAACAAGAATGGGCTTAATTCCCAAACACTTGGGATACTGATTTCTTCATGTAAGAAAAGCAACCTGAATAGAAAGAGGAAGGGCTTTCCTTATGGGGTATACTTTGATCGACCTCCTCCTCCAACAGCAAGTCAAACAGTTTCCACATAACTTCCAGATGTTCTGCAAAGGAGAAGGGAGAACAAAGTCAGAGGGAGGAAGAAGGGAACTGTATTATATTAGTCTACATAGACCATAGAATGAAGTTTAAGTTGTGTAGATGGGGGACGTGACCAGTTCCTGCCTTCTGCCCCACCAGATAGAGGACCAAATGCATTACCAAATATAGGACTACTAGCTGTGCCTGGCCACGCGTTGCTGTGGCATTGTCTGGTGGTGTTGGTGAAAAATTGTTGAGGTAGTGGTGGTATTGAATGTCTGTTGTATGGTTGTCTTTATGTTTAGTATGCACACTGAAGTGGATTATATGGCAGTGTGGACTCAAGATAATCCAGTTCAAAGCAGATAATATAAGATTCTAAATGGGTTATATAGCTGTATGGAAGGGCCTTGAGTCTACACCTCCATATAATCCAGTTAAAATCTGATAATCTGTGGAAGAGGCCTAAGTGAGGCCTAACTGTGCCTGTCCCCTGGGCTGAGTAGGAGACCAAGTGGGCGGAGCTTAGCCTTCAAACTGGCAGCAATTGGATTAAAAACTATTATTCCTCTCCCTGTAATGAGGACTTTATTTTTCTTTTCTTTTTGTTATATCAACCTAGAGCCGTGAATGATGGGTTGTGTTGTCAAATTTCGAGGTTGGGGGGCCTGTAGTTTTGTTGTTTTGTCCGCTGCCCTGATGCCATCACTCTTTTATATATATAGATATTATGGTGCTGCAGCATGGACATGGATTAAAAAATGATGCCTTCCGGCCCACCAATGACCAAGAGCTAAGCACTTACTTTGACCAATCTTCTCAAGGCTATCTGGGCAAGATGAAATGTTCCTTCTTCAACAGAATAACTAAAGCAACTGCCTATCTCTTCTGCGTCACCAACGGAATGGGCAGCACTGATCTGATTCAGAACGGCATTCTCATGGCAACGGTGTAAACAAAGGCACACCAGGCTCCAGGGAAGCTATGGTCCCTTTCTGAATCCATGTACATACATCGGGTAGTTACCCCACCTAATTTGAAACCAATGACAACAAATTAAAAAACAATTAGAAGAAATAAGAGTCCAACACATTACACATGGCCTCCAAAATCAAGACTTGATTTTGACTTAACTTGAAATCTACCCATTTGTGGAAAAACATTAAGGGATGCCTGGATCCCCTGTCTGGGAAGGGACTTAGAACAACCACTGGGAAGGCCCTCTCCCATTTTCCCACCAAATGGCCCATCCATTACAAGAACAGTGGAGTCTTGCTTACCCAACCTTCACTCATCCAGCGTTCTGTATTATCCAACACAATCTCCTTTTTAGTAGTAAATGTTTTTGTGGTCAATGTTTTCAATACATTGCAATGTTTTGGTGTTAAATTCGTAAATACAGTAATTACTACATAACATTAGCATGTATTGAACTGGTTTTTCTGTTGATTTGTTGTAAAACATGTTTTGGTGCTTAATTTGTACAATTATAATGGAATTTGACGTTTAATAGGCTTTTTCTTAATCCCTCCTTATTATCCAACATTTTCACTTGTCCTGCCAGCCCATTTATGTTCGATAAGTGAGACTCTGCTGTAGATATTTAGTTATATCATGCAAAAATGTTTGTCTGTGTTCCCATTCATCAGAAATGAGACTGCCTTGTTGTATGTAGGCAATGTAGGCATGCACAGCGGAGCTGCTGACTCAGCTTGACTTGGGAGACTCCTGAACTTCATTTGTCTTCTTACTTTGAAAGAAAGATGGGTATCTTCATTTCTCTGTCTTCATTTCTCTGTCTGCCTCTGACACTCAGTGTGTGTGCCTTTTAAAAGTATCAACATTTCTTCCTTACCAGGGAATGTCCGTTTTCTTTTTGTTCACTTTTTTTTCTTTGATTTACACAAAGTATTCAAAGATTATCTAATTGTACAACATTTATCATATCTTTCTCTTCTTTCTAACAATATATTTTAATCCCTCAACCCTACTTTGGACCAGTTTTTAAATATTCTACCTATTTATTCTGTGAAAGGCTTCCAATTATTTTGAAAACATTGTATTGTTTTATTTCTAAGGAGACAGGTTAATGCATCAAATTCTGCAAAATTTAGCAGTTTGGTTGACCATTTGTTTACAGATGGAATAATACTTTCTTTCCAGTGTCTGACATAAACTATTTGGGCAGCTGTTGCAGCATTTTCAAAGAAACCAATATTTTTCTTATTGATGACATCATTTATCAGTCCCAACAAAAATATCTCTGGTAAAAACAGTATATTCTGCCCCAGGTAGGAGTGTGACAAGGTATCTGTGATGTCTCAGGTACCTTTGACCCCTGACTCCGCAGTCAGTACTGATCAAGCTACTGAGGAGTTTTTCCCAGCCCAGCAAGTCTCACTCCCTTTCCAGATGCCGTCTGTTGATGTTTTGCAAGACCCAATTAAGACCCGCCTTGAGCCTGAGGCAATTCTCCCAGACTCCCCGGAGAGCTCAGTGTTTGATAGAAGACTTTCTATTCAAACAGATAGGTATCGGAGGCAGATTATCTGCAGGAGCACAAGATTAGCAGAACGGAGTTATTGTGTTTGAATCCACAAACTGAGCCTCTTCCCTTGGGAAGATTAAGGGAGGCTAACATCTGGCAGGTATGTTGTTACCAGTTCATTCTCTTGGGAAAATGGGGAGACAAGCACCTGTTTCAGGGAGTTCTTGAACTTCCATAAAAGTTCTGTGCAAAGGTTACCCATTGCAGAGTTCAACGTGACTGTTGAGAAACATACTTCGACTCTTGTTCCTGAGTTTCCCAGTGGCCTGCCAGCGAGCTTACTCTTGAGAAGACCGGGAGTTACATCCCCATCCTTGCCAAGTGTGGACTGCGTTTAGATCCACCACGAACAACCTTGCCTTGCCTTGAATCCTTGCTCTGGACATTTATTCCAAGAACTTCCCTGGAAGACTTTGCTCATTTCCCCACTCAAACTGCCTGAGAGTTTGAGTGTGTTTCGGTTACTGGATTTTAAACTTTGAACTCTAATACTGGACATTGAATTTCGTTTTATTGGACTAAATTTCACCTTTCCACAAAGGACAATTGCTGGACTATATACTCTGCTTATTTTTGTTTGTTTCTTTTATTTCTTTAATAAAGATATTTGATAGTTTATTGGCCTACGTGTTGATTTCCAGTGTTCGCGCAGCCTAGAGCGTTACAGTTTGAACTCCGCCACAAAGGCACTTGGAAATCAAAGGCCAATATAACCGAAGAACAAGGCGCCGGAGCCGGTCCAGCAGCCGGAACCTCAGAGCCTCAATACAGCATTGCGCAGGAGGAGTACCGCAGGATGCGGGACGATTCGAGAACAGGAGGAGGAGATCCGCAGCTTGAAGGATCGCGGTACACGACTTCCCACTTTGGCGTTGCCTACCAAGTTCTCAGGAGATCCACAAAAAGTCCATGTATTTCGCTGGAGGCCCGTGAAGCAGAGTTCCCTCAAGAGGATCTAAAGGTAGCCTGCATTTACAGTCTCCTGGATGGGCCGGCTGCTATTGGGCGACGGCTTTGTATGATGCGGCGTCTGCACCCCTCGCCTCTGCACGACAGTTTTTGTGTCACCTTCGGGACACTTGGGGAGTTCAAGATAATCAAGAAGCGGCCAGACACAAAATCCAGCGTTTATTTCAAAGAGACAGACCTTTGGCTCAGTATATAGCCGAGTTGCGTGTTTTAGCCCAAAACACGGGTTGGAACGATGTTGCTTTGAAAGGGCAGTTCCGTGAGGGGCTCAATCTGCAAATGCAGGAGGAAGTGTCCAAAGTAGAGCCACCGGAGACTTTGGAAAGACTCATTGCACTTTGTTTACATGCGGAAATCCTGATTGCCAACCGAAAGCAATGGACTCGGGGCCAGAGTGGGAGACCGGGAATTAAAGCTCCCTCCACTAACTATCCCCAGCCCCGAGCGGTCTGGAAACCTTCACCATCGACACCCACATCAGCCTTAGATGAAGAAGAACCGATGCAGCTGAGTCATTCTTTCTTTTACAGCATTTCTGAATGGTATCAGCCCCATAGCCAAGCTGGGATGGAAGAAGCGAGGGCCTAATTCAAGCAGAGTCCTTTTCACCGGGTACCCTGACTAGAGGAGAAGGAGGAACATCTGTGAGTATGGGCACACAATGGAACCAGCAGTCCCAGGCAGAGATGGAAGATCATCTTCAGCCAGGTAGGTCATGGAGAGGATGTGTGAATGGCTCTGAAGAAGGAGAGTTAATTTCATCTGATAATAATACAGTAGAGTCTCACTTATCCAACACTCACTTATCCAACGTTCGGGATTATCCAACGCATTTTTGTAGTCAATGTTTTCAATATATCATGATATTTTGGTGCTAAATTCGTAAATACAGTAATTACTACATAGCATTAATGTGTAATGAACTACTTTTTCTGTCAAATTTGTTGTATAACATGATGTTTTGGTGCTTAATTTGTAAAATCATAACCTATTTTGATGTTTAATAGGCTTTTTCTTAATCTCTCCTTATTATCCAACATATTCACTTATCCAACATTCTGCCGGCCCGTTTATGTTGGATAAGTGAGACTCTACTGTAATAATAACTTTATTTTTATATCCTGCCATCATCTCCCCTAGGGGACTTGGGGTGGCTCACATGGGGCAATGCCCAACAACACAATTAAAATAAAATTACATATGAATGCAGTTTACAGTATAAAAACAGAGTAAAAACAACATTATAACAATAAATAATGACATCAACCAGCAACCAAACACAGTTTCTGTTATCTTCATGGGTGGATGGACTAAATGTGGCAGTAAAGGGTAGGTTGATAATAATAATAATAATAATAATAATAATAATAATAATAATAATAATAATAATAATAATCACTTTTATTATGTGTATAGAAGATATATAGGTAAAGGTAAAGGTTTCCCCTGACGTTAAGTCCAGTCGTGTCCGACTCTAGGGGTTGGTGCTCATCTCCATTTCTAAGCTGAAGAGTCCGTATGTCACCTCCAAGGTCATGTGGCCGGCATGACTGCATGGAGCACCGTTACCTTCCCGCCTGAATGGTACCTATTGATCTACTCACATTTGCATGTTTTCGAACTACTGGGTTGGCAAAAACTGGGGCTAACAGTGGGCGCTCATTCAGCTTCCCGGATTCGAACCTGTGACCTTTGGTCTGCAAGTTCAGCAGCTCAGCAGTTTAACACACTGTGCCACTGGTGTGTTATCCAAATAAAATATGTGCAGTGTTTCAGAGGAATTAGTTAGTATTTGACCCCCTAATAGTCTGAGGGACCACAAACCAGCCCACAGCTTTAAAAGTTTGAGGAGCTCTGTTCGAGGAAATAGACTGTTGTTGCTTTTTTGATCAGGACTTGGGGGCCTCTGCCAGGTGCTTGGCTCCCCACAGCCTGCGCCCCCTCCCTTTCTAGTCCCACTTACCCTTGACATACTCCAAATCCTCTAACTCCAGTGGTGTTGGTTCGCTAAGAGAAACGAAAAAATCATATGTAAGAACATAAACCCCAAAGACTCCCAAAAAAAGACCTGAAGGAATGTGTTTTTACCTGAGGAGTTCTTTGGACGCCCCAGGGAAAAATACGGGAAGGTGTGCATTTTAGATGCTGTCTGGGTGCGCCCTAAGAGAAACAAAAAAAAGCATGTGTAAGAACATAAAACCCAAAGATGTATCCAGCTCAACAAGAAGACTCAACACTCACCCAAAAAGTGAGAAGTTACCACAATGCCTGGGAAAGCTGCCTCCAAAATGCGTCCATACTGTCATTGTCTCCTCCCCTAGTCAGGGTGCACTGTGAAAGAAAGAGAACAGCAAAGTGACTATTGAGAATCTTCCCCTGAAATCTTGCTCTCTCTTTCTCCTCTGCAGAACTACAGTATTCCTGCCTTTTGCTCCTTACTCAGGATTTGTACGACTCCTCTCAAATGGGGCCCTCACTCCTTTCGTCCCGGCCCCGCTGCAAAGCTGATACCATCCAGAAATGCTGTATCCCCTCTCTTCACAGAAGTACAAAGCTCCTGCCTTTCCTTCCTTGCCCAAGTGTCCAATGTGCTGTTCACGGAGGAGGAGGAGGACTCTTGAGCTTATTGCAGAGTACTAGAGGATAAAACAAAACAGCAAAATGTCAGCAACAACCCTGTGGGTGGATGGACTAAATGCAGCAGTACAGGGTAGGGGGATCAAGGTTTACTACAGGATGCTTTGTAAAGAACCAGTGAATTAATGTCCTTTATGAGTAATAGTCTTTCAATGCTACTCATAAAAGACATTAACCTTGGGAGAAATATTCAAGAATCAAATTCAGAATTTTGCCTATAATATGGAATTGGAGAAATGCAGAAAATGAGGCAAAAGGGATAAAGGTTTACTCAATGAAATAAAATGATATTTAATCCCTTCCCCCCCATATAAAAAGTATGAAGGTGAAAATAATCAATGTTGGAAATGTGACACTCACGAAGGGTCCTACTATCAAAGGTGGTGGATATGTCAAAAGGCCTAAAAAATTCTGGAAACAAAGCCATGGGATATTACAAGAAATTCCTCAAACAAGAATGGGCTTAATTCCCAAACACTTGGGATACTGATTTCTTCATGTAAGAAAAGCAACCTGAATAGAAAGATGAAGGGCTTTCCTTATGGGGTATACTTTGATTGACCTCCTCCTCCAACAGCAAGTCAAACAGTTTCCACATAACTTCCAGATGTTCTGCAAAGGAGAAGGGAGAACAAGGTCAGAGGGAGGAAGAGGGAGTTGCCTTGAGAGAGGGCCTGTTTTTGGGCCATTGCTTTTCCCAAGATAGATTCAATCCCAAAGGTCCCCAAACCTGTATTCAGACGGGCCCTTCCTCCCCATTCAATATCTCTTTGAAAAGGGGGGGGGCTGCATCCCTAACTTCCCGTTCTGGTGATCTATTTCCATCTGCTTTCCACCCAAGACATTTTTACATTACACCAGGCATATTGGTCAATAAAGTAGGTCTAAAAATCAAATATTTCCTAAAAATAAACCTTCATTTGCAATGCTTACTAAGCAGGCTGGTTTTGATTGCAAAAATGTTCAGAAACCTTTTATTACTTTTCATGACCCCAATATTGACCTAGGAAGACCCATTAGAAGGGAACTGTATTATATGAGTCTACATAGACCATAGAATGAAGTTTAAATTATGTAGATGCGGGACGTGACCAGTTCCTGCCTTCTGCCCCACAAGATAGAGGACCAAATGCATTACCAAATATAGGACTACTAGCTGTGCCTGGCCACGCGTTGCTGTGGCATTGTCTGGTGGTGTTGGTGAAAAATTGTTGAGGTAGTGGTGGTATTGAATGTCTGTTGTATGGTTGTCTTTATGTTTAGTATGCACACTGAAGTGGATTATATGGCAGTGTGGACTCAAGATAATCCAGTTCAAAGCAGATAATATAAGATTCTACATGGGTTATATAGCTGTATGGAAGGGCCTTGAGTCTACACTGCCATATAATCCAGTTAAAATCTGATAATCTGTGGAAGAGGCCTAAGTGAGGCCTAACTGTGCCTGTCCCCTGGGCTGAGTAGGTTGCTAGGAGACCAAGTGGGCGGAGCTTAGCCTTCAAACTGGCAGCAATTGGATAAAAACTATTATTCCTCTCCCTGTAATGAGGACTTAATTTTTCTTTTCTTTTTGTTATATCAACCTAGAGCTGTGAATGATGGGTTGTGTTGTCAAATTTCGAGGTTGGGAGGCCTGTAGTTTTGTTGTTTTGTCCGCTGCCCTGATGCCATCATTCTTTTATATATATAGATATTATGGTGCTGCAGCATGGACATGGATTAAAAAATGATGCCTTCCGGCCCACCAATGACCAAGAGCTAAGTACTTACTTTGACCAATCTTCTCAAGGCTATCTGGGCAAGATGAAATGTTCCTTCTTCAACAGAAGAACTAAAGCAACTGCCTATCTCTTCTGCGTCACCAACGGAATGGGCAGCACTGATCTGATTCAGAACTGCATTCTTATGGCAACGGTGAAAACAAAGGCACAACAGGCTCCAGGGAAGCGATGGTCCCTTTCTGAATCCATGTACATACATCGGGTAGTTGCCCCACCTAATTTGAAACCAATGACAACAAATTAAAAAACAATTAGAAGAAATAAGAGTCCAACACATTACACATGGCCTCCAAAATCAAGACTAGAAGACCTCTCAGAAATCCACCCATTTGTGGAAAAACATTAAGGGATGCCTGGATCCCCTGTCTGGGAAGGGACTTTCAGAGCCTTAGAACAACCACTGGGAAGGGCCACTCCCATTTTCCCACCAAATGGCCCATCCATTACAAGAACAGTAGAGTCTTGCTTACCCAACCTTCACTCATCCAACGTTCTGTATTATTCAACACAATCTCCTTTTTAGTAGTAAATGTTTTTGTGGTCAATGTTTTCAATACATTGTGATGTTTCGGTGTTAAATTCGTAAATACAGTAATTACTACATAACATTATCATGTATTGAACTGGTTTTTCTGTTGATTTTATTTTTTTCTCTTTCCTGCTTTTCTTTTCCCCTTTCTTGTGTTGTAAAAATAGGAAATATAAAATAAAAACATAGGCTTGCTGTGAGTTTTCAGGGCCGTATGGCCATGTTCCAGAAGCATCCTCTCCTGACGTTTCACCCACATCTATGGCAGGCATCCCCAGAGGTTGTGAAGTCATAGATGTGGGTGAAACATCAGGAGAGAATGCTTCTGGGGCATGGTCATACAGTCTGGAAAATTCACAGCAACCCAGTGATTCTGGCTATGAAAACCTTCGACAACACAATAAAAACTGATTTTTTAATAAGTAGGTCTAAAAATCCAACATTTCCTGAAAATAAACCAGCATTTTCAAAGCTTGCTAAACAGGCTAGTTTGGGTTGTAAAAACATTCAGAAACCTTTTACTACTTTTCGTGACGCCGACATTGAGTTTGAGGGACCCATTAGAACTGAACTGCATTATATGAATCTACACGGAAAATATAATGAAATTTAAAACTGAGTTATATGGCAGAGTATTTGGGGTCCGTGACCAGTGCCTGCCTTCTGCCCCACCAGTGGCCAAGAGCTAAGCACTTACTTTGACCAGTTTTCTGAAGGGCATCAATGAAATGTCCTTTTTTTGGCAGAAGAGATATATGGCAACTGCCTCTCTCCATTGATCTAGTTCTGCCCCACCAGTGCCAAAGAGCCAAGCACTTTGAAGAGTCTTCTGAAGGGCATGTTGTCAGATTAAATCCTTTCTAAGACAGGCCAAGACAGAATATCTGCCTTTTAACTTCACCTTAGCAACGGAATGGGCAGCACTGGTTCGGAACTGCATTCTTATGGTAACAAAGGGGCTCCAGGCTCCCGCGATGGTCCCTTTCTGAATCCATATCGATATGGTAGTTGCTCTACCAAATCTGAAACCAACGATAACAAATTAAAGGACAATTAGAAGAAATAGGAGTCCAGCACATTATACATGCCCTGCTAGTTCAAGAGCTGAAGACATCTTGGAAGATCTAAACATGGAAGGCATGCCAGGATCCCTTGCCTGGGAAGAGACTTACAGAGCCTGACAACAACCACTGGGAATGCCTTCTCCCATGTTTTCATAAGCAATCTTTGGGCCCTTCCACACAGTTATATAACCAAGAATATCAAGGCAGAAAATCCCACAATATCTGCTTTGATATCTTAGTCCACACAGCCATATATTCCAATTCAAATCCCAAATGTGGGATTTTATTTAGCTGTGTAGAAAGGGCCTTTGAAGAGGCACACAGTCGTAACCACAAATGAGCAGCTTTGAATGGTCACCCCCCACCCCAGCCTCAGAGGAGCAGCATTTGAAGGGCACACAGATGGCACTTCCAGACAACACTATATCACGGGTTTTAAACAGGGTTAAAAAAACCCAGGACTTCAGAAGAGGTCCACATACAGACCTGTTCTGGAATTTCTGCCTCCGTTGTCCAGACCTGCTGCTTTGTTCGAAGATTTAGAGGCTCCCAAGATGGCCGACAAGAGACTTCCTCCAGAAACCTCAGCAACTTTTTTTTTAAGCCTTGGGATGCAAATACAGTAGAGTCTCACTTATCCAACATAAACGGGCCGGCAGAACGTTGGATAAGCGAATATGTTGGATAATAAGGAGGGATTAAGGAAAAGCTTATTAAATATCAAATTAGGTTATGATTTTACAAATTAAGCACCAAAACATCATCTTATACAACAAATCTGACAGAAAAAGTAGTTCAATATACAGTAATGCTATGTAGTAATTACTGTATTTACGAATTTAACACCAAAATATCACGATGTATTGAAAACATTGACTACAAAAATACGTTGGATAACCCAGAACGTTGGATAAGCGAGTGTTGGATAAGTGAGACTCTACTGTATATAGATATGAGGATTTCTACAAAAGTTTTGTTCTTTGTCCTGGCCAGAAAAACTGTCCTCCAGATGTTTCATGGAGTATACCCCACACAAACAAGCCTCGTGAGGTAGGACCACTTCTGCCCAAGTCAGCAGTACACAATCAAACAGGAACACACACTTTTCAGCCAGCGCTTTGTGATTTTCGACTATTTTTACAGCCTAGCTGCCTGGCCATCTATCCAGAAAAATTTGGTTGTGTACTTGTGGCATTGAACTACAGGGTGCTGTTACTAGGTTATACATGGCTGTTTGTATTAGCCACCTGCATGACCTTGGCTCTCAGTATTTACATTCCTCTCCAGCACATCCATGTCCCACCAGCCAGTAGTAAATTTTTGCCATTTACTAAACTGTACCCATGTTGTCAGCATACACCCAATGAGAAACCAACATGTATAACTCCGCAACATCATCCTGTTTTTCCCTGGCACAAGTACACCATGAAATCTGTTTGCACATATGGCCATACAACAAGGTCTGACTAATTACAGTAATGATGACATTCTGTTCCTGGTTTGAAAGTGTCTGTTCCTGTGTCATTGTGTACTACTTAATGTGAAAGTACTTGTTGCACCCCAAGAACTTCATTTTTCTGGCTCAAACTTCATTAAACAGGTGAAGGACGAAGTTCCTCTTCCTAGGACAAAGTTTTTGCCTTCTACTCAAGTGTCACCTTTTTTTTAAGGAACTGACCAATCTGGAACAAATATCTAAAACCCGGGAATAAACCCAGATAAAACATTCTGTGATTTCCGATTGCAGGGACATACAGACATGCGAAGATCCGGATTTTCCCTCAAACCCGCGATATTCCCGCACTTGGAAATTTAGCATTTTTTGCCTTCTGTAGGGATTGCTTCCGGGTTTACAGGGAACGGCATCTGGCCACCCTCCGGATTGCTGCAGGAGCTCCTGGGATAAAGGTGCTGTCTGGACGGCTCCTGACTCAGAGCGGCTCCACACAGCACTTCAATGGGAGTGCAATCAAGTTTTTAAAACACAATTAGACTCGCACTGAAGTCTGCACACGCCTCAGAAAGTGCATGTTTTCTGAGGAGGGGGGATGTTCACATACCCTGTGGGGCTTTCCAGCAGACACCAAAAAAACTCCCAGAGAAGCCCTAAAAATGGTGAAGAACTTACCAGGCCGCCATTAGGCCTCAGAGCATACTTCCTGGAATGTCCTAACTATGGGCTGTGGTGCAGGCTGGAAAGCAAGCCAGCTGCAACAAATCAACAAATCACTCTGACCAAGAGGTCATGAGTTCGAGGCCAGCCCTGTGCCTGCGTCTTGTCTCTGTCTCTGTTCTATGTCATGGCATTGAATGTTTGCCTTTATGTGTGCAATGTGAACCGCCCTGAGTCCCCTTCGGGGTGAGAAGGGCGGGATATAAATGCTGTAAATAAATAAATAAATAAATGTGCGCGGAGGCCATGGCGGGAGCGATATGCCCCCCTCACTTGCTGACACATAATGGTACATTCCAGGAAGTGTGCTCTGAGGCTGTATGGAGGCCCAATACGTTATTTTAATTTTAATGGGTTTTTGTGGGGGTGGAGGTGCGGTTGGGGAGGAGGTGTGAGCCCTCTCAGTTTTCTGGACTGATTCAGCTCAGAAAAATGCGAGAGGGCTGTCTGGACTGCCCTCTCAGAAATCCAGGACTTCTGAGGGGGCAATCCAAATAGCAGCCATTGTGGGTTCAACCCACACCTTTCAAGAAGGCGCGGATCTAACCCACTGTCAAATTACCTTGGGACAAAGCAGGGTTTTCCTGCTTTGTGCCAAATGCAGTCATGTTTACCTGAGGCATTGTCTGATTGCCCCCGGTAAATATGTGAAAGGGCATGCGTTTTAGGGTCTGTCAAGATGGCCCCTCAGCCTCAAATGAGCAGCCTATCATAGACAGCCTGCCTCGGCCTAGGGTGGCCAGTCTTAGAAGAGGGACACTGTCTCAGGCCACTTCCACACAGAATAAAATCCCACATTTTCTGCTTTGAACTGGAACGTATGGCAGTGTGGACACAGATAACCCAGTTCAAAGAAGATATTGTGGGTTATTCTGCCTTGGCATTCTGGGTTATATGACTGTGTGGAGGGGCCCTCAGTTAGGTAATTTGTAACATTATTTATTGTTTGTTTTTGTGAAGGGGCATACGCTTTGCACGTTCTCAGGAGTCCCCTTCTGACTGGGAATGGCAGCGTGAAAGGACACACCAAGGACTTGAATCTCTCTGAAGATAGCTTTATTTGCCAGCCAAGCAAATAGCGGACAGTGGCTTGAAGCCTAAAGGATTGTTGTGTCCAAAGATGGGGCCGAGGTCTTTTATCACTTACAGTGACTCAAACAACACAATTTTGATTGGTGTTTACAGTTTGTCCCTTTCATTGGTTTATTCTTCACTCACTGTGTTCTAGTTGGCTCACTATCCAATACATGCAAACAGCTTAAGATGGAAATTTTCTGAAACTTCATGTTTCTGTGCTGACCCTGACGAACTTGAGCAGCAGCCAACACTGGTCTTATCTTCTAGTTTCCCATAACAAGAATTGGGAGAGGGCTATTTTTCTAAAACTGCAGTATCTGCTCTCTTCCTCTCAGGACTGCAACTCTCATTATCCATTTTCAGACTACAGCCCCTAGTCTGAGGAGGAGTCAAAATGAACTTTTTGGGGCAATTTCCATCGTTTCCTTTTGCTCCACAAGCAGGAATGTTTGGTTGTGAGCTACCTCATAACACTTCTACTTTACCAAAAAATAAAATAGCCATTTAGGGTACATTTCTTTTTTTCGTCCATGATTTGTCAGTCTGTACTGCGTTCCAAAGGGGAATGCTTCCCCCCCCCTCGATTTTCTCTCCCTCCCTCTCTGCAGTTGGGAATTGTGGGAGTTGTAATCCAAAACACCAGTTGAGCCTGTGTTGCTGCATTCCAAAGGGGATCCCCTTCCCTTTTCTCTCCCTCTCTCTCTCTGCTTTTGGGAATTGTGGGAGTTGAAGTACCAAAAAGCACCAAGAGGGATGGTGGCAGTGTGGAAACCTCTACATTAAAAAATATGCAAGACAACTGAGTGCACTAAACAGTGTGATCCCAAGGTAGGGAAAAGCTACTTTTTATTACGGAATGGAGTTAGACTCTTCTGAGCACTTCTGAACACTTCCCAGCGTAATCTGATTAAGTCCTTTGAGTTCTTGTTGCATTGTGGTCAATGGGACAGGTTTATAAGCAATGGCCACAGGCTCCTCGTGCTCATTGTCTTGAAAAATTCCTGCATTTTCTTCTGGCTCCAAGAGTTCACTGAATTCAGAAGTCATTAAAGCTTCTACATCTGTTTCCACAGTTGTTTATTCTTCTGTTTGATAGTTATTTTTTATTTCTTCAAGTTCGACTTCACTGAACACCTTGTTGCTGGTGAGGTATCTCCTCTGATCAGCAAGCTTCTGTTCAGTTACAGTTGAATCTGGTTATTTATTTATTTATTTATTTACAGCATTTATATTCCGCCCTTCTCAACCCGAAGGGGACTCAGGGCGGATCACATTACACATATAGGCAAACATTCAATGCCTTTTAACATAGAACAAAGACAAACAAACATAGGCTCCGAGTGGGCCTCGAACTCATGACCTCCTGGTCAGAGTGATTCATTGCAGTGATTCATTGCAGCTGCTCTCCAGCCTGCGCCACACCCCGAGTTATTCAAGTTTCCATAGCTGGTACATCCATTTTTGGGCTTGTTATTGTTATTATTATTACTACTACTATTAATTGGCAGGCCTCAAAATAACTCTAGAGACTATCTGCTCCGCACCCTCTATTTTCTTGTGAAGAGGAGAATGTCATATTAGCAATTGTACTCTTATTAGCCCCTACTAACCAGGTTTTAATTGAGGTTATTTTGGATTCTTTTTTGGTCAGGGATTGAGGGCCTCTGCCAAAGGCCCAATCATTTTGAGGAGTTTTCTCAACCCCATCTTCAGACAGGCAAAGATACACAGAGATGGGAAATCTCCCTTTTGCCTTCCTGTCCCTAATGGAATGGGCAGTACCGGTCTGCTTTGGAACTGCATTCTCATGGCAACGGTGTCAACAAAGAAGCCACAGGCTCCAGGGAAGTGATGGTCCTTTCTGAACCCATACACATTGGGTTGTTGCCCCACCAAATTTGAAACCAGTGTTAACAAATTAAAGAATAATTAGAACAAATAAGAGTCCAACATATTATACATGGCCTCCAAAATCAAGAACCGAAGACTTCTTGGAAATCCATCCACCCATTCCGCCCCACCAGTGCCAAAGGCCCAAAAACGTACATTGAAGAGTCTTCTGAAGGGCATCTTCAGGCAGACCAAGAATGATGAAGGCAAAAGAGAGAGCAAATCTCCCCTTTTCCTTAACCTCACTAATGGAATTGACCCTTTCTAAGACAGGGCCTCCTTTTATTTTCTTTATTACTCTGTTATCCAACCTGTCCTTTAAACAGATGCCAAAGAGCCAACTACTTACTTTGACTAGTCTTCTTTTTTATGTTGTAATGTTTTTTATTTTATTTTATTGAACAGTTTTCATATAATATAAAAGATAAGGAGTATAAAAGTGGGGAGGCAGGTAAGGAGGGAAGGAGAGGGAAAGGGTCAATAGGGAATTTAGGAGAAGGGGGAAGAGTGAAAAGTGGGGGGAGTTATAGGGTTGAAAAGAAAGGGATAAGGAAGGGGGTTGTGATGGGGAAAGGGAAAAATATCAGCTTCCATCTTCATTGATACAGGTAATTACAATCTGAGTTCTCTTATTTCTTTCATCTTACTGGTTGGTTTTGTTCTTTATTATTTGATTGTCAATCATTTTCTTATTTACTTTTCCACATGTATCTTTTTTTCCATATATTCTTCATACTGTTTCCAATCAGTTTGTTTACAGGTTTTCCTCTGTGCTGTCTCAGCAAGAATGTTAGTGTATCCATATCATGGAGGTCTTCCATTTTCTCCAGCCATTGTTCTGTTTTTTGGTATTTCCTGTGTTTTCCAGTACTTTGCAAAAATAATTCTCACAGTTGTATTCATATATGCGAATAAAATGTCCACATTTAAATTAAAATCTGTGTCTTTGTTGGTTATTCCTAAGAGGTAATATTCCGGTTTCAATGGGAAGGTCTTTTTCAATATTTTTTGAGTTTCTGTATCTATTGCTTTCCAAAATTTTACCGTTTCTTCGCACGACCACCACATGTGATAGTAGGAGCCCACTTGACTATTACATTTCCAACAATTGTTTTGTACATTTTGGTACATTATGCCTACATTTTTTTCGGAGTTATGTACCATCTATGGAACATTTTCAACCAATTTTCTTTTAAATCTGATGCGTAAGTGTAGTTTGACTAGTCTTCTCAAGGGCATCTTGGCTCAGTGAAATGTTCTTTCTTCGGCAGAAGAGATAAAGCAGGCTCAAGAACGGAATGGGCAGCACTGGTCTGGTTTGGAACTTCAGACTTCTGAAGAGCATCTTGGTAAAATAAAACTCTTCCTTTCCAAGACAAGCTAAGGCTGAGAAGAGAATGAATCTGCTTTTTGCCTTAAGCTCTGTAACAGAATGGGCAGCACTGATCTTGTTTGGAACAACAAAGAGGCACCAGGTTCCAGGGAAGTGATGGTCCCTTTTTGAATCCATACAGATAGGGTACTTTCCCAACCAAATCTGAAACCACTGGTAACAAATTAAAGAACAATTAGAAGAACAATTAAGAGTCCAACACATGTCCCGCAAAGTCAAGACCTGAAGACTTCTTGGGGAAAAAAGGTCTCCACCCACTTGTGGAAAAACATTAACGGGATGCCTGGATCCCCTGTCTAGGAAGAGTATTTCAGACCCTAAAAGCAGCCACTGGGAATGCCTTCTCTCATTTCTCCAAAATGGACCCATCAATTTAGTATAGAGGTTATATAGTCACTCTTGAATGTTCCTATAGCCAGTCTTGCCATCTTGTTTTGAACTAACTGGAATTTCCAAACTTGGTACAGAGGTAGCCCAATGGAAAGTTCATTGCAGGAGCTTTGCAGTGTCCAACTTACACCCTTTCCCCAAGTTTTGTCTGATTGTTGCAACTGAGACTATCCAAATGTCACCCCTTTACACCAGTTTGACAGCTGTGAATGTCATGGGTGATAGCGACAATCTTCTGGATATTGTGATGACTGAGATAGACATGACCTCCTTGGTGATGCAACCTCCCTGCCAGAGCTCAGCCCCACCGAGTGCAACCAAAGGACTTATAAGACTCTTAAGATGTTACAACTCAACAACAACAGCAGCAGCAGCAGAATTTATTATGGTCCAAAGACCCTTTTTCTCCATAGCCGTACAAGGTTAATAAGGTTAACAGCAGCCAACTCATTAGATATATAATTGAATAAAATTTACAACACATAAAACTGCTCAATTCAAATTTGAGGTTCTTGGATGAATTTGAGTGAGACTAGAAGGGAAAACATTGAAGGGATGCCTGGATCCCCTGTCTGGGAAGGGATGTTCAGACCCTAAAAATAGCCACTGAGAAGGCTTTCTTCCATTTCTCCCAAATTGACCCATCAGTTACAAATATAATATTTACTCAATTATAGCCTACCCAAATATAAGCTGAAGCACCTAATTTTACCACGAAAAACTGTGAAAACTTATTGACTCGAGTATAAGCTGAGGGTGGGAAATGCAGCATCTAAATTTCAAAAATAAAAATAGATATCAGTAAAATTACATTAATTGAGGCATCAGGTTGAATGTTTTTGAATATTTACCATATTTCAAAGAAAAAGAGTAAACTAATTCTGTAAGTAGAAAAGGAGGGTTAACAAAAACAATGGTATCAACCAAATAATAATAATAATAATAATAATAATAATAATAATAATAATAATAATAATAATTTATTTGTACCCCACCCTATCTCCTCATGGGGACTCAGGGTGGCTTCCAACATAGTAAAAGGCAAACATTCAATAGCTATATAAACAAAAAAACCATAAAATCTTTAAACAAAAGACAATACTAAACATCGTACAATAAGTTAAAATAAACAGTTGCATTCAGTAATTATCATTAAAAGCAATTTAAAAACCAGACAAGGTAAAGTGTCATATCGGTTCCCTTTCGCCTTCTCTCAGGCTTCTCCTGTTGATGCAGCCTAGAATGGCACTGGCCTTTTCATACTGTTGGTTCATGCTCGACTAAGACTCCTTTCATAGAATCCTAGAGTTGGAAGGGACCTCTAAAGGCCATCTAGTCCTACCCCCTTCATTCTGTTGTCATGCAGGGAAAGCAAAATCAAAGCACCCCCAACAGATGGCCATCCAGTCTTTATTATTATTATTATTATTATTATTATTATTATTATTATTATTATTACTTCCTCCATTATCCAGCGGACATTGGCAATTTGGTCTCTCGTTCCTCTACCTTTTCTGAACCCAGCTTGGACATTTGGCAACGCTCGCTTCATGTATTGCTGGAGTCTGCCTTGCAGGATCTTGAGCATTACCTTACTGGCATGGGAAATAAGTGCCACTGTACGGACGTTTGAGCATTCTTTAGCATTTCCCTTTTTTGGTATGGGGATATAAATTGATTTTTTCCAATCTGATGGCTAATCTTGTGTTTTCCATATTTGCTGGCATATGGCATGCATGACCTTGACAGCATCACCTTCCAGGATTTTAAACAGCTCAGCTGGGATCTCGTCATCTCCTGCTGCCTTGTTGTTAGCAATGCTTCTTAAGGCCCATTCAACCTCACTCCTCAGGATGTCTGGTTCTAATTCACTCACCACACCGTCAAAGCTATCCTCTATATTATTATCCTTCCTATACAGATCTTCTGTATATTCTCACCACCTATTCTTGATCTCTTCAGCTTCTGTTGCTGAAATTTCCTCTTCAAACTCTGGGGACTTCTGTAGTTTTCAATCTGGGAACTAATCAGACAAGGGAATGCCGGATTTGCCACAAAACTCTCTAGCACTACATGGACTTTGAGAAACCATGAAACCAGCAGAGAAAGATTATGGCCAGCCTACCATTAATGCAGAATGATCATCTCCTTTCATGAGACAACGGGAACAGTTTATTGATTGGTGGTTGCAAATTCCTAAGTCCACATGGTAAGGAGCTAATGGCAAGCGCAGCACATGTGTTGAGTTTAGTCCTCATAGGAAAACATAACAATATAATCTAAACAGCAAAACAAAGGACGATGGATTAGTCACACTGTCTTTGGTCGCAATGCAAGGTGATTCTGTTCTGTCCTTAAGCAGGTCATCCGTCTCAATTTGTCTGGAGAATACATGAGGCTAGCCAAAAATTCACATAGAATATTTTTTCCTGTTTTAAAACGAAAGATAGGTTTTTAAATTCATGAAAGAGAGTGCTTGAGAAAATAGGCTTGATAAACAAATATTCCCTTCACTTTTTATGAATTAAGAGATTAAAAAAGAGATGCAAGTGTCTAAAATACACCAACCACATTTCATTGATTCTAAGTGCCACTTTTGCCCATATAAACATCTCAAAAAACCAGGGCGCATTGTACGCCCCTTCTACACTGCAGTATAATCAAGATTTTCAAAGCAAATAATCCGCATTATCTGCTTTGAACTGGATTAATGAGTCTACACTGCCACATAAGCCAGTTCAAAGCAGATAATCCAGATTTTATATGGCAGCGTAGAGGGGGCTTTAGGCTGGATCTACATTGCCCTATATTCCAGGATCTGATCCCTGATTATCTGCTCTGAACTGGATTACAATACCAGATAATCTGTGATAAGAAGATAATCCAGAATCAGATAAAGGGCAGTGTAGATCCAGCCTTAGAATTACAGGTGCTTTTATAGATGACTAAATATATTGGTGGCACCTGAATTGGTATGTTTTTATAATTGATGGTGCCTTAGGACTCTTCTGTGACGTATTATCCAGATTATCTGCTTTGAACTGGATTATATGGCAGTGCAGATTTACATAAAAGCAGATAATGTGAATTACCTGTTTTGATAATCTGGATTATATGACAGTGTAGAAGGGGCCTTAGTAGTCCCCAAGATGAGCATGCATCCTCTTCTACACTGCTATATAAAATCCAGATTATCTGCTTTGATAATCTTGATTATGTAGCAGTGTAGAAGGGGCCTGAGTGCCCTTCCACACAACTATATAACCCAGTTCAAAGCAGATAATGTAGGATTTTATACAACTGTGTGGAATGGGCCCTATATCACAAGATCTGATCCCAGGTTTTCTGTTTAAACTGGATCATATGTAGATGTCTGTTTAGAATGTTTACGAAACGTCAGGAGAGAATGCTTCTGGAACATGGCCATACAGCCCAGAACCCTGTTATAGCTTCACGGTAAAGTCTAGTCGTGTCCGACTCGAGGTTGGTGCTCATCTCCATATCTAAGCCGAAGAGCCGGCATAATCCATAGACGCTTCCTAGGTCATGTAACTGCCATGACTGCATGGAGCGCTGTTACCTTCCTGCTGAAGCAGTACCTATTGATCTACTCACATGTGCATGTTTTTGAACTGCTAGGTTGGCAGAAGCTGGGGCTAACAGCAGGAGCTTGCCCCACTCCCTGGATTTGAACTTCCAATTCTTTGGTCAGCAAGTTCAGCAGCTCAGTGGTTTAATCTGCTGCAGCACCAGGGGCTTAGTTTTATATAAAATGAAAAATGTTTCTATTTCTGGTTTTTTATACTAGTGGCTTTTGCTTGGGTTTTTTCGCATTCTTAATTTTGGTTTAGTCTTTTTTTTGTCCTTTCGTGTTTTGTATGCTTGTATTTTTGTCATTGTATGTTTGAATAAAATTATTTTTAAAAACAATTTATTATTATACACAAAATGCATTATACACTTCCATATATCAATGCTATAGAATCCTGGGAGCTGTAGTCTTACAAGGCCAAAAATTCCTGGGATTTAAAACTACAGGAGAATGTGCAGATGTTAATGTATAACAAACTACCTTAGTTATATTGAAACCCTGACGTTAAAATGCTTAGAAATCAAGCTGCCACACTAATGGACATTTCTTGGTGTGTGTCTTCCATTCATGTGGAACCCAAAAGCAAGCCTATCCGAGGGGTTTCCAACAGACTTGTTGAGAGAGGGTTTCCCTTTGCCTTCCTTTGAGGCTGAGAGGGGTGACTTGCACAAGATCACCCTGTGGTTTCTCAGGACTGAACAGGGATTTGAACTCTGCTCTCTTAAATCACTTGGCTTCTCTAACAAATCAAAATACCTCCAGCTCAACATCCAGGCACTAAAGACATTTTTGAAAAAGGATTTTGCCACATGGTCACACGCCCTTGGCCAACCATGGGTAGAATTGGAGTAGCACTGCCTGAGGTTTGGCTTGGAAACACTTTCTAATGACAGTGACAGGGCCAACTGCACACAGATGTGAGGCAAATGAATTATGAATCCAATGCGTGCCGTTTTTAGGGTGCCTCACAATGATGGTTGCCATGCCTGGAAGTAGGAGTATGGCTCTGGAAACCAACCTGTGGAAAGTTTGGACTGAAAAGCCAGAAGGGGGGTGCATGGTAGGAGGATCTTTGGGACCCACTTCATCAGGATTCCTCAAGCAACATGCACCTGGTGCAGATCGGCCTGAGAAAGGAGGATAGTCAGAGAGAGTATTAGAAAAGGGGCTGGGTCCATTGCTGTTCCCAACATATGATGTTGAAAGAAATTCTAAAGGTTAAAGTCATGATGAAACCAGAATTTGATTTGTTTGGGAATGATGGAGGATCCAATGGAAAGAAACATGGGAGATTACTACAACATAAGACAAATGCAGAGAGAATCGTCTATGCCAGTGGTGACAAACTTGTGGTCCTCCAGCTGTTTTCAATTCCAGCTCCCAAAATTCCTTACCACTGGACAAGCTGGCTAGGGCATCTGGAGTTTCAAACATCTGGAGGGCTACAAGTTTGACACCTCTGGTTGATTTGCAGAGATGGAAGGAATCAATCATCTCAACACGAGAAGAATGGCTGACAGAGGTCTCCAAATTAGCTGATATGGACAAAATGCACAATGCTGATCAAGGAGAAATCTTTGAGGAAGTTCAAGGCAGACTGGGACTTGTTTCTTGTCAAGTAGAAAAATGCTGCATTGGAGAGAAATGCATTGTATGAACCTCCAGTGTGGGGGAAAATACAGTTCCTGTCAGCAGGGCTGGAAGGAAAAAGGAAGAGAGACCAACCAAGGGCAAGATGGATGGACGGTATCCTTGAAGTGATTGGCTTGACCTTGAAGGAACTGGGGGCTATAACGGCCGACAGGGAACTCTGGCGGGGACTGGTCCATGAGGTCACGAAGAGTTGGAAACGACTATGCGATTGAGCAGCAGCAGTCAGCAGGGCTGTAGCCAAGGGAGGGGTTTAGGGATTCAACCCACCCCCTACCCCCCTTACGAAATTTTTCAGGTTTTTTCAAAAAACATGGTTTACTCATGAATTTTAACTGATTAACCAAATCCCCATAAGTGTCCACTGAAGTTTATCTGTTCTGAGTGTCTACTGAAGGTTATCAATGGAGCCTGATTTCTAAATTATTTTGTGTTATGGAACTACTTTTCATGATTTCAAACCTTCCCCCCCGCCCTCGAAATTTTTTTTTTCTGGATGTTGTCCTACCTATCAGATATGTGTTCGCAGCATAGTCCTCTAAAGCAGGGGTCCCCAAACTAAGGCCCGGGGGCCGGATGCGGCCCTCCGAAGTCATTTACCTGGCCCCCGCCCTCAGTTTTATAATATATTGTATATACATATAATATTGATAATAATATTATAATGTAATACAATATAACACTAATAATAATACCATATAATAATATTAATTATATATTCTATATTACATATAATATTACTAATAATATTACAGTATAGTGGTATAGTTCAATATAGTAATATATAATGCTAATATTGTGCTATGCTAATAATATAATATATTGTATGTACATATAATTTGTAAGCCACTCTGAGTCCCCTTTGGGGTGAGAAGGGTGTGATACAAATGTAGTAAATAAATGCAGTAAACAATAAATAAATAAATAAATTTTAGACTTAGGCTCACCAAAAGTCTGAAATGACTTGAAGGCACACAACAACAACAACAACAGCAACCCTAATTAACTTGACTATCTCATTGGCCAGAAGCAGGACCACACTTCCCATTGAAATCCTGATAAATGTATATTGGTTAAAATTGTTTTTATTTTTAAATATTGTATTGTTCTTTCATTGTTCTTGTTCTTGTTGTTGTTTTTGCACTACAAATAAGACATATGCAGTGTGCATTGGAATTTGTATTTTTTTCAAATGATAATCCGGCCCCTCAACAGTCTGAAGGATTGTGGACTGGCCCTCGGCTTAAAAAGTTTGAGGACCCCTGCTCTAAAGGGTTAAGAAAGTACAGCTGCGATGCAAACATTCCAACTGGTCCCCTAAACACAAATAGGAGGGGATGCACCCCACTTCAATAATGGAGGAAAGGGGACCCCTAGTTCGATGATGGAGGCCCAGCCCCTTCCAGCCAGCCCAGGCCGGCTGAGTCCTGTTGGAGAGGCTGCCCAGCACCCAGTGCCTTGCTCCCTGAAGAGCCACTGGGCAGCCTCTGAAATTTTGGGGCACAGTCGGCTCAATAACCCTGAAAGAAAATGAGCATGTTTGCCCTAAACCGTGAGGAAGTCCCAAAGGGAGAACAGGCTGGAGGGAGGGAGGACGCGCCCTGCAGGCCAACAGGGGAAGGCCCAGAGCCAGGAGGAGGCCTGGCCTGAGGGGGCCTGGGACCAGGGACACTTTTGGGCCCCATGCCTTGTGGGGAAGGAAGGAAAGAAGGAAGGAAGGGGGGAAGGGGGAGTCCAAAGCCATCACAGGGGTCCCTGTCAAGGCCTGAGGCTGAGAGAATGTGGCCCTCTCGAAGCAGCACACTGGCACCTTTTAAGAAGACCCCCTTCCAAGACTGAGACACCATGGGGTTTGAATGCTGCTCAACTGAGGGTGAGAAATTGGGGCCTTCAAGGTCACTCACCTGAGGCCGAAACAAGGTGACCCTTGAATTCTACCAATCTGAGCCTGAGACATTGCGGAGACATTGCGCCCCCTGCAGTCCAATGGGGAAGGGCCCTCTCTCTGTGGGCCCAGAGGAGGCCTTGCCTGAGGAGGCTTGGCACTAGGGTCGCTCCTGGGCCTCATGGCTTGCAGGGAGGGAAGGAAGGAAGGAAGGAAGGAAGGGAAGGGAAGGGGAGGGAGGGAGGCCAAAACCCTCACAAACGGGTGGATTTCCATGAGTTCTTCTGGTCTTGATTTCGGAGGCCATGTATAATGTGTTGGACTCTTATTACTTCTACTTGTTCGTTAATTTGCTAACACTGGTTTCAGATTTGATGGGGCAACTACCCGGTGTATATGGGTTCAGAAAAGGACCATCACTTCCCTGGAGCATGGGGTCCCTTTGTTTTACACCGTTGCCATGAGAATGCAGTTCTGAACGAGACCGGTATTGCCCATTCCGTTCATGACAGGAAGACAAGAGGGGTTTTCCCCATTTCTTTTGACGTCTCGTGTGTCTTTCCGTCTGAAGATGCCCTTGAGAAAATTCCTCAAAGTAAGTAAGAGCTTGGGCCTTTGGCACTGGTGGGGCGGAAGGTGGGCCTATGGGGAGCCCAGAGCATTCTCCTCTTCATTAAAAAAAATGGAGGCTGGGGAGCCGAAATCCTCCACTTCATCACATTTACTAAATTCTACTGAGTGCTACACTTAAAATCCGGGAATCCACTGTTCTCATCACATTAGTTTGACTTCAAGTGCTCTACGTTCTTTGCGTATTTTAAGTTTGGGGGCCAGCATTCTTTTCAAACATTTGAGGACATGGTGGGGAACTGGATTTTTTGGTAATGATCTGGATGCTTAGCCAGTTCTCTAATGTCATGGCGTTTATTGCTCCCAGATTTAAAATGAAATATTTCCCCAATTTGTGAATGGGGAGGGGGGTTGTGGAAGAAGTCAAAAGTACCCTTGCTTGGGAAAGCATTACATTTTGCTCACTGATTGAGATATGGAATGAGGAATTAAATAGTAATGAGAAAGGTATGGAATGAGAAATTAAATAGTAATGAGAAGGACATTGAGAATTGGATAAATACAGCTGAAAAAAGCCACCTAAGGATTAAGTAAACACAATGGAAAATTCTGAAAAATGGGGAATTAGGAACCTTTATACAAATGTGGTGGGCCTGTGATAAGGTACACAAAATTATATATAAAAAGTGTGATGGAGGAAATATTACTGTGTTTCCCTGAAAATAAGACAGGGTCTTATATTAATTTTTGCTCCCAAAGATGCTCTAGGTCTTATTTTCAGGGGATGTCTTATTTTTCCATGAAGAAGAATTCATATTTATTATTGAACCAAAAAAAGAACATTTATTATACACTGTTCAGTAGTTGTCAACACAAACCAGCATGACCAGACAAACTGTGAATCCTATCAAGAATTTCTTGTTACTGCCACTATTTCCATATACAACAATCTATGGTACATACATTTCCCAATTCTGCATGCTCTGGTGTTCTGTAGGCATGCTTTCAACCAAAATATTTGCTAGGTCTTACTTTCAGAGGAGGCCTTACATTTAGCAATTTAGCAAAACCTCTACTAAGCCTTATTCTCAGGGGATGTCTTATTTTCAGGGAAACAGGGTAGGGTTAAAAATAAAATTGAACAAAAAAACAATCCCCCCCCCCCCCCCCCAGAAAACTGAAGGTAAAGGCTGCGCCAAAGATTGGGCCAAAATTATAAAATATTTGATAGAAGCTGCAAAAGCAACCGTTGCCCAGAGTTGGAAAGGGCACAGAAAATGGGAAATAAAAATTGATACAAATATGTAGCAGACTATATGGTGCAGGATTATATTATTGAAAGAAAAACAAAATATACAAATGAATATTCCAAAGAGAACTGGGACTAAAAAGCTGATAGCCAGAGTAAAAGGGAAAGGAAAATACAAGGAACTGTATCAGACCATCATACAGATTCAGATACAGATATAGATAAAGATATGTATCAAAATAGTAGTAATAGCCATTTCAATATTTTTAAAGTATTGTAAGTCCACAAATTTTTGTGATTCTTTATAAATTGCATGAAGGGTTTCCAATCTTACTGAAATTTTGTGTGTTTGCTTGTTGTAAAGCCAAAGTTAATTTGCCAATTCTGGTCATCTCATAAACTTTTGTAATTCAATCTTCTGATGTCGGTGTGTTTTACCATTTCCATAATTTTGCATATTCTTGTTGCTGTCGTCACGTAAACGAAAATTATTTCCTCTTGTTTTAATATTTGTTATTCAAATAGTCCCAATGAGAAAAATTCTGGTTTCAGTGGGATTTTATAAGATAGTTTCCATATCTCTAGGTATTTGTATCCAGAATTCCTTTGCCTTTGAACAGCCTCTCTCTCAAGGCAATTCCTTCTACCTTCCTCTGACCTTGTTCTCCTTTCTCCTTTGCAGAACCTCAGGAAATTCTGCGAGAATTGTTTCCCTTGCTGTCAGAAGAGGAGGTTGATTAAAGTGTTTCCTATAAGGTAAGCCCTTCCTCCTTGTCTTCTGCTTGTTTTATGAAGTGTTCCCAAGTGTTTGAGAATGAAGCCCATTCTTGTCTGAGGAATATCCGGAATTTTATAGGCCTTTTGACATATCAACCACCTTTGGTAGTAGGATCCTGAGCGTCCTACTATGAGCGTCCTACTACTACTACTACTACTTTATACATTTTTACGTGGGAGGAAAGAATTAAAATCCATCATATCATTTCATTGTGTAAATTTCAATCCCTTCTGCCTCATTTTCCCATTTATCTAATTCCATATTATAGCCAAAATTCTGAATCTGGTCCTTGAATATTTAAAGACAGAGATTTAACTTCCTGCCTTTCTCCCAGGATTTATATCATTTATGAGTAGCATTTCAAGACTCTTCCTCATAAAGGACATTTATTCACTGGTGCTTTAGTGAGCATCCTGTCGTAACCCTTGATCCCCTTCAAAATAGCTACACAGGGTTCTGTTTTGCTGTTTTCTCTTCTTCTCTAGTCCTCCAGTTGAAGCTCAGGAGTCCTCTTCCTCCAAGGTCACCACACTCGACACTTGGGTACGGAAGGAAAGGCAGGAGCATTGTACTTCTGCAAAGTACAATGTCCTCCAGTTGAAGTTCAGGAGACCTTTTCCTGCAAGGTCACCACACTCGAACCATGGGTAAGGAGGAAAAGGCAGAAGCATTGTACTTCTACTCCCATCCCAATTTGCACTTCCAAGAATTTGCAGCACTTTATCAGTCACTTCGTGTTTACAATATTTATATGGTGCACTTTACCCAGTCTATTTTTACAACCACTCCGTTTTAATTCATGTTTTTATTAGGTTTTTGTCATTTATTTTTATTTGGTAATGTTTAAATTTTTATAATTGTTCATGTCTCTTGTCTATTGTTGTGTTTATATTGTTATTGTTTTTATTCGGGCTTGGCCCCATGTAAGCCGCCCTGGGTTCCCTTTGGGGAGATAGAGGTAGGGTATAAAAATAAAGTTACTGTTGTTGTTGTTATTATTATTATTATTATTATTATTATTATTATTATTATTATTATTATAAAGAGGAGGGGATCAGGATTTGAACGAAGTCTCCTCTCTTTCTTTTACAGCGGTTATAGATGGTATCAGGCCCGCAGCAGAGCCAGGATGCAAGGAGGAATGGCCCCATTCAAGTAGAATCGTATGAATCCTGGTTAAGCATCAAAATGCAGATGTACTGTCTTTGTGCAAAGGGAAAGAGGAGGTCAAGCTTTCAGAGGAAGTTTCTTAATAGTCACTTTGGCCAGGGAAGAAAATGAGGACAGTTTGGCCCCATGTAAGCTGCCCTGGGTTTCCTTTGGGGAGATAGAGGTAGGGTATAAAAATAAAGTTACTGTTATTATTATTATTATTATTATTATTATTATTATTATTATTATTATTATTATTATTATTATTAAGAGGAGGGGATCAGGATTTGAACGAAGTCTCCTCTCTTTCTTTTACAGCGGTTATAGATGGTATCAGGCCCGCAGCAGGGCCAGGATGCAAGGAGGAATGGCCCCATTCAAGTAGAATCGTATGAATCCTGGATAAGCAGCAAAATGCAGATGTACTGTCTTTGTGCAAAGGGAAAGAGGAGGTCAAGCTTTCAGAGGAAGTTTCTTAATAGTCACTTTGGCCAGGGAAGAAAATGAGGACAATTTGGCCCCATGTAAGCTGCCCTGGGTTCCCTTTGGGGAGATAGAGGTAGGGTATAAAAATAAAGTTATTGTTATTATTATTATTGACACAACGACGTTGTATGACACAGCAAACAAGATAGATATGCTGGATTTCGTTTCACAAAATCACAAGTCGAACACTTCCCAAGTGTCTAGGACTGTGTGATGTATTTTCGGATGATGCGTGCAGATCCCAGTAAGGTGGCCTTTTGCAGTTGGCAGATCGTAATTTTGTCAATGTCTATTGTTTCCAAATGCCGGCTGAGATCTTTTGGCACGGCACCCAGTGTGCCCATCTATTATTATTATTATTATTATTATTATTATAATAAAGAGGAGGGGATCAGGATTTGAACGAAGTCTCCTCTCTTTCTTTTACAGCAGTTATAGATGATATCGGGTCCGCAGCAGGCCAGGATGCAAGGAGGAATGGCCCCATTCAAGTAGAATCGTATGAATCCTGGATAAGCAGCAAAATGCAGATGTACTGTCTTTGTGCAAAGGGAAAGAGGAGGTCAAGCTTTCAGAGGAAGTTTCTTAATAGTCACTTTGGCCAGGGAAGGAAATGAGGACAGTTCGAAGGCACTTTGGAGCTAGCTGTCCCAGGAATTGAGGTAACTTCTTCTCACTTTTTGGGTGGGGGTTGGGCCTTTTTTTGGGCTGGGGGAGTCTTTGAGTGTTATGCTCTTACATATGATTTTTTTAAATTTCTCTTAGTGAACCATACTATTGGAGATAGAGAATTTGGAGGAGATCTAATGTGAGTTGGGACTGGAAAACAGAGGGAGGGATGTGCTTGTTGTGGGGAGCAAGGAGCCTGGCAGAGGCCCCCAAGTCCTGACCAAGAGGGCCAGAAGGGCCCTGGAAGATGGCAGATTCCCTAGTAAGGCAGAAGGACATCAGACATAGAACCCCATATACTGCATTGGGAAAGAAAAAGCCAAGCCCTGCTTCCCGGAGCCCTTTCCAGAGGAAGTAGGGATAAGACAAGAAAGAGGAGCTTGGCAGCATGGAGGGGAAAAGGAGTTGGAGCAAGGAAGATGACCAGAGAAACACCATTGTATGTGGATTCCTGGAGGAGGTGCCAAGAGGGTCCAGGGAGAGGCCAATCCCTCAGGAAACGAAGGCAGAGCCCCAGCATCCCTAAGGGAAGCAGCGATGAAACCATGATATGGCCCCCCTGAGGAAGGGAGGAAGAGGCTAGGAGGGAGAGGGATGAAAAGGGGGGGGGGGGGTTGCTACAGGTACAGGCAGGCTGTTCTTGGCCACAGGAACTGGGACCTCCACTTAGGAGAGAAAGACACACCCAGTCTTCTGATTTAGCTCCTCAAAGGCTTTCTGGCTGGAGAGTGCCTCTGTTTGCATATTTGTGTATTTTAAATTGTATGCTGATACTTTTATGTTAAGCCACTTTGAGTCTCTTTCAGGAGAGATAATGTGGTTTATTCATAACAATAATAATGATAATAAATAAATAAATAAATAAATAACAACAACTCTCCCTCTTCAGAGCCACTCACACATCCTCTTCACGACCTCTGCCTGGGACAGCTGGTTTCATTGTGTGTCCATACTTGCCGGTGTTCCTCCTACTCTCCTAGTCAAGGTGCCCTGTGAACAAAAGGACTTTGCTTGAATGAGGCCCTCACTCCTTCCATCCTGACTTGGCTGTGGGGCTGATACCATCCAGAAGCCCTGTGAAAGAAACTGTACATATTGTTGCCAATCAATGACTATTTGAATCTAATGTTCATAATTATATTGTTAATTTTGTTATTGGTTGTGCTGTATTTCGTGTTTTATATTTATTGATGGGTTATTAATTTTTTATCCATTTTTATATATTTTATTGTACTGCACTTACTGTATTTTATGTTGTAAGCCCCCCTCCGTGTCCCCTGGGGAGAGGGGGCAGTATATAAACATTATTATTGTGATTATTATGCTATCTATCAATCTTCTATGATATTATTTCTTTTAAAACATAAATAAAAGGTTTTCATGTTGCTTTCCTGTGCATTTTGTTCGTATAATTTATTTATATGTCTCACAGAATCATTGAGTTGGAAGAGACCTCATCCACTCCCACCCACTGCCAAGAAGCAGGAAATCGCATTCAAAGCGCCCCCGACAGATGGCCAGCCAGCCTCTGCTTAAAAGCCTCCAAAGAAGGAGCTTCCACCACAGACCGGGGGAGAGTTCCACTGCCAAACAGCTCTCACAGTGAGGAAGTTCTTCCTGATGTTCAGGTGGAATCTCCTTTCCTGTTTGAAGCCTCTGTTCCGCGTCCTAGTCTCGGGGGCAGCAGAAAACAAGCTTGCTCCCTCTTCCATATGACTTCCCCTCACATATTTATACATGGCTATCATGTCTCCTCTCAGCCTAGCTACCTCTTCCAGGCTCTTTCCGCTCACCCTCACACCCTCGCTCACTTCCCTGGCTGCAGGAGCAGAGGCATACCAGAGGAACATGCCAGGCACAAAGCAAGAGGGCAGCCCTGAGGAGAAGCAGGGAAACTTTAACAAAAACAAACACACCATTTAGTCCAGGGATGGGAAGTCTAAAGCTCTGGGGCTTCTTGTAGCCTTTTGTTTAATTTAATAGGGTCCTCTGGTTAATTTTGTTTTAAATACAAAGCTCATTTTTTCTGGTTTTAGACAAACATCAAAGCAGTATTTTCCCCAGGCTGACATTGTATGTCCCACTGAATTAAATAGGACTTATTCCCTTCCAGACAGGCCCTATATCCCAGGATCTGATTCCAAGTTTTCTGTTTATCCCAGATTATTTGGCAGTGGAGGCTCATATAATCCAGTTTAAAGCAGAAAACCTGGGATCAGATCCTGGGTTATAGGGCCTGTCTGTTGAAGACTTTGGATGTTTTGTGCCCTTGACCTCAATGACTGCTACTGTGCAAACCCAGAGGGCACAGAATTCTAGCCTTGGGAGTTCTCGTTGAAATGCTATTCATATTTAAACAGCAATTCCACTATTGAAAGTCATTGTGTTGACCACAAGATGTCACTGTTTCAGTTCAATTTTTAATGCAAGACCCTGGAAGCATGGGTATGTGCAGGTATGTAAGCATGGTATGTATGCAGGAACATCTGGATATACTTACCATGCCACTTGGAAATTTCCACTAATTAAGTAGATTCCCTAAGGAAAAGATGAACATCTTCTGCCCTCTCTTAGTATAACAAACAAAACACAATGTAATTGGGTCGCTGTGAGTTTTCCAGGCCATGTTCCAGAAGCATTCTCTCCTGATGTTTTGCCCACATCTATGGCAGGCATCCTCTGAGGTTGTGAGGTCTGTTGGAAACTAGATAAGTGGTGTTTATATATCTGTGGAATCTCCAGGGTGAGAAGAACTCTTGTCTGCTTGAGGCAAGTGTGAATGTTACAATTGGCCACCTTGATTAGCATTGAATGGCATTTCAGCTTCAAAGCCTGGCTGCTTCCTGCCTGGGGGAATCCTTTGTTGGGAGGTGTTAACTGGCCCTGATGGTTTCCTGTCTGGAATGTTCCTGTTTTCTGAGTGTTGTTCTTTATTTACTGTCCTGATTTTAGAGTGTTTTAATACTGGTAGCCACATTTTGTTCATTTTCATGGTTTCCTCTTTCTGTTGAAATTGTTCTGTTGAAACAGTCAGGGCAGCTAACACCTCGCAACAAAAGATTCCCTCAGGCAGGAAGCACCCGGGCTTTGAATCTGCAAGGTCTTTCAATGCTAATCAAGGTGGCCAATTGCAACATTCACACTTGCCTCAAGCAGACCACCTAGGACATTACACAGATAGGGTCCCCTTCACATTCGATTGTATAATGTACACTGCATTTTACACTGTCCTGTTATATATGCCAATTAAGGCTTATTGGATTGAACTGGCTGATTTTCTTTTTTATGAAGTACAACTGAAGCATCTTCTGCAGAGAACCCCGTAAGCACTACAAGACAGATCTGTGTAAATGTCTAAAATAAACAGTAGATGATATTCTGAAAACCTTTATTATTTCCAAAATGTTTGGACCTCCACACTGTGGGGCCCACCATTTAAGAAGCCGTGCTCTAAGGCAGAGCTTCTTAAACTTTTTCCACTCACGACCCCTTTCCACCCAAGAAATGTTTACATGAATCCAAGTATATAAAATAGGTGTAAAATCACACATTTCCTGATAACAAATCAGCATTTGCTAGGTTTGCTAAACACTGATTTTCCTTTCCATGAAGTACAGCTCAATCATTTTATGTAGAGTCCAATGCAAACACTGCATGTTGTTAACAGGTTTGTGTAAATGCCTAAAACAGCCACTAGATGGCATTCACCTTTTACTGTTGCCAAGATTTTCACTACCCCAACCTGGAGTGAAGGGGGCCCATTTGGGGTCAGGACCCCCAGTTTGGGAAGCAGTGATCTAAGAAATGGGGTTATCTTGAACTCAAGACAGCATCTGATAACACTATGTAACAAAATTTGAAACAATTTCTGTTCCTGGATTAAAAGTGCTCTTTCCTGTTTCATTGTACGTTGCTTACTTTGAAAGTAAGAAACTTCATTTTTGTGGCTGCCACAAACTATGTTGAATTGGTTGAGACGCTATGAGATATTCATTGAAAAACTACAGCAAAATGTGCTGCAGGATTTCCATCAAAAATTAGGTTTTTGCAATTTAATTTTTTTTCCATGTTTTAATGATAGATTCAATTAGGAAATGACATTTATAAATCGGGAACAAAAATCAAGTTATGTAGTGTAATTAGCAAGATATCCAAGACAATGTAACAAAATTGATAACAGACTTTTAAGCAACACGTTTATTCAGCACAAAATGCAACAGTTGACAGCAAAAGCGTGGCAGTTTTAAGATACTCTGCTTTCAGGTTTTAAGAACTGCCAAAAGAAATTACACAAGAAACATACACTGCAAGAAGTTCAGGCAGTAATGTGCTTTGCTGGTGGGTACACCCCCAGGATTCGTAGCTGATTGAGGACGAACACAGGCCCCATCTACACTGCCTGATTATCTGGCTTTGAACTGAATTATATGGCAGTGTAGATCCATCCACCTTGGTTTCCTAACCAACTTTGTGTAATTTTCACATGATGCTGAGATCCCTCCTCTCATTGTTCACTTGTGTTCCCTCTTTTCCCAATCAATAGTATACCTGCAAGTAAAGCACCCGCCGACTTGAAAAACACAGGCAACAATCTGGTTAGGCCTCTTTCATTATACAATAAGGCTTCAATTTTCAACATCTTCATCAAACATAAGTCTTCATCATCATCACAGTGGCCTAGCAAAGAACAAATGGGTGTGCAGGTTGGGCTGGCAAGTGTTTTATAGTTTTTAAGGCAAAACTGTGTTTTTGTTTTACACCCCTGACTTTGACAAAAGTCTGATTTCTCCACATGTTTCCACAGACACACAAAAGGTTAGCTTGTGTGAGACCACAGTTGGGAGTAAGGGATGAAACATGGGTACACTTTCTTAATGCAAACATCTGCACATGTGTGCCCAACACCCAGACATTCACACAGAACAGGAAATCCACTATTGCTGTTTCAGCTCACAGCTTTCATGAAAGTTCTTAAGACCACGAAAAAGATTCAGAGAAGAAGAAAAAATAGGAATGCATCTTTTCTCATGATTAACATAACTGCAGTTCACGGCAATATTTGACAAGTCCATCTGGACAACATTCAAGATGATAACTCACAGAAATAAGAAAATTCCTAAGAGAGCAAGCCTTCTACAAGCGTCGTGTGTATGTGTATCAAACAATTAAACTACTTCCTCCAAATTACTACTTTTTCTGACTTAAACTAATTCTCTAGGAAATAATGGAATATGAAACCATTTGCGAATCTTGAAAATCACAGTCCTGATTTATATCCAGGACGTCTTGGCTTACATCTAGCGACACAGACACCACCTCAGGTCTTGCTCCACAAATAAAATCATCTCACTGGAAGAAACAGAAGATGACCACACAAACAACAGACACATTTCACATCTCAATGATTTCACTGTTGCTCAGATGAATTATAACTTCTTCAGAGATTGGCAGCTGTGAGCTGAGTATTTCCTCCAGACGTGACCACCTGGATGAGAGTCCCAGAACTTGGACGGTCTTTTCCAGTGACCCAGTCATAAAAGGTTCTGTTAAAAAACAAATATTTCTTTGTGTGAAAAGGAAACCAGGCCTCCATGTTTTAGGTTACCATAAAAACAAATGAAGTGAAGAAACTCTGAATGTCAGATATACAAGCCAAAAATCCCATGCCATGGGATGCAAGGTGCAAAATTCTGTGGACATATTTCCACTGAGGCAAAGCATTGCAGCTAGTTTTAGAAAGTCCCGGTTTGGTACTAAATCCACTCGGTCCATTGAACATGTCAAGTCTCATGAGGCAGAAAATAACCTGGTGATTCCCACAAGGTATACAATGTTTTTCTATGTGCAAAAACATCATGGGTGCATCCAGATTGTGCACACTATTATAATGGCATATTTATATTACATGTAATATTGCTAATAATATTACAATATACTGTTATAGTACAATATAGTGATATATAATGCTTATATTATGATATACGAATGTACATTGTATGTACATATAACTTGTAAGCCGCCCTGAGTCCCCTTCAGGGTGAGAAGGGTGGGATATAAATGTCACTAATAAATAAATAAATAAATGCAATTGGATGCCACTTTGACTGCCATGGCTCAATGTAGTGGGATCATGGGAGTGGTAGTTTTACAAGGCCTTTATTTAGCCTTTCCTCCCAAAAAGTGTGAAACTACAACACCCAGGATTCCATAGCATTAAGACATGGAATTTAAAGTGGTGTTAAACCACATTCTTTCTATAACCCTAGATCACAGGAGTCCACACAATAACTGAATATAATGATGACAGGCATTTTGCAGCATGGACAGCTGTGGGCAGAGCAGAGTGGTCTCCCCCACCCACCATTTAGAGGTGAAGTGCCATTCCAGTCCAGCTCAGGAGTTGCTACTGCTTCCTAGAACGTAACATTATTGTTCATTGGGCAGGCATCAAAGCAACCTTTCTGGGCCAATGCTTTTGCCCCCAATTGTTCACACCACTTCCAGGCATCTGTACGTGCAGTCTCACCTGCCAGGCCCAGTTGGCAGCCACCTTTGCTGCACAAAAAGTAACACAATTTCATTCACCAAAGATATCAACTAATGCAAGATACAAACAACTAGGATACAAACACAATAACACAAGTAACAGCCACTGAGCAGCTGAAATTTACTCACTCGGTAATAAAATCTAATGGTGTCCAGGAGCTGAAGTCGGCATCAGGCATGAATTTCCTGTTCATTGGTGTATCCAAGGTTACCCTAGAAAAAGATGCAGATAAACCCTTCAATTGCAAGCTGAGGCACTTGATCAATGCTGCCAACGTTTCCTTTTCGTCATAACACTCAAAGAGCACTCAACACATGGCAGGGGCAGGAAATTGCTCTTTTTAAAATTAAATTTTGGCCTTTTCACCAAGGAAACAAGATGTTCTTTGTGTTCTCTTAATCATTACAGTTTTCCTATTTTCATGTAAGCATTTATAATCCAGGGGCAAAATGACACACAGCATAACATTATGCTTGTTTTTTAAAAAAATAAAAAGCCTGGACTGCCTTTGAAAAAAAGATGGAACCCTTTTGAGCTCCTTTCTCCACAACCAAAGGCTGTCCTAACAATCTCCCCAAGCTAGCTTTCCCATAATAGCAGAAATAGTTTCTCTCTCTGATAGATTGGCGTTTTGTAAAGTCAAGTGAACTCATAACTGGAGACAACAGGATATGGTAAGGCAGCTTTCCCTTTTGACAGAGATGGCTCACTATGCCATTCCTGCCATCACCATAGTAAACACATTCCCAGTAGCCATTTTTCCCCACTGTTGTTGCTTCTACAAACGCTACTTGCCAACACTGGTGCATTTATAGTGGACACCAGAAGCACAACCTTAATTTAAAACCCATGCTATTAAATAATTGTGGGAAAGCTTTTTTGGGAATATAACAATGTTGGGCAATTTTGGAATACCACGAGAGTAAAGAAAAATCCCATCCAGTAACAAAAAAATGGAAACATCTGTAAGCACACTTCTCTTTCCTAACAACTTATTTTTGGTGGAAGCAAGTCTGGGTGCATACTTTGGGCTTCTGGGAGGTTTCCAGATCTTTTAACTAATTTTTGAATAAGGTGTGTGAGAGCTCTGCAACATCGCGATCGAGCCTATATGCCATTGGTTGGCCACTGTTGTTCTAGACCAGAGCTGTCGAAACATTCCATGTTGGTGACACACTTTCTAGACACAGTAATTTGGTTTTACTAGCAAACTAACCTCCTAGAAGATTTACAGACACATACATACATTGCAATAACAAAATGTAAGATGACACAATATGTTTCATGAAAACCTTTCATTAATGTTTATAAAATATGATTTCTCATTATGTTCATATGACACACCTACACACTGCAACGGACACACTAATGTGTCGCGACACAGTTTGGAAAGCTCTGCTCTAAACTAGCAGTGAAAACAAAAAAGATCCTGAAGTCTCCCATTCTCGGGAAAGCTCATTTCTCCCTATAAATTTATGTTTTGAAGGCATCAGCCACCACTTCCATGCTTTCAGCGGCAACACTCCTCTGATGGGAACTGTTCTAAGTGCTTCCAAAGGGATATGTAGGAATGGTACTGTAGTCAACAAATAGTGAGCACGATGCATTCCATTGGCCTTTAGTCTCCCACTCATGTATTAGATGTGTCTTATGAAATGAATTAGTAATATCTAAACTGTGTAATATAATCATAGCATACTGCTCCAGAATATTTTCTAGAATAGATATTTTACTTATAGTTGGGAAGCTGAAGGTAGAAAAGAGGAGCAACCTTGTCTTGACACACAGTAGGAACAGGATTTGAACCAGGGGTCTCCTGGTTTGGAGCTCAGTAAGTGTTGTAAGTGAATGCAAGACAGTGCCAACAACATTTACATTTGAGTAGATTGCTATACTGAAATTCAATGTTTTTATAAATCTAATATAAACCTAATATTAAAACATTGCAGGAGTATCACTTTGCTCCCATGTGAGTCAGCCTCATACCTTTTCAATCCCCAAATAGCAGATTAGGTACGCAGGTAGATTAGAAGTTGCTGGTTTAAAAGTTTGTTTGCTCCACAGTGTACCTTTTATCATATTCATAAGTGTGGTACTAAAAAGAGAGATTGATGCTAAATAGGAAAAGGACTTAAGGCAATACCATAGTATCAATATTCAGCCACTTACGGGAGAATGGCAACTGCAGAGCACCCGGGTGGCAAGCCACTGTTTGAACTTGACAGACTCTGGCATAGCTGGTGGACAGCTGCTTTGGCCATGCCATAAGCAATCATTCCTAAAAGGAAAAGGTGGGCAAATCAGCGTAGTACGGCAAAATGATTTACATTAGGATCTGTATACCAACTAAGAACTATTAAAATTACAATGCAATATTATAGTTAATCCAATTGTTCATCTTAACAAAAAAAAAGATCCAGGGCATCTACATACTGCAGGACAATAGTGTCTTGATTCCACTCTAATTGCCATGGAATCCAGGCATGGCAGGTTAGAAAGGGGTGTTTCAGAGATATCCTTTGGTGCCTCACCAAACTATTAACCTTGCTTTTACGCAGGACATGGTAGTTGAAAGGGGTTGATAGTGTTTAAAAAGGCTGTGAAATGAATTCAGACTCGAGTTAATGGAACCATCCGGAAGGATACCATGGTGCATTAAACAAAATACAGCCTAGGTCAAACTTAAGCCTGTATACACACTAAGCAAAAGAGAAAGAACCCCTAAGTTTTAGTCTCTTCAACCATTTAAATATCTTTATTCTTTGGTACATACTCAAGAATCATCCATCCACAGAAGTGTCAGATCCTGATATGTGCAACAAAACCATATATATGTGTGTGTGTGTGTATCAGTCCACCTTCTATACAGGACAGATTGGGGGCCAAAATTATGGATTTTAATATTTTTGTGAGAGAATTGGCTGTCTACAGAGACATTGCTCAAAGGATGCCCAGGTGTGTTACTATCCTGCTGGGAGGCTTCTCTTATGTTGCCGTAAGCTAGAGCTGACAAGACAGGAATTCACTCTGTCTCACGGATTCAAACCTGTAACCTTCAGGTCAGTAACCCAACCTTCAGGTCAGCAGTTCAGATGGCACAAGGGTTTAACACATTGCACCACTGCGACTCCTTGATTTTGATATGACAGCCCCTAAGACAATTTACTGATTAAGATTTCCAATAGTGGAAAGTTGAGTTTCTTTCCTGCGCAGACCTCTGCCACTTTTCAGGGTTAGAGAAAGGAGAATAGATAAGATGGCAGAACTAGATAAGTGTTTCTTTGTGCAGAATCAGAATTCCTTAGATACATTTTTAGAATAAAGAATATAAAATTATGTTTATGCTCTACTATTTCCTTTTCAGGTTCTTCAGGAGATAAAGCCATGAAACAAAGATGACGAGGTCTCTTTCATGACTATTGACAAAGAGGGTTGAAGGCCATTCTCCTTTGAAGCAAGTTAAGGTAAGTCAAGGTAAACAAATAGGGTGATCACTTGCTTTGGGGAAGCCAGATAAGAGTTTACTCTTCTCTGGTTTCACAATTAAGCAACAAGCACCATACCATAAGCTGTGTACTTTTTTTTGGCTTTACTACACTTGCTACTTTCAAAACCCCTTAGAAAAGCCAATGTGTTTGCTCAAAAAATTTCAGCACCAAAAAACACAAATATTGCTTCACAGAAAACTTGAAAAATCCAGGGCTATTTTTACTGAAGTAAGGTATGCTGACTAGGTTAACACACATACAGACACATATGATATTTTACCTGGGGTTCCAGTTAATGCTGCTTTTGCTCCCGTGAGGGTCAACAAACCCCCTTCCTTCAAGTATTTGGTGGCCAGGTGGCTAGAGATAGTTGATGTCCAAACACTTTGTTTCCACATCAGATCACTGTTTTTGTATAAAGCTGATGGTCAAGGCAGGTAAAGAACAAATTAGATATCGAAGACATAATAATGTACACTCCTGGTTCATACTAATCTTTTATTACAATGGTTAGAAACACATTTTGTACCTTGGTCAGACTACATCTATATTACGGTATTACCTGAGCAGAACTACAAGGCATAGAGTCTGGTCTTCATTGATTCATTTTAAATTAAGTACCATATATACTCGAGTATAAGCCAACCCGAATATAAGTCAAGGCACCTAATTTTATGACAAAAAACTGGGAAAACTTATTGACTCAAGTATATGATGAGAGTGGGAAATGCAGCAGCTACTGGTAAATTTCAAAAATAAAAATAGATACCAATAAAATTATAGTAATTGTTTTTGAATATTTACATAAAACTATAATTTTAAAAGGGCTGAAAAACTCAGCTTATACTAGAGTATATATGGTATGCCAAAACAAACCAGTAGGCTCAGTTTCTGACATGAATATCATAGTTCCAAGTCCATCTATCTGTCCAGCTCTATGCCATTTACTTTTCATTAGTGAAAGAACTCATACCTAGACTTTTGCATAAACTAGCCAAGAGATTATGAATAAATGCACATCCACTGAAAGTATGCAAAGCACCCACATCAACATACACATCTTATTTTTTTAAATGGGCAGCATGTGTACAACCCACGAAAATCATGGTCAAGCTCTATGTTTAGATGCCACATGTTCCAGTGTTCACTCAATTTATGTCTGTACTTCTTAAAAAGAGACAGGGAAACATTCAGTGAAGTCTCAATAGGTAAGCCCATATTGGGAGAAAGTTGGGATTTTAAATAAATACTTGAAATCTGATCCCATGGGGCAAAAGATTCTTCTTAATTGTGCTAGAATTGTCTCAGCTTCAGAATCAAATTAAATGGATGGGAAGTTCTCTATTTGAACTTCAAACTTCTGCTTAAATGTTTCACATCATTTTACTAGAGTAGGGAGGGAAGACGTTGTAAAGTAGACTGCAGTATAGTAACAAGAGTGAGGTTGATTTATTATCAGGATTTGCTAGCAGCATTATTGTTAAAATGTAGTAATGAACTAGTCTTCTTTGCAAACATACAAAGTACCCTGCACTCTTAGCAAAACTGAAGATGAGCGATATAGAGAAAACAAATCAAATTTAACCAAAAGCAATCATATCTCAATAGCAGCAACAATATGGGAACAAAACTCAAACAAACCAGCTCCAGGAAACCTCCTCTCAATCATATAAAGTGGGTTTGCCTGGACAGAGGTTTCTAAATAGAAATATGAATATCAAAAATACTCATCTTGAGTTGAGCACATTGATCAGAATGCCCTTAGTATTTATTTATTCATTATTTGACTGTTGTTTTATATATTATTAATGAACTGAAACATTTTACATTTAAAAAACCTTTTGAAATGCTGCCAATTCCCATTTCCAAAAAGCAAGGAGACGGGACCAGGCTCCCCTTCCAACAGAGTCTGAAAAATTGCATGTAATAATTTTTTGACACAATGTTTCAGTTTATGTTTTAGGTAAACTGTGGCTGTTGATTTTCAAGTAAATTATAGTTTATTGATGTTTCAATTAAACCATGGGTTGTTGAAGTTTCAACTAAACCATGCCTTGTTGATGCAAAAATGAGTGACTAACACGCTTCCTCCATCCTCAAATTCTCTACTCTTCTTCCTGACATAAGAGGACACCTGGCTCATTAAATTCATTTTCACAGACCTCCTCAAACTGTCCTTCAAGTACAGGGTCCAAACCCAAGATTTTTGCTTAGATATCACAGGGACCTCGCCCCTGAAGCCAAGCACATTTGCTTTTGTTCTTCTCACAAAAACTGTATTTTTGAACCAGACATGTTAGGTCTCAACTGGTCCAAGGATCTTCACCATCTGGGCCAGGCTGTGGCACAGCTGATTAGTAGCCAGCTGCAATAAATCACTACTGACTGAGAGGTCATGAGATCTAAGTCCGGGTCGGGTTAAGCCCCCCGACCATTAATAGCTTAGCTCACTGTTTACCTAAGCAGACCAAAAGACAGTTGCATCTGTCAAGTAAGAAATTTAGGTACACTTTATGTGGGAGGCAAATTTAACTAATTTACAACACCATAAAATTGGCAGCAGCGTGTGGAAAGTAATGAGGAAGTAATACCATTAAGGGCTCAGTGTCACAAGTGGACAGTGAAGTGGCAGCTCTCCCTGTGGCCGGAACTGAGCATACCCTTATGAAGCCAGAAGCTGGAAAATGTTAAATTGCCTCTGTGTGTGTCTGTATGTCATATGTCTAATGGCATTGAATGTTTGCCATGTATATGTGCACTTTATAACCTTACTATGGCACTTTAGTTCAATTTGGCCACTCCATACTATCCCCCTCCACCAACCTGGTGGTTCATTTTATTTTATTTTACTTTTACCTATTTTATTTTTTAATGGTCTTTTATGCTTAAAATAATGTATTGTTTGCAAAATGTTATTTTACTGTGTTTTATTCATTGTAATATGTTTTAATTGTTGTATTTGTTTACTGTTTTTGGGCCGTTGTCCCGTGTTATCCGCCCTGAGTCCCTGCGGGGAGATGATAGCAGGGTAGAAAAATAAAGTTACTTACTTACTTACTATTGTAATCTGCCCTGAGTCCCCTTCGGGGTGAGAAGGGTGGATTATAAATACTGTAAATAAATAAATCTGGTGAATTATAATTCATGGCTTAGATTTATGAATAATCAATTCCTTGAATAATAATCCTATGTGCTTTTTAAAGGGGTTAGAAAATTGTGGACTGCAATTCCTAGCATGCCTGTCTACTAACTATGGTGGCTGGCGCTGCTAGAAGTTGCAGTCCAACATAACTGGAGGGCCTCATTTTCCATGACCCATACAACCATCTGTTCTGAGGTCTTTTATGACTGCAGTAAAAGGGATCACAAAAAGCTTTGTAGTAGTATGTAAAAACCTGGGTTTGATTTCAGACATTCTTTACTTGACTTCCTGGAATGTAATGGACAACAACCACCAAACCACTAAAGAAATTTTCCCCCACCAAGGCTTGATCTCATTAAGCAAAAGAGCCGAATACTATTAGTAAGTGAAAAATGTATGTGGAGAAACTGTGAGGGAAGGAGTTCATTGGCTATCTCATTCCTGTACACAAGAAAAAAAATTCAGTTGCATTTGTGAGTTTGCAAGCTTACATTTTACTTTTGCACTGCCTCCGGCCCATCCACCAGCTACGCAAAGGATAGCATCAACCTTTTTCTCGCCCAGAAGTTTTTCAACATCTTCTGTTACCTTTGAACATGCAAATATGAAGATGTCATCAACTACAACAAAATACTGTTCTAAAAATATGGCTTGAAATGTACAAATTGTCAGACCTAACTGATCTCTTCTCACAAATCTAATTCTTAATAGAGTGGTAAACTTAGTGGCAGCTAAAAAGCCAATGAGATGCTAGGCTGCATCAAAAGAGTACAGTAGATCAAGGGAAATGATAGTCCCACTCTCTTCTGCTTTGTTCAGACCTCAGCAGGGATACTGTGTCCAATTCTGGGCACCACGATTCAAGAGAGAAACTGGAATGTGTACAGATGTAGGTGAACTAAAGCTCCCTTAAATCACTGTCAATTCCTCCCAGATCCTTCCAGTATTTTCTGTTGGTTATGGGAGTTCTGTGTGTGAAGTTTGGCCCAATTCTATCATTGATGGAGTTCAGAATGCTCTTTGATTGTAGGTGAATTATAAATCCCAGCAACTACAACTCTCAAATGTCATCTATTTTCCCCAAACTCCACCAGTGTTCGCATTTAGGCATGTTGAGTATTTGTGCCAAGTTTGGTTCAGATCCATCATTGTTTGAGTCCACCGTGCTCTCTGGATGTAAGTGAACTACAACTCCAAAACTCAAGGTCAATGCCCACCAAACCCTTCCAGTATTTTCTGTTGGTCATGAGAGTTCTATGTGCCAAGTTTGGTTCAATTCCATCGATGGTGGAATTCAGAATGCTGTTTGATTGTAGGTTAACTATAAATCCCAGCAACTACAACTCTCAAATGACAAAATCAATCCCCCTCCAACCCCACCAGTATTCAAATTTGGCATATTGGGTATTTGTGCCAAATTTGGTCCAGTGAATGAGAATACATCCTGCATATCAGATATTTATATTACGATTCATAACAAAAGCAAAATTACAGTTATGAAGTAGCAACGAAAATAATTTTATGGTTGAGGGTCACCACAACATGAGGAATTGTATTATGGGGTCGCAGCATTAGGAAGGTTGAGAACAACTCTCTATGAGGAGTGTCTTAAAGAGCTGGGCTGTTTAGGCTGCATAATGTTGAGAGGGAACATGAAAGCCATGTTAGAATATTTGAAAGAATATCACCTTGAGGAGGGGGAAATAAACTTGTTTTCTGCTCATATGGGCCCCTTCTACACTATACAATCCAGATTATCTGCCTTGAACTCGGTTATATGGCAGTCTAGAGCCAGCCATGGAGACACGGAACAATGAATTGAAATTTTTGGGAAAAAATATTCCACTTAAACATTAGAAAGAATTTCCTGATGGTAAGAGCTGTTCAGCAGTGGAATATAGTGCCTCGAAGGGTGCTAGTCTCCTTCTCAATGCAGAGACTGGATAGCCATCTGTCGGGAGTGCTTTGATTGTATGTTCTTTCATGGCAGGGAGTTGTGGTCTCTTCCAATTCTATGACTGTATGGTTTAATTGTGCCTGAATTGTGAAACTTGGAACAGGTGGAAATTTGCAAGACTGAATGTTGACCCAAGTGTTTGCATTAGTGTTGGACAGGGACTTGAGAGATCTCCGTTCTAGTCACCAAGGAGCCATGAAAACTCACAACCTCTGAGGATGCCTGCTATAGATGCGGGTGAAACGTCAGGAGAGAATGCTTCTGGGACATGGCCATACAGTCAGAAAAACTCACAGCAAACCAGCCATGAATCTGTCTAGCTGCCTTGGATTAGTTACTTTTTTGATCTGACCTTTCAATCTATTATGTGACTCAACTGGAAAAAAGAGTCACGCACACTGTCTTCAGCTTAGTGGAAGATAGGTAGGATATAAATGTCATGAATAAATAAGTAATAATGAATGTATGAAAATCTCTTCACCTAACATAATGGGGAGCAGAATTGGATAGAAACGTTCTGCTTAAACATTTTAACATGTGTGAACTTTCCCCTTTTTTGCATAATGGAACAGCTTAAGGGTCCTGAGCTTGCAGCATGGGACTGATCTAAACTGCCATATAATGCAATTATATGAAACTGCATTATTTGGTCAGTGTAAACTCATACAATGCAGTTCAATGGAGTTTAACTGCATTATATGGGTCTACGTTGACCATATAACAAAGTTCTTAATGACATCCTATGGCAGTATAGATGACAACATGGAATAGTGGAGGTTAAGATACTGGTTGAGAGGTCGGTGGGCACCAAATGAGCATTACCTTCACAACAAACCATCCCAGAATTAGCAGGGCTTCCAGATCAGGAAATATTGGGCTGCTGTGAGTTTTCCAGGCTGTGTGGCCATGTTCCAGAAGTATTCTCTCCTGACGTTTTGCCCACATCTATAGCAGGCATCCTCAGAAATTGTGAGGTCTGTTGGAAACTAGGCAAGCGAGGTTTCTATATCTGTGGAATGTCCATGGCAGGGAAAAGAACGCTTGTCTGTTTGAGGCAAGTGTGAATGTTTCAACTGGCCACCTTGATTAGCACTGAATAGCCTTGCAGTTTAAAGGTCTGGTTGCTTCCTGCCTGGGGGAATCCTTTGTCGGGAGGTGTTAGCTGGCCCTGATTTTTTTTTTTCCTGTCTGGAGTTCAGGAGATATTGTTTCCCAAAAACATGAAAGCCACAGAATCACTCTGTTTAGAAGGCAGCTATAAATATGAAGAAAGCAGACAAGGAGTTAATGCAGGTGGATTAAGCTGACCTGACATAAATGCCTTCTGTTATATCCTACCATGGGTGGTATCTCACAAAAACGCAATGTGGGCAGGATTAGATATTTATGGACTCAGAAGCAGTAAATCAGTAACTAGGCTTTACACTGGGAGAAGTGGCATTCTCTCTTTTCCTCCCCCTTCTTGCTCTCTCTATCTCTCTCAATATCCAGCTTCTACTATCTTGGATATATTACCGAAACAGAGAGACGTGGATCATAGGAGTTCGATCCCAGGAAACTGCCATATAATCCGGATTATCAAAGTAGACAATCCACATTATCTGCTCTGAACTGAATTATATGAATCTAGACTGTCATATAATCCAGTTCAAAGCAGATAATCTGGATTTTATCTGTCAGTGTAGAAGGGGTCTAAGAGCCAATCTGAATCAAACACAGATGGCCAATTCTCTCATACCAGAAGCAACTTGCAGTTTCTCAAGTCGCTCCTGACAGGAAAAAAATCTAATCCAAGTCCTGCAAAAGAAACCATGGAACAGGAGCAAGGAGAAGAAGACCATTTCTGATGCCCAAGTGAAAGCTCAGTTAGTGCAAAATCCACAGATTCTATTGCCAGGATATGTATTTCCTGTAGATAAGAAGAGGCATCTAAGTTTTCAACCCAAATGGTTCAACAGATTTCCCTGGTTAGCCTACTCATTTCATGTACAAGGTGCACTCTGTATGTACAGTTTGGAGGAGAAGTTGAGGGTAAAGATGCTCATCAGAAGCTTGGTGCATTGGTTGCTAAACCATTTGTGCGATGGGAAAATGCAATAGAAGTTTTCAATAGACACCAAAAAACAAAGTACCACCAGAACAACTTGTGCTTGGCTGAAAACTTCTTGCTAATTCAGAGTGGAAAGTGTTTTGATGATAAAGGAAATAAGAAGAAAACAGAAATAAGCTTCTGCAAGTTGTGGAAACTATTGTAGCCAAAAAGAACTGGTTTAAAGTGGGAGCAATGATTCAGGACCTATGACCTATGAAGAACCTTCACTCAATTGTGGTAATTTCAGGGCCTTGTTGACATCTCATGCCAGATCAGGAGAAACTGGTCTGAAAAGTAATGGGGGGGGGGGGGGAGTTTCAACCCCTCCTGAATGGGCCTGTATACAATGGTATAGTCCAGAAAAGGGCAAACATTTTGCCTTGGGGCCACAGTGTGGGTCCGATAGAGAAGACCGAGCTGGGAGAGCCTGTGAAAAGGTGGGGCTGGGAGGGGGCAGGTTAGGGGGCAGGTCATCCTCAGGTTGTCCTCCTGGGATAAAAAATGGGGCTGCTCGCCCCATCCTTATGCCGGGAGGAAAACGAGACATACCCCAATTCTCCTCCCCTGATATTCAGGCTGTCCTCGCGGCATTATGCCAAGAGGAGGGCAAGACATGTGACGGTCAAGAATGCTCCAGAGGACTCTCAGCCACTGCATGCCTTCCTTGAGCCGTCTTCTCGGCATAAGGACAGGGCTGCTCGTATGCCTAGAGGAAGGCGAGACATGTGGTGGCTGAGAGAGCTCCAGAGGCTCTCAGCTGGTGTGTGCCTTCCTCCCCCATCCTTTCTGCATAGGGATGCGGTGGGCCACCATGTCCTTGTGCCAAGAGGACAGGGAAAATAAAGAGGGCCTGAAGTAAGTGCCCGGGGGGCCACATCTGGCCCCCGGGCCTTAGTTTGCCCATGCCTGGTATAATCAAATGAGGCCCCTTATATCAAATGGGAAAATCAAGGTTTCCTTTGAAGAGGGCCTTCTCCGTGGTGGCCACCCGGCTCTCGAATTCCCTCCCCAGGGAGATTAGGCAAGCGCCTACCCTGTCAGCCTTTAGAAAACAGTTAAAATGTGGTTTTTCCAGTGAGCCTTTGAATAATCATTCCCCATAACAGACCCCTCCTAAAAAAAGACTGCTTTATTTGCATTTTACTCCCGTATTGGAAATAACTGGACCTCCTATTCCAACCCAAACTTCCGCTAGAGAACCCTTCAGCACTTTATCCTGACACTTTATTAAATGGTCTTACAACTATATACCTTGCACTTTTGTCTTGATCGCCCCCTGTCCCATTTTATCCATTAGTGGTGGTGTCTGCCTCATACTATTTTACCATTCTAGGTAAAAGGTTTCCCCTGACGTAAAGTCCAGTCGTGTCTGGCTCCGGGGGCTGGTGCTTATCTCCATTTCTAAGCCGAAGAGCCGGTGTTGTCCATAGACACCTCCAAGGTCATGTGGCCAGCATGACTGCATGGAGCGCCGTTACCTTCCTGCTGCAGCAGTACCTATTGATCTACTTACATTTGCATGTTTTTGAACTGCTAGGTTGGCAGAAGCTGGAGCGAACAGTGGGCGCTCAATCTGTTCCCCGGATTTGAACCTGCAACCTTTCGGTCAACAAGTTCAGCAGCTCAGTCCTTTAACACACTGCGCTATTGGGGGCTCCATTCTACTTTGCTATTATTGTGTTATACTGTATTAATGCATTTTAATCTGTTTTTATTTTTAATTGCTTGTTGATGTTGTTTATATATGCTTTTATTTTGCTCATGTATTGTTCTTTCGGGCTTGGCCCCATGTTAGCCGAGTCCTCTCGGGGAAATGGGGGCAGGATAGAAATATAAAGTATTATAATATTATTATTGTTTTAAAATTAAGCCACAGATGGTTGAATTCGTGGAGCATCAACATGGCAATACAATCAATTGCGGTGCCTGCCGGTATATATGAAATAGGGGAAAGGCCTGAGTCTGAAATCCCGCACTCATGGGATGCTCTTTGCGGAAATCCCAAGCGTTGTCCTTGCACCAGAGGAAAGGGTGCCCTTTACCTGATCCGCTTGTTCCAGGAAGGAATCAGTCTTCTTCACCACCACGCTGGCACTGGCATCTTCATTGGCTTCCAAGTCTATGCTGCCCACCCACTGCAAATGTAAAACACAATTCCTACATTATTAGCTTTCAGTATAATTTCCTGATACATCTCAAAGAGGATCAGGATCAATATCTCCACAGTAGCATAGGAGGCAGGTGAGCATAGGAGACACACCCCTCTGTAGCTGCAGATGCCCAGAGACTGACTGTGGGTTTTTACTGCTTCTCTCCTCATGCTGTAAACAAGGTTTGCTCCACCAGCATTATATTTAATGCCATTGGCTTAGTGGATCTATTCTACCTGGGTTAAAGCATTGATTTTTCTGCCCTTGGGAGGGCTGATCCCTCACCCAGCCACCTCCATTCCTTCCTTCCTTCCTTTTTTCCTTCCTCCAGGGAAAACACCCCTTGCAGGGCTTCCTAATGCTTACCCAGTCCTTGGCTCGGAAGTGCTGCACGCATTTGGAGCCCAGGGCTCCCCGCCCTCCATAGACCAGCACCCGGTGCGCCTCCGCCGCTGCCATCTCTGCCTCTCCTTTCCTCTCTCTCTTCTCTGAAGCGGGGAGGGGAGGGGCGTTCCTCCAGCTAGCCAATCGCCTTCGCCCTTGCGCCCCTTCCCAGCCTGATTGACAGGAGCAGGCGAAGGAGGCAGAGCCGGCCAAGGAGCTCCTGTCTCTTAAAGGGGACGCTAGCTCTGGCGTTTCGTCCGATGCAAAGATGTATGTCTTTCTAGGGGTGTCGCTACATTAGTAGAATTGCTGCAGCTTAATGCCCCTTTAAACTGACAGGGCATCATGGGAGTTGTAGTTTTACAGGTCTTCAGAATGCTCCACACTACAACTTAACTCACCCATGGTGGTGGCGCAGTGTGTTAAAGCGCTGAGCTGCTGAACTTGCAGACCGAAAGGTCCCAAGTTCAAATCCCGGGAGCGGAATGAGCGCCCGCTGTTAGCCCCAGCTCCTGACAACCTAGCAGTTCGAAAACATGCCAATGTGAGTAGATCAATAGGTACCGCTCCGTGGGAAGGTAACGGCGCTCCATGCATTCATGCCGGCCACATGACCTTGGAGGTGTCTACGGACAACGCCGGCTCTTCGGCTTAGAAACGGAGATGAGCACCAACCCCCAGAGTCGGTCACGACTAGACTTAACGTCAGGGGAAAACCTTTACCTTTACCTACAACTTCCAGGATTCCATAGCTTTGAGCCATGGCAGTTAGAAGTCGAAATGCATCTATTCGACAATGTTGATACATCTGTGTAAAACAGAAAGAGGGCATTCAAGGTGCCTCTGACTCTACATTGTGGGATTGATGCAGTTTGACACTGCTTTCGCTGCCATGGCTCAAGGCTATGGAATCCTGGGAGCTGTAGTTTTATAAGCCACCTCTGCTAGAGAATGCCAAAGCCTCACCAGACTGCAAATTCCAACTGTTGTTTATTGTCCAGTAGAAGTTGGATCTACACAGCTACACCATGCAATTTGAAACTGCGTTATTTAGACAGTGTATACCCATAATGTAATAGGGCGTTCCATGTAGTCATGCCGGCCACGTGGCCTTGGAGGTGTCTACGGACAACCCGGCTCTTCAGCTTAGAAATGGAGGTGAGCACCAACCCTCAGAGTTGAACATGACTAGACTTAATGTCAGGGTAGAACTTTTACCTAATGCGGTTTAGCAGCATTGAACTGCATTATATGTGTTGTCGAAGGCTTTCATGGCCGGAATCACTAAGCTGCTGTGAGTTTTCTAGCCATGTATGGCCATGTTCCAGAAGCATTCTCTCCTGACGCTTTGCCCACATCTATGGCAGGCATCCTCAGAGGTTGTGAGGTCTGTTGGGAACTCGAGAAGTGGGGTTTATATATCTGTGGAATGATGTCCAGGGTGGGAAAAAAGAACTCTCATCTGTTGGTGGCAAGTGTGAATGTTGCAATTAGCCACCTTGATTAACATTTTTAAAAAAATATTTTTTATTTAAAATTTTATATTAAGGAATATGAGAAAGAAAGAAAAAAATTGCACATCGAAAGTGGTAGAACATTGTTTGTATATAGTAAAGTAGGAAATAAGGTAGAAGAAAGAGAGAAAAAAGGATTTTGTTGACTTCCATCTAACTTTAACTGGTTCATCCTAAAAAAATAACTGTATATATATATATAAAAAAAATTCATAGATCACCGCATCCCCTTCGTCATCAATAACCTCAAAGATTGTCTCTAAATCAGCAGATAGGTTCCAATTTCATTTGTTTTAGATAGTCCTTTACCAAGTCCCAGTTAGTCTCTTTCTTCAGTAAACCTTGATTTGAAGATAACCAATATGTGAGTTTGTCCATGTTCATCACCTCCATAACTTTATCTAGCCATTCCTCCTTATTTGGAATCTCCTTTCGTCTCCAAAACTTGGCATATGTTATTCTGGCGGCCGCTACCAAGTAACTAAACAAAATCTCTTTATTTTTGTCCTGATCAATGTCTAACATTCCCAGTAAGAAAAACTCTGGTTCTCTTTTGATTTTTATCTTTAAAATTGTTTGTATAGCTTCATTAATGTCTCTCCAGTAAAGTTAAGCTTTTGGGCATGTCCACCATCTATATATATAAAAGAGTGATGGCATCACGGCAATTCACAAAACAACAAAAGTACAGGCCCCCCAACCTCAAAATTTGACAACACAACCCATCATCCACGCCTCAAGGTTGATACAACAAAAAGAAAAGAAAAATAAAGTCCTAATTAGAGGGAGAGCAATAATTTTTTTTATCCAATTGCTGCCAGTTTAGAGGGCTAATCTCTGCCCACTTGGTTGCCTAGCAACCAAGGGACAGCCAGGTTTCAGTTAGGGGACAGGCAGATTTAGGCCTCACTTAGACTTCTTCCACAGATTATCTAATTTGTACTGGATTATATGGCAGTGTAGACTCAAGGCCCTTCCAAACAGCTATATAACCCATTTAGAATCTTATATTATCTGCTTTGCACTGGATTATCTTGACTCCGCACTACCATATAATCCACTTCAGTGTGCATTTTATACAGCTGTGAAGAAGGGGCCTCAGATAATCCAGTTCTGAGCAGATAATATAAGATTAGAAATATACAGTAGAGTCTCACTTATCCAACGTAAACAGGCCGGCAGGATAAGTGAATATGTTGGATAATAAGAAGGGATTCAGGAAAAGCCAATTAAACATCAAATTAGGTAATCGTTATACAAATTAAGCACCAAAACATCATATTATACAACAAATTTGACAGAAAAAGTAGTTCCATGCGCAGTAATGCTATGTAGTATTTACAGTAGAGTCTCACTTATCCAACACTCGCTTATCCAACGTTCTGGATTATCCAACGCATTTTTGTAGTCAATGCTTTCAATATATCGTGATATTTTGGTGCTAAATTCATAAATACAGTAATTACTATATAGCATTACTGTGTACTGAACTACTTTTTCTGACAAATTTGTTGTCTAACATGATGTTTTGGTGCTTAATTTGTAAAATCATAACTTAATTTGATGTTTAATAGGGTTATCCTTAATTCCTCATTATCCAACATATTCGCTTATCCAACGTTCTGCCGGCCTGTTTATGTTGGATAAGTGAGACTCTACTGTACTGTATTTACAAATTTACCACTAAAATATCACAATGAATTTAAAACACTGACTACAAAAACATTGATTATGAAAAGGCAGACTGCGTTGGATAATCCAGAACATTGTATAAGCGAATGTTGGATAAGTGAGATTCTTCTTTAATATGAAATAATTACTGGGATAGAATAATGCAGAACAATATAATCTCTAAAACCAGGATAGTAAATAAACAGGGGAATTCCACACAGGAAACAATCAGGGCCAGCTAACACCTCCCAACAAAGTATTCCCATCATCAAAGTCTGGCAAATCCTGTTTTCTCAGGGCCACAGACAGTAGAAGCACATAAAATATCGCAAACAACATCACTCTGAAAACAAGGGTATTCCAGACAGGAAACAATCAGGGCCAGCTAACACCTCCCAACAAAGTATTCCCATCATCAAAGTCTGGAAAATCCTCTGTTTTCTCAGGGCCACAGACAGTAGAAGCACATAAAATATTGCAAACAACACCACTCTGAAAACAAGGGAATTCCAGACAGGAAACAATCAGGGCCAGCTAACACCTCCCAACAAAAAATTCACTCAGGGAGGAAACAGCAAGGCTTTAAAGCTGCAAGGCCATTACATCCTAATCATTTTTCCTAATTGCAGCATTCATACTTGCCTCCAACAAACAAAAAAAACCAATCAGAAATATTGTATATTCACAACCTTTAGGAAATAATATCCCCTGATGGCGCAGCGTGTTAAAGCGCTGAACTGCTGAACTTCTGGACTGAAAGGCCACAGGTTTGAATTGGGGGAGCGGAGAGAGCCCCCACTGTTAGCTCCAGCTTCTGCCAACCCAGAATTTCGAAAACATGCAAATGTGAGTGCATCAATAGGTACTGCTCCGGCAGGAAGGTAACGCCGCTCCATGTAGTCATCCCACATGACCTTGGAGGAGTCTACGGACAACGCCGGCTCTTCGGCTTAGAAGTGGAGATGAGCACCAACCTCCAGAGTAAGACACGACTGGACTTAATGTCTGGGGAAAACCTTTACCCTTGACCTTAACTACCACCAATTCCTCAATACTTTATTTCCCATACCACCATACTTCGCCACAGCAACGCGTGGCCGGGCACAGCTAGTAAATGATAAAAAGTGCCCGTCTGTTGTTCACACTTCCAGCATTTGTCAGATGCGTTCTTATAACATTTAGAAATTTTATAGGGGGTGGTATACCACCTATATTGCATCGCATATCGCATATCGTATGCATATGTATATCTAAGGCCCTGGTTCCAGATCTTCTCCCAACTTTTTAATTGAATTTGATGCCCCACATTCTGTGCCCATTTCACCATACATCCCTTTATCTGATTTTCTATTGTGGCCCACTCTAATAGTTTTTCATATAATTTTGTAATTAGTTTTTGCTCATTCTTCATTATGTTATCCCAAAACCTCTTTCTGCAAAACCTGTCTCTTTATCTACTGTTCTGCCTCCATGCTTAACTAAATGAACTGGAAGGACCCATTGCACGAAGGACAGATTGGAGATTGTAGTTGGTGAAACAAATATTTTATTAATAGACAAAATTGATCTCTTTTCCTCTTGTTGCCACTATGAATTCTCTTGTGAGGAAAGGAATCTTTGAGTCTATGCAGTTCTGGATAGATATTGCCACAGAGTATAAAGTCTTGGAATGATTGGATTCTTTGTATCTTTGAGATGACTTCAATGCAATGTTGACATCGCTTTCTCTATTGCTGTAGTCTATGGCTTTTTAATCTAATTTGAATACAGTTCCAATGTGACGTGAATTTCTGTGATCCTTTTACTTCCTACACTTCCTTCCAGTGCCTCACCAACTGACAAATTCTAACTGACAAAAATAACTGCCATTTCAGGCTGGCAGGAGCCAAGGCTAAGCTCCGCCCCTTTAGAATCTTAAAGAGACAGGGCAGCAGGTAATGTTTTGCCTCCTCGTGGCATGACACTCCCCACCTAAAACTTATTAATAAGTTTTACCCCCTTATTAATAACAAATAACTAACACAAAATATCAACTATTAACTAATCTAATGCAGATTATGGTCACACTAGCTTATGGGTTCATTCCTGTGAAACATTAATACAAGGTCTGTGATCGGCCTCTCTAATATTCTGGATCCTGTTGTCTTTGTAGTCTTCACTCTTACCTTACGTACCTGATGGTCTCCACCTGGAATTACCTGGGTTATTACTGCCAATGGCCACTTTTTTCTAGGCGTGTCCTTTTCCTTCATCAAAACTATATCGCCTATGCGAAGGTTCTCTTGGACTTGCTCCCACTTGGATCTTCTTTGAAGTAGAGGCAGATATTCTCTTTTCCATCATTTCCAAAATGTATTGGCTAATGATTGCACTTGCTGCCATTGTTTACGATGGATGTTCTTCAGCTCTGCTGCAATAGTAATGTCTTTCCATTCTGGTGTCTTGAAGGTCAACAAGGTCGCTGGTGTCAACACATTTGGATCCTCTGGATCTGTTGATATTGGTGTTAGAGGACGGCTGTTAATTATAGACATCACTTCTGCCATAAGGGTGACGAGAATCTCGTGAGTAAGAATGGTAACATTTAACAACATGGCATCAAGAATTCTTCTGACGATACCTATCATCCTTTCCCATGCTCCCCCCATGTGAGATGCATGTGGAGGATTAAATAGCCATTTGCAACCTTCTTGCTTGAGGAATACTTGAACATCTGGATCTAACACAGACCTCTCTGGACATTCTAGATCTTTACATGCGCCTTTAAAATTCGTACCACAGTCCGATCTCAGAAGTTTCACTGGACCTCTAATTGCGAAAAAACGTTGTAGAGCATAGATGAATGATGTTGAATCCATGGATTCTACAAATTCGTTGTGAACAGCTCGTAAGGATAGACAAGTAAACATTACTGCCCACCTTTTGTTGTTTACTACTCCTCCTCTTGTTCTTCTAGTTACTATTTCCCATGGACCAAAAATGTCGACACCAACATTGGTGAATGGTGGTTGTATAGTGACACGGTCCCTTGGTAAGTCAGCCATGATTTGATGGGGATGTTCAGCCCTAAGTCTTTTACAAATAACACAGTCATTAACAACTTTAGTGACCAACCTTTTCATTCCCACTATCCACATTCCAGCACTTCTCACTGCTCCTTCTGTAAAGTGTCTGCCTTGGTGATATATTTTAGCATGATAATGTCTTATGAGGAGTAGTGAGATATGATGTTTAGCCGGCAGTATGTAAGGATGTTTCTCTCCCAACTTAAGTTTGGCCTGGGCTAAGCGACCCCCAACCTTTATTAAACCGGAACTGTCCAAAAAGGGGTTGAGATACCTTAAGGTACTTGACTTTGGTATAGGCCGGTGATGTCTAAGGCACTGTAGTTCACTTTTGTACACTTCTGACTGCACAATCTGGATAATCTTTGATTCTGCTTCTTTTCTATCCTCTACAGAAGTAGGTTCGTTGTTTTTATAGTTGACGAAGTGTAAGATCTTAGCTATACTTATAACTAGTCGTTTCCAGGATGAGAATTTAATGAATCTTCTTGAGAACAGATCTTCCTGAGACTTTGATATGTTGGTGCTAAGTGTTCTTATCTCTTTATCTTCTTCTGGGTTACAGAGTTTGAATACTTGGTCCTTTGGAGGCACATATTTTGGATCCTTTAAAAAGTCAGGACCTTTCAACCAATGCGAATTCATAAGCTCGTGAGCATAAATCTCTCTTGTGGCTTGGTCTGCTGGATTTGATTCTGTAGATATGTAGCACCACTGATTAGGTTTAGTTATCTGGAGTATTTGGTCTACTCTATTGCTAACGTATACATGGAATCTTCGTTGGGTGTTATATATATAACCCAAAACAATTTTACTATCTGTATATAGTGTGATATCACTGAAAGATAAGTCTATTTCTCTTTTAATTATTTCTACAAGTTGTGTAGCTAACACTGCTGCACACAGTTCTAATCGTGGCATTGTATGACCATGTAATGGTGTCAACTTGGCTTTTCCCATTACAAATCCTAAATAGGCCTGGTCTCCTTGCAACACTCTAAGATAAGCTACAGCGGCAATTGCTTTGTTGGAAGCATCCGAAAATACATGAAGCTGTTTTAAGTTGCCTGAGACAGGCACATATTTCCTAAGGACTCCAACTTGTTCTAAAGCTATAAGAGAAGACGTCCACTTTTCCCATATAGACCTCTCTTTTTCTGAAAGAGGTTGATCCCAATGTTTCACTGCATGGGTTAATTCTCTCATCAGGCATTTTCCTTTAATAACGACTGGTGCAGCAAAACCAAGTGGATCATAGATGCTGTTTATGACAGATAATATACCTCTGCGTATAAAGCTCTTTTGGGTGTTTGGTACTCGAAAGATGAATTTATCTTCCAGGATGTGCCAACATAAGCCTAGACTTCTTTGAACTGGCATAAACTCTTGTCCCAGTTCTAGTGTTTCCATCCCCTTTGCTCTATCTTCTTTGGGAAAGGCTAATAAAACTTCGAGGCAGTTCGAAACTATTTTATGTAATTTTATGTTGGCTGTGGCTAACATTTGTTTGGCCTTCTGTTTGGTCTGGAGTTCCTCTGTTTTTAGAGTGTTGTTCCTTATTTAATGTTCTGATTTTAGAGGTTTTTTTAAATACAGTAGAGTCTCACTTATCCAACATTCTGGATTATCCAACGCATTTTTGTAGTCAATGTTTTCAATACATTGTGATATTTTGGTGCTAAATTTGAAAATACAGTAATTACTACTTAGCATTACTGCATATTGAACTACTTTTTCTGTTAAATTTGTTTTATAACATGATGTTTTGGTGCTTAATTTGTAAAATCATAACCTAATTTGATGTTTAATAGGCTTTTCCTTAATCCCTCCTTATTATCCAACATATTTGCTTATCCAAAATTCTGCTGGCCCGTTTATGTTGGATAAGTGAGACTCTACTGTACTGGTACAGATTTTGTTCATTTTCATGGTTTCCTCCATTATGTTGAAATTGTCCACATGCTTGTGGGTTTCAGTGACTTCTCTATGTAGTCTGACATGGTGGTTGTTAGAGTTGTCCAGTATTTCTGTGTTCTCAAATAATATGCTGTGCCCAGGTTGGTTCATCAAGTGCTCTGCTATGGCTGACTTCTCTGGTTGAATTAGTCTGCAGTGCCTTTCATGTTCCATGGCCATATAGCCCGGAAAACTCACTGCAACCCAGTGATTCCGGCCATGAAAGCCTTTGACAAAACACCGCTAAAGATCTTGTAAAACTACAACTTACACAATTCCACGGCACTGAGCCGTGGCAATTAAAGTGGTGTCAAACTGCATTATTTCTACAGTGTTGACTCATCCCTATGATGTCGAACACACAAGCCCCCGTACTCACATTGCTCTGACACACAGCTGATCTCTGCCAAGAGTTCCACAGGCTCACAGGAACCCTGTTTTTCCCTTTTCAAATAGACCTCAGCCACACAGATACATTGTATCCTCCCTCACAATAGTTTAAAAAAACCTCAGGCAGTCTCTCTCCATTGAGGCTCCATTGTCCCTCATTACATATTCACCGAGTGTAATAAATGGTATCCGATGTTGCTTTCACTTCCTCGCCTGTAAAAGCAGCCCTTTTGCAGGCAGCTTTCTATAACCAAAAAACCACACATGAGCTGGTTCTTTTTCACGAATGAGTTTGCCTTTTTATGAATGAGCACTGGCAACGCGATCTGAAATGTCTTTTTATGAACTTTTAGGTATCAGGGACCACTTTCCCCTTTCCCTGCATGAACCCCATGTATTCCTTGTGCTGTTTCCTAGTCTTATGGGAACCCCAGCAAGCCCTCTTGCCTGCCTGGGCTGATGGAGAACCCCTGGGATTCTCTTCTTTTTCCACTATGAGAAACACAAAAGGAAATTGGAGCCCTTTTGAATGCCTTATAGGACTGATTGTGTTTGTTTCCCAACCTACGGGGATGCTGGATCTCGTGTTTCTCCTCCACGGTGGGCCCTACATGTGTCTCCTATCAATTATTATTATTTTGAATTATTTTTATTATTTTTATTATTATTTCTTATAATATCTTACCCCTTATAAACGAGGCAGTGTGACCCTGATGTGAACTTTTGTCCAGCACACCATCTTGGCCTGGGCATCATCAGGCTACATATTATTAATATGGGTTGCTAGACATTACCCTGTAAAGAAGAAACAATGGACTTCTTTTCCAGACCTCGGAGAGCACAAAGCCAGGCCATCTAGGAAGGAAGAAACCTTTGGACATTTTAAATCACTCATCATAAAAGGCTTGTTCTTCCTGCGAGGGAGACAAGAATAAGTCACCAGTGACCAGACAAAGCCACCTCCTCCTTGGGACTTTGAATCATTCATAATCCCATCAAGGTTTTTGCCATGACTTTTCTTTCACTATAAGGCTTAGCAATATGCTTCAGACTCTCATTCATGAGATTTGTTAAATCGATCAAGGAATCCATAGCCAGGTCCAGTTTGAGGGCCCGAAAACTTTTGCCAGATCGCTTGACAAAGGACTCACCATAGAGTCACTCATAATCCTGTCATTAACACATGTTTGCCTTTTGTTCTTCCTGTTGCCATGCCTCCATCTCCCCCATTGGCCAGTGAGGGCGTGACGTCACATGCGGGGCTCACGCTCCCATTGGATGAAGCATGCAAACCTCCCAGACCATCCCTCCTGCCTCCTGACGTCAGTGAGGAGCCAGCTGGGTGGGCGGGAGCGGGAAATTCAAAAAAGCAAAAGTATAAAATGTGTATTTTTCTATGTAATGGCATGCCGGTTCTTCTTGCAACTTATTGCTGCCATCATCCTGCTCCAGCTGGACCAGAATAAACTCAGTGACCTCTGCTTGGGACTTGGTGAGATTTTATTGGGAACAGGGAAATCTTTATTTTGTTTCTCGCAAGCTTGCCAGGTGCTGCGCAACCCTCTTTTTGGGTCTGGCACGGGTCTCCTTTTCCAGGAAGACCCCTAAATCTTTGATCTCCTCTATCACCTGAAGGTATTAAGCAGGTAATAAACAGCTAAACTCATAGCTTCAATTCCCATTTTTGTTTTTTAGCCTTCTGCTTCCATAAAACTGAAAATAAAGAGAGAATTTTTATTGGCTTAATCTTGCCATTATCACAATATGGACTTTGGGTTTTGTAGGTATTTTACATATAAAGAACGGAGCATGGTAAAGGAAGTGGACAAATATATGGTGCTCTTCAAAGCCTTCTATCCTTGAACATGAGCCTACAATGTGATGCGGCAGCTAAAAAAGCCAATGGGATTTTGGCCTGCATCAATAGGGGAATAACGTCTAGATTCAGGGAAGTCATGCTCCCCCTCTATTCTGCCTTGGTCAGACCACACCTGGAATACTGTGTCCAATTTTGGGCACCGCAGATGAAGGGAGATGCTGACAAGCTGGAAAGCGTCCAGAGGAGGGCGACTAAAATGATTAAGGGTCTGGAGAACAAGCCCTATGAGGAGAGGCTTAAAGAGCTGGGCATGTTTAGCCTGCAGAAGAGAAGGCTGAGAGGAGACATGATAGCCATGTACAAATATGTGAGGGGAAGTCATAGGGAGGAGGGAGCAAGCTTATTTTCTGCTGCCCTGCAGACTAGGACACGGAACAATGGCTTCAAACTACAGGAAAGGAGATTCCACCTGAACATCAGGAAGAACTTCCTCACTGTGAGGGCTGTTCGGCAGTGGAATTCTCTCCCCCGGACTGTGGTGGAGGCTCCTTCTTTGGAAGCTTTTAAGCAGAGGCTGGATGGCCATCTGTCGGGGGTGCTTTGAATGCGATTTCCTGCTTCTTAGCGGGGGGTTGGACTAGATGGCCCATGAGGTCTCTTCCAACTCTACTATTCTATGATTCTATGATTCTATGAATAAATTTAAAAACCTCCTTCTCAGAGTTTAATATAAATTGTCAAACTGTTTCTGCAACCTCTTCTGTAGTGGGTGTCATCCAGGCTAGTAAAACCATCAGTGCTTATTAAAGTAAATTATCTTAAGGTAGCAAACTCAAATAATCTATATATATAAAAGGGTAATGAAATTTCAGCCTAGGACAAAACAACAAAACAACACATCTCAGAAACACTAAACTTGGCAGCACAACTCCTCATCCATGCCTCTACGTTCATACAGCAAAAAGAAAAGAAAAATTAAGTCCTAATTAGAGGGAGGGGAATAATTGTTTTTATCCAATTGCTGCCAGTTAGAAGGCTAAGTTCCGCCCATTTGGTCTCCTAGCAACCCACTCAGCCCAGGGGACAGGCAGAGTTAGGCCTCACTTAGGCCTCTTCCACACTGCCTATAAATACAGATTATCTGATTTGAACTGGATTATATGGCAGTGTAGACTCAAGGCCCTTCCACACAGCTATATAACCCATTTATAATGGAATTAATGTCAGGGGAAAACCTTTACCCTTTACCTTAACTACTACCAATTCCTCAATACTTTATTTCCCATACCACCATACTTCGCCACAGCAACGCGTGGCCGGGCACAGCTAGTGCTTTATCAGAAATACATTTGCATTTCCAAGCAGGCTCATGCTTCCAGCGCTAAATTGCAGGGAAAGCGTCTGGTTTTATTAGCTGCACCCAATTTGCATCCTCATTTATGTCTGGACACTTGTTCATACAGCAAGTCCAGGCATCCAGAAATATTGTATGTCTATTTCAGTTAATAGTCTGTGGGAGAGATGACAGTAATGACATTTAGAAAATCCAAACTCAATAGGATGGCCATTTCGTGCAATGCAGCCACAAATTCTAACATGTTTCTCACTTAGTTTGCTTTCAGGCAATCATGAGAGACTTCCTCGGAAACTAAGTAAACATCCTTTGCAGCTAGACATCTTGCAGGTCAAAAATGGATGTCATTTGAATATTTAAAACAGGTAAAGAATTTGAGCCTTTGAATGAAACATTAGTCATGTAACAGATATGGTGTTACACTCTCAACAACAAGCACCATTGCCCTGCAGAATGATGCAGCTCTTCTTTGTTGCTGTTGTGGATTATTGTAGGGAATGTAGCTGTTGGAGGCGATCTTCTTCTTTCTTCTTTTATTGAAAAAGGAGGAACTGTACACTGACATGTACCTGGGAAAACATGTCGAATAAAAGGATGTTTTTGAAACCGTCGAAATCGCCTGTGACAGATCCGGCATCTACGGCTGAGAGGCCTTGAAATACTGTTTCTCCAAGCCACTAGAATGCCTGGCTGCTTCAAACAGACCGTGTTTGCTTTTATCGCTGCATTGAGCTTTGCATCTTTTATCTTGATCCTCGTTGCGATGGGCACTCAGAAATGGATGATGGCAAAAATCCTTTGCAAAACAGGAGCTGAGCTGGTCAACGCCACAGACCCAGAGCTGGTAAAATTCATGGGGGAACTTTACTACGGACTCTTTGGCGGTGGCAAAATGCGACAGTGTGGGTTAGGTGGGAGGCATTCCAGATTCACCAGTAAGTAACATGTTGGTTTCCTTCTGAGAATGCGTTCAAACATGCATGTGTTTGCTTTCAGTGCATGCAAGGCAGCTTTTGGGACATCTGATCAAGAGCTCTTAAACTTTGAAATGCTCCCTGAAATTATTTTTTAAATTGGGGTGGGAATTTATAAGTGAGGGGAGGACTCATTTCTCCCATTGGTTAGCCAAGCAGGAAGGGTGTGGTCTAAAATTATTCCATTCCCCAGGAGAAGGGCCAAGCCATATGGAAAAGATGGAGCAATTACACAACCCATCAACAACAAAATCTTGATATCCAAGGCCTGTTACTGGGGTTATTTCGAGCACTGATTCAGAAAATTGCATTGGATACCCCACATCATTGCTTAGATATGATTATCATGGTTTTCTATGGGCGAGCAGATGGCAACTAATATTATTATTATTATTAATATTAATAATAATAATAATAATAGTAGTAGTAGTAGTAGTAATAGTAAGGCGTATGTTGTGTATCTCAAAAACGAGAACTTATAAGGGAAAATTGCTGCCATTTTTTGAATCAGTAGGTCAAATATACTCGGTACTCTTGTTCCAGCACACAGGACTAATTACAGTAATGAGTTATTGGTGAGGAGCCATCGAGAACGGCATGGAAACTTCAGTTCGTGCAGACTATAATACCCACTAGCTATATAATTGAGGCTACATACTGGATCCATTTTAACTTCACTGCATAAGAGTTGCTCAGCAGTTTCTGAGAACGCTCAAAATACTTCCAACCTATTAATAGTATTATTATTATCATTATTATTTATATGCAGCTTTTTCTCTCTTAATAGAGACTCAACATGGTAAACAATACAATGTGTAATATAAAACCTAGAAACTTTAAACATGAAAAGGGAATTAAACCTAGCACTACTAAAAATAGTTTAAACATTTAAAATAATTAAAATCCATTAAAGTACACTTCACAGCTCCCCTGGCTCGGTCTATAATTATTTCTTCTTTAAAAGCCAACTTGAAAAGAAAAGTTTTAGCCTGCCACTGACACGACAGGGGGGAGGGGGCCATTCTGGATTCCCTGGGAAGAAGGGAGTTCCAGAGTCCAAAGGCTGCCACTGAAAAGATCCTGTCTCGTATTCCCACCAACTGAGCTTGCGATGGTGGTGGGAATAAAAGAGGGACCTTTCCTGAAGATCTCGGGGCCCAGGCAAGTTCGTACTGGGAAGTATGAACTTCCCTGGGCCTGAACCATATAGGGTTTTGAAGACCATGCACCAGTGGCTGCGACTTTGACCATCAGGTCTTTGGGGCTTCAACTTTCGGAAGTCCTAACCATTTTGGCCAACTGTCAGGAATCCTAGAAGCTCAAGTCTAAAACACCTGGAGGACCAATGCCAAACACCATCCGGAATACAGCAACTTTGAGGAACATCTGTTTCCACAGTAATCTATATGTGTATGAAGATAACTGGGAAAATCTCTTCTGTTGAGCTGTGGGTTGATTCTTTTTTTCAGTAGTGATATCCTATCTGTGGGACCGGCATCCTTACCTAGAACAACTCATATGGCAATGCACACTTTGCCAGGTGAAGATATTTTACCCTAGGCTTTTAATGAGTCATCATAATAAAGCCATGATGTGCTTTTTTTTTAAAAAAAATAGTGGACTATGTTAATCATGCTTTTGGTTAGATCCCTGCTATGCAGGGGAACCTAGGGCCTCTTCTATACAGCTGTATATTAGTAGTATATTAGCGGTTAGTTATTAGTGGCCACAACTACTGCACTTTATCACACCCCACTCTTATTGATTGAACTCTGTAATGAGATCCTTAATTCCCTTTTGTAGAGTCTGCTGAATTTTATCTTACAGTTTGTATATTTTGTTCAGACTCTAATGTTCTAATGTTTTATGTTGATATTTTATGCTGGTTTGTATGATTATACTACTTTATCTGTTTTACATTGGTTTAATTATGCTGTATTTTATTGGATTTTTGAACTGGACTTGTCCCTATGTGAGCCGCGCCGAATCCCCTCTGGGGAGATGGGAGCGGGCTATAAAAATAAAGTTATTATTATTATTATTATTATTATTATTATTATTATTATTATTATAAAATCCAGATATCTGCTTTAAACTGGATTATACTGCAGTGTAGACTCATATAATCAGGTAATGTGGATTATCTACTTTGATAATTGATGGAGCCCCCGGTGGCGCAATGGGTTAAACTCTTGTGTGGGCAGGACTGCTGACTGAAATGTCAATGGGGTGAGCTCCCCTCTATCAGCTCTAGCTCCCCAGAGTGACTCAGTGCTATGGAATCCCGGGATTTGTAGTTTGGTGAGGAACCAAAACTTTTTGACAGAGAAGACTTTAACTGCCATAGCTCAAGGCTATGAAATCATGGTACAGTAGAGTCTCGCTTATCCAACCTTCGCTTATCCAACATTCTGTATTATCCAATGCAATCTGCCTCCCGCCCAGATCCACAGCTATTTGGACAGCAATGTGCAGCGGGCCAACAAGCCCAGCAACAACACAAGTGCAGCCATGCTCCCAAACAAGTGGCAGATTTGTCATAAAAAATGATGTAAATCATAATGTAATTCAACGTTTAATAGGCTTTTTCTTAAACCCTCCTTATTATCCAACATTTTTGCTTCTCCAATGTTCTGCCAGCCTGTTTATGTTGAATAAGCAAGACTCTACTGTAATTGTGTTTTACAAAGTCTTTAGTCTTCTCTGTCAAAAAGTTTTGGTTCCTCACCAAACTACAAATCCCGGGATTCCATAGCACTGAGTCACTGCAATTAAAATGCTATCAAGCTGCATTGATGCTAAGTATAGATGAACCTGAGGTCGACTGGGAAGAAGCTCCTGTTTTTACCTCCTTTGTTTCCTACATACCTGGAGGAATATTGCAGTTAAAATCCAGCCGATACCCAGGACTCAATGTATACACTGTATTTCCCCTGGAGGCAACCTTGAAATTGCTTTCAGTGCCTCTGAATAGGGCTTACACTGCAATCAACATCAATACGATAGATCCATTCCTCCACTTCACTGGAATTTGATTAAATGGCCAGTCAGAAATAGAGCGTAACTGTTTAAAAGTTAACCATGTGATTAGATGCTTTGTTGTGTCCATGGAAAAGAAGTAAATTGCCCTTGACTCAAAGATCAGTTCAGACATGCACACGACTTGGGCAAGAGATGCTCTAGAAACCAGAGAATTACGAGGGTTGAATGAAAAGTAATTCCTCCACCTTTGTTACTTGGATTCGGATGGGAATATTTTAATAAATCAAACGTAGAAATAATCCTTAGAATGTGCTCTTTAACTACCACTATTCACTTTTCCACATAATCACCAGACAATTGGATACATTTCTGCCAACAGTGAACAAGTTTTCTGAAGCCATCATGAAAGAAGTCGACACTCGGTTTCCGCAATCAGCGTCTTACAGTACCCATTGTGCACAGATCTTCCGATAGCCAAGCAAATAATGTGACCCACACATTCTTGTGAAATACCGATTATGCTTGAAATTTCTGAGTGATACTACGATCATCCTGAATCAATCTGTCAACCTTTTGCTTGTGAAACTCGGTGGTTGCTGTCACAGGACGTCCAACTCTTTGTTTGTCATGCAAGTCAGATGTTTCCACCTCAACATCTTTAAACTTACTCGCCCAACGACACACAGTACTCATATCAACACAATCACCATAAACAGCTTGCAATCTCTGATGAATCTCCTTTGGGGTGACACCTTCTGCTGTCAAGAATTCAATGACTGCACATTGCTTAAGTCACATTAACCGACCGTCTGTGCAGGGTTCCATATTTTGCACTTTAAGAACACAACCGTTTGATGCTAAGGCTTCCCATCAAATGAAACTGTAGAGGAGAGTCTATTGAACAAGCCAGTACCTGCCGCATGCCAGTTCTGCCATCTATTGAATTACGAAGGTGGAGGCATTACTTTTCATTCAACCCTCACACCTCTCAAAAAGGAAGGAATAGGTAACATCATCAAGGGGCAGAGATGGTTTACACAAAATCCTCTGCAGTGTTTGTTTTCTATCTCAGCAGAGTCATGCTTGCAGGGAATTCTGCACCAAATCCTCTCTCATGAGACTCTTCAGTAATTCCGGTTCCTTTAAATAACAGCCTTAAAAATGTGTTTAGTCCTTGTGACTGAAAAGAAGATACGCTTGAAGTGTGATGGTAATTATTAATGAAATCTGAAGCTAGAAAAGTATCAAAATAACATTTTTCACTGATGAGATGGGAGTTCATTGCCATAGATCTTTTACCTACCATTGACTAGACCTGAGGAAACACTGTTTTGGAGGGGGAGTTAAAATGCCTATGTAAATCAAAATACAATTTTTTTGTGCAAGCATTCTGCTTTAATTTATACAGAGTTAAATCCAACAGTAGTTGTATCTAAAGTTGCAATTAATGGGACTTAAATTAATTGCGTGGAACAAAATCCATTGATAAGTCCATTGGACAAATGTCGGACCTATCTGCAGAATTCAGCTTTCGTTGGTATAGTATTTTTGCATGCATGGTCAAACTTCATAAGATCCTTTTGCTCTCCCACATTTGTTAAACGAAACATTTCAACACAAACCTTCAACAACACATACAACTTTGTTTACTTTCTTTGTCAGTATTTCCACATCTGGTGAAAAAGCTGAACACATCCCTCCACGTGGTGATTATTCTCTTCCTATGTGTGGCATTTTCGTTCGCTCTGGTCAGCTTGGGATTCTGCATCTTAAACATCCTCAAAGTTCCCTACCGGGCTATTAAAGGTCCAGGAGGAATCGCCCTGTGGAATGTCCTAGCAGGTAAAAGTTAACAACTATACTACACAGAAAAAAAAGCTTACCATACAGGATATTGGCATTGACCACCTAACCAATATTTATTTATACAGGCCGTCCTCATGTTACAAACAAGATAGGTTCTATAGGTTTGTTCTTAAGTTGAATTTGCATGGAAGTCAGAACAGGTACATTTTAAAGTGTAACTCTAACTGTGTATGTATGCGTGTGTGTGTGTATATATATACACACACATACATACACATAGATATAAGGTTTGAATATTACGGGAAAGGGTGAACACCTCTATGGTGTTTGTTTTGCTGTTCAGAAGATTTCACTTCACTTTCCATCCATGTGATAATTGGATTTTGAAAATGCGGCTTGTTGTGGATACAATTATTGGCGATAAAGCTTCAGTGGAGACACCTTTTCCCCATGATAAACTCTTTCAGGAGTGCATTTCCCTTCCTAAGGGTAGATTTCTCTCACATCCTGTTGTCTTACCCACATTCTTGTTGTATATTTGCAAATCAGGTATTGCTTGTATAGTAAAATATTGAAATCCTACCCATTATCATGGGTTTTCAGGCTTGCATATAGTATGGCCAATTTTTAAAAACATACACAATTTAAAGAAAAGCATATTAAACAAGTCAGAACAACTTTAAAAACTGCAACAATATACATTGCTGTGGTGTCAAAAAGAAGCCAGATTTTGTCCCGAGAATTTTAACTGAGGTGCCATCTACACAAACATATGAAATCCAGATAATCTGTTTTGAACTGGATTGCATGGCAGTTTAGACTCATATAATCCAGTTCAAAGCAGATAATGTGGATTTTCTGCTTTGATAATCTGGATTATAAAACAGTGTAGCTGCAGCCGGAGATGCTGCAACTGAGGCTCCCTCTCCACTGCCATATAAAATCCAATTATCTGCTTTTAACTGGACTATATGGCAGTGTAGACTAATATAATCCAGTTCAAAAAAGATAATCTGGATTATTGTTTTTGATAATCTGGATTATATGGCAGTTTTTTTTTTTCGTGTCAGGAGCAACCGGAGTTGCTTCTGGAGTGAGAGAATTGGCCGTCTGCAAGGACGTTGCCCAGGGGACGCCTGGATGTTTTGATGTATATATGACAGTATAGAAGACCTTCTCACATGTCCTCCCATTTCATATTGCCCTCACTGATGGGATGCTGAGCAAGCTACTCCTGCAAACCATAATTCTCAGACAGGCATATATAAAAAGAGACATATAGAGTGTTTCGTATGAACATATTATGATGGTTTCCCACAAATTTAATTCCACAACAGTTTGTATAGTGCAAAAATGGCCTTAGCATTTAACGGTTATGTTGTTAAAGTGCAAAGTATGGAACCCTGCGCAGACGGTCGGTCAATGCGACTTAAGCAACATGCAGTTATTAAATTCTTGACAGCAGAAGGTGTCACCCCAAAGATTCATCAGAGAATGAATCTTTTTCATCATAGTGGCTCCACCTTTTCTTTTGATAATTAGAAACTATTTTAATATCAAGCCATGCCAGTAGAGGAATAGCCCCATTAACAAAGTAGATATGTTTCTGGCACTTACTTCTTTAACAGATCATTTGAGCATAAAAGCAGAAATAAATGGAAAGAATAGGGACAGATTTTTGCTCCACCAAAAAGGAAAAGCAGTTCACCACAATTCAAGCAAATCTTTTCTTTAAAAAACTAACAAGCAGACGTGTGAAAATGAAACAACCAAGTCATGTAAGCCTCTTATAACTAAACAAAAGATATATATTTCTCTAACTTTATTGCATTTACTAGAGATATGTAACTCAAACCCAGCACTCAAGATTTGAGTATCTCTAGCCCTCCTTCCTCATCCTTCCAGTACTGATGCTGCTAAAAGAACTGTCAACTAGATAAAAGGGAAGGAGGAAAAAGGAAAGGGGGCAGGAAAGAAGTATGTAAGATGGAACTTCTCTGTTAGAGGCTTTCAAAACCAAGGTGTACCTATGCTTTCCCTTGCAAAAAATTTATTCAGTGTCAGATAAGGTTCTTAGATTCTATTTCATGATGAATTCTGACAATATCTCTGAGAATTGCCCTGATTGTAGATCCTTTTTTTCATCTGGTCAAGGCCATGGATGCCTGGAAAGCTGGGTCAACAGAAGACCTTGCACAATCGGTCATTTTTTTTGTTTGCCTGATGCAAATGACAAGATGAAACCCCATATTGTATGTACTGCCTGAAGGCAGCCGGGATGACTTACTCCAGCACTTGTGATGGAAAAACGTCCCCAATTGCAACTGAGGGATCAAGGCTAGTTTTAGGAGGTAGAAGATGTGGAGCGTGGTGCACAGAACCCTATCCTTTAAGATTGTCACACTCTGCCTCTGTGTCATCCCCTGGTGGCATAGTGGGTTAAAGCCTTGTGACTTGAAGGTTGGGTTGCTGACCTGAAGGCTGCCAGGTTCAAATCCAACCTAGGGAGAGCACGGATGAGCTCCCTCTATCAGCTCCAGCTCCATGCGGGGACATGAGAGAAGCCTCCCACAAGGATGGTAAAACATCAAAACATCCGGGCGTCCCCTGGGCAACGTCCTTGCAGACAGCCAATTCTCTCACACCAGAAGCGACTTTCGCTCCTGACACGGAAAAAAAATCCGCTGGCTGAAGAGATTCTAGTAAGCCTCTTTCTTGAGAAAACAGCTAGGTCTTTGCTTAATTAACTGTCCTAGCTCAATTAAGTTGACTCAGCACCCACTTCCCGACAACCTTTATCCTGACTCTGCAAAATCACACACAAGGCTTTGTTTCCAAGCACTGACTCAGTCTCAGCTGAACATGTAAACTGGTCCTATTGCAATGGCATCAGCTCCCCACATCCATTGGGATTAGGGGCACAGGACCCACATAAAAGTAAATTCCCTAGGAATCCCTTGTTTCTTCAGCATGTCTCTTATGGTTAACCTTTATGAGATGCTCGCCACAGAATTGCACTGGAGGACCTAGAGATTCACTGCAATGACATTTTAATCAAATCTGCAAAAGCCAGACCTACACATGTGGAGAGCCAACGGCATACAGCATTTCAGGTGACAGTGGGTGGTAAATTAGATTTCTCTGTGATTAATTCAGTAATATATGAGTTAGTACTAGTAATAATAGTAATAGTGCTAATAGAAATAATAATTTCTTACCAACCTCTCACCATGGATCAAGTCAGGGAACAACGTCATATTAAAATACGACATAGACAATAAGTTAAAATCATGAGCTAGCATTCAGTCACAGATTATAAACGAGGGATGTCATTTTTGTTCTCAAACTGATAAACCTAATTTTTCATTAACGCCTGAACATCTCTTATCTAAAGTTCCAATATCTGAAAAACATTGTCTATGTGTAGCTGAAACAATGATACCTTTGCTTTCTGCAGATTTCAATGAACACATTGTTTCATGCACAAAATTAGTATTAAAAATGTGTACAAAAATTACCTAGCTAAGTGTATGAGGCATACATTAAACATCAATAATGTTTGTGTTTAAACTTGAGTCCCATCTCCAAAATATATTTTATACGTCTGTATAAATCTAAAAAAAATCCAAAATATTTTTGATTCCAAGCATTTCAGATTTTTTTTTTCATGCCAGGAGCAACTTGAGAAACTGCAAGTCGCTTCTGGTGTGCATTTCAGTGCAATCATATCAGAGGATAGGATGATTATAATAAAACTTAATTTCTTCAAGGCTCTTAACAGGACCATCAATTCACATACCATTTCTTAGAAAACAGCTTCTCTGATTAGAAGTCTATTTGGAAATGTCTGGGTGGTATGATTTTTAGATTGTTTAGAAATGTCCTCTGACAACTAGTCATCAGAGAAGTGCTTCTAGTGGACCCTTTTCCTTGAGATACTAGTCTTTCTGGAGGAAATCGCATCCTTCAGGAACAGGTTTGGCCTCTGTTGTGCTAGCAGTGCAGATGGTCCACATTAACGTTCAATAGTTTTCACTTAGAACATTTAAAAGAGCAATGAAAGGCAGAAACAAGTCGCATGCCCTTGTTTCCAGGTAAGAAGCATCAAGGGAACTTGCTATAAAACATGCGATTTTAGTAGTTACACATCTTGCCAGACTGGACATTTACAAGTTCCCACCAAGAAAACCAAAAGGATACTGTTTCATTCAAATATATGAATAAATATTTTTAATTTTTTTTCAGGCAGCTTTGCAGTGCTGGCAGTATCTAGCTTCATGGCTGCTGTTGAATTGCATAACCTTACAGAAAGGATTGCTAATTTCCGGGAACATGTCTTCCAGTTTGTCATCTTGGAAGAACAGTATCAGCACTGTTTTTGGCTTTGTGTAGCAAGCGCAACCATTCATGGTGTCAATTTACTGCTGGTTGCTGTCAGCTTGATTCACTTCCCTACACTGAAGACCAAGCCAGAAGAAGCAAATGTTACAGCTGAAGACATCATGTACTAAACATCTGCCTCTGTCACTTGCTCAGTTTTAAACTGGCGTGGTCTATTTGAAGTTAATAACACTGGCAAGGGATTACAAGACGTGGAGAAAATATCCAGCAGATTTGGCAGATTTGGGCCAGTGCTGAGGCCCAGGATGGTCTGATCAAGTCATGTATTCCAATATTCTTCAGGGAAGACTGAGAACAGCATAAGTCTCCTTTTTTCACCTGTTGTGCCAAACCTTTCAGGATCCCAGAACACAGCAAGAACATTATTCTTTTGCTTAATGGCATCTTGCCCAGAGACCAGCAAAATCCTGAATTTAAAAACATGAGAAGTTTATCTCAGGGACAATTTTTATTTTCTCTTCTGCTATAGTCCTTAAACAATGGTACCACATCTTGAACTGTCTGGGGGTAGTGTAACACTTCTAAACGCAGGTCTCCCCATGCAGAAGTCTGTATGTAGATCAATGGGAAAAGGACTAAGCCAGAAGAATCCCATCTTTCTGTCTCACTTTTTTGATGAGAGACTTTTATTCCGACATGATGTACCCCTGTGGGGTGTGTACCATAAACTTTTTTGGAGGGCTTTTCATAATGAGAAGAAGCAAGCATGAGTGCATAGCTGTTCCTCATACAAAGTTTTTTTCTTTTTTTCTGCAGGGTTGGCTCAAATTATTCTGCTTTCCTACACACACAAAACTGTGCCTTGATATACTCACACCTGTTACATCATGCACTTTGTGGGTAAGGCACTATTGTATTGTAAGGCACTAGCGGTCTTTCTGGAGGTGGTTGACACTGGGAAAAATGGACCCCAAATGGACCATTGAGTGTCCCTATGATGAACAGCGATTCCCAATTATTAGGAGTTTCTTCTACTTTAAACAGACTTTGATCTGCTTTGGGCCAAGTCAGGGGGTACTCCAGAGTTTGCTGAAAACTCCAGAGTGTCCTGTGGTTTCAGTGCACACTGGACAGCAGGATAGGTTCTGATTCGGTTCAATCTTCAATCCAGATTGAACACTGTTGCCATCGCAGGGGGATGAATTATGTCCATGTCGTTGCTACCATTGCCTCAAGCTAGCCTCAAAGCTCTAGCTTGGTGTGCATGCACTCTGCTGGGGAAGCTCACATCTTACCTTCTCCATGTCACCACCACTGCTGGTCCTAGCTGACTATGGAGCTCCACCTGAGCTCCTGGCCATAGTAGGCTCCTTTACTGACATGAGAGCAGCAAGGACAGGGGAAATTGTCTCTTCTTTTTGCTATTTGCATGGCACCAACAGAGGAGCCCACAATAGCCAACTTAGATGGAGATCCATATCCAACTAGCAGAAGTGAAGGTGGCAAAGCGAAACAAGTTAAATGTAGGCATCCTATCCCATTGTAGCCTGTGGGGCATGTCTTGTTCCATCCCATGGGGGCGTCCCATCCCATGGCGTTGTCCCATCCCATTCCATCCCATGGAGGGCGTCCCGTCCCATCCCATTGCAAGCATCCCATCCCATCTCATCTCGTGGGGGGCATCCCATCCCTGTGGGGGGCGTCCAGTTCCATCCTGTCTGGTGGGGGGTGTCCTGTCCTGTCCCATGGTAGCTGTACGGTCCCGTTGGGGCATCTTGTCCTGACCTGTCCCGAGAAGTCATCCCGTCCTGTCCTGTTTCGTGGGGATTTCCTGTCTCATCCCACCCCATGGGGGGCAACCTGTCCTGTCCCATGGGAGGCATCCCGTGCCATCCTGTGGGTGGTATCCTGTCTTGTCTCATACCGTGGGGGGCAATCTGTCCCATAGGGGGCATCCCATCCTGTCCTGTTGGGGTGTCCCATTCCATCCCGTGGGAGTGTCCTGTCCCTTGGGGGGGCGTCCCGTCTTGTCCTGTGGGGGGCTTACCGGCACATCCTTGGGGGGTGTCCCATCACATAAAGTCCTATAGGGGGTGTCCGGCCCCATCCCGTGGTGGGTATCCCATCCCTTCCCTTCCTGTGGGGGCCATCCATCCCGTGTTGTGCTTCCCATCGCATCCCGTCCCATGGGGGGCATCCCATCACATTGTATACTGTGGGGCACATCCTGTGCCATCCCATGGGGGCGGCCCATCCTGTCCTGTGGGGTCATCCCATCCCATCCCATCCCATCCCATGGAGGGTGTCCCGTCCCATTTTGTGGGGGCATCCCATCCTGCCTGGTGGGAGGTGTCCAGTACCGTCCCATGGTAGCCATCCGGTCCCGTGGGGGGCATCTTATCCCATCCTGTCCTGAGTGGTCATCCTGTCCCATCCTGTTCCGTGGGGGACATCCTGTCCCAGCCTGTGCCATCCCATCCTGTCGGGGATGTCCTGTTCCATCCTGTACCATGGCTGGCATCCCGTCCAGTCCCGTGGGGGGGGGCATCTTGTCCCATTCCCAGAGGTCATCCCATCCCACTCCATCCTGTTTTGTGGGGGGCGGCTCGTCCTGTCTTGTGGGGGGCGCGTCCACATCCTGTCCCATGGGGTTGTCCCGTCCCATAGGGGGCAGACCATCCCATCCCATCCCGTGGGGGGCATTCTGTCATGTCCCATCCCGTGGGGGCATCCTGTCTCATCCCGCCCTGTGAGGGGCAACCTGTCCCGTCCCATGGGGGTTTCCTGACCTATCTCGTGGGGGCGGCCCATCCCATCCTATGGTGGTGTGGAAATGGTGTTTTGCCCTTCAAAAGGCCCTTAGGACCTGCTAATGGTTTACAGTAATGTTCAGTTTTTCTCAAAAAGACATGAAGAGATCAATCTTTTTATTATTAACAGAGCCCTAAGGTGTATCTATACTGTAGAATTAACAGTTTGACACTGCTCGATGTTATGGAACTATGCTGTAGCTCAGCGAAGCACCAGAACTCTTTGGCAGAAGAAGTTACGGTCTTGTAAAACTACAGGCATGATTCTATAGTAGTGCCAAGCTATTTAAAAAAGTACAAATTCAAATGAAGCCAGAATATTTTTATTGAGTTTGACAGACATGGACATAAATCTTGACACAAATAAGGATATTTTGTTCGAATTTTTGACTACAGCAGCAAGGATAGTCTATGCCAGATATTGGAAAGCAGAAGAAGTCCCACCCAAAGATCAATGGTTAGAAAAGGTCATGGAAATAATGAATATGGACAAGCTAACATTTTTATTGAAGAGACATACAGGGAGACCATCTACACCTATGGACTGGCGTCCCTTTAAGGAATATATGAAAATATAACAGCAAGAGACAATTCAAATATACTACTACTAGAAACCAAAGAATGAGACCTTAATTTTAGACAAGAATGGGGGAAGAGACTAAGATATTAAATAAATACTACAAGAACTAACTTAAATGCAAAGTAGAAGAATGGAAGTAACCATTTTCCTCTTCCTTCCCTGTTTCCTCCCTTTTTCTTTTAATTCCCGTGTAATCTGATATTTCCCTACCCTTACTCATACCCTTATCCATACTCTTATTGCCCCTTCTCCATACCCTTTTATTATTACCTTTGTGAAAACTTCTAATAAAAATGTTTATTTTAAAAAAACTAAAAATTATTCCTACTTCTCCAGTTAATACAACTAAAGATATGAAAAGCAAAGAGGGGTTTCTGTCACTATAAGATAAAAATAGTTAGTATTGTGAGTCAAGGAATATATCCGGAAAAGCGGAAAGGTTGATTTTAAGTTAAATAAGTATTTCACAAACACAATGTGAAATACAGTGGATTCAATTATTGTGAGAAAGATCCCAGTACAGCAAAGGCAGTAAGTCACAAAATATCAGAGACCACAGTGGGGAGGAACACCATTGAGAAAGGCCCCCTACTTTGTGCCCCATGTTTGTATTTCCACAGGCAATAATCTGGCCGGATGCTGTTGTAGGGGAAACGGACATTGTAGGTTTTTAATGATGGGAATGAGTTTCATTACATTTATAATAGAAACAGTCCCTCTGTTGCTGCAGGTTTTCAAACATCCCACTTCTAAATTTTATTTCATTTTTTCAATAGTGGTATTTCAATACTAATTTTCAGAACAAACAGTCGTTTGTTGTATGTGCAGCCCATTCATGTCCCTAAAGATGGAAAAAAGCATGCTGCTACACCGCCTTAGCACTTAGCATTGAGATCGAGGCCCCCAGGACTCCCTGCATTCAATCTGACCTGACCTGCAGCAGGGAGTTCCACATATCCGGAAAAGTCCTGTTGAGCCAGCCAATGAAATGTGCACTCCAGCAGCAGCTTTCAACATGTCTGGATTATCTCTTCTTCTGCCTCCCTCCCTAACCCTAACATTGTAACTAATCCTTAATAAAAGTATAATTACATTCTAACCTTTTCCTCTCATAGTGATTACTATGTGTCTTTTCCATTGTACAAGCATGTGAGCCTCTCCCTTCCTTTCCACTAAACACCAGCCCTCCATATTGATCTTTCCCCTCCCTAGCTGATGGCAGTCGCTGGCAGCTGGTTGAAAGTTGAACTGCGGTTACAAAGAATCTCAGGATCTCGGTAACTGCACATCAACGGATCGACACCATTTTTGCACCACATTTTCCTGAACTAATTCTAAGCCTGCTACTTCACTTTCTGCACTTTGGACCCCTATGCTCTGGGAATGACTTTTATTCCTATAGAATCAAATTTAAAGTGACGAACTGCTTACTGTGAACAGAGCCTCTTCGCTGCTGTGCTGTCGCCTCGCTGCCCGCGGCTCGAGGAGTTTGGACTTCATAGTGGACTCGATGGGATCATCCAAACGTCTCCCCATGTCCCAAAGCTATGATCACAGCCTCCATCGACCCCCTTCAACTGGACATTGGCCGGCTTGGCCATGCCCCTTGGACACCCAATGGAACTCCTTCCTTTCCCTTGGATCTCATGCCTTCCTATGTGATTTATGAGTTTAGCCTAGACTTTTGGTGGGTGGGACGGGTTAATATGATGTATGAATGAACCCCTTACATGTATCCCTTTCCCCTTGTCCCCTATATGAACTATGAAAAACGAAGCACCACCTTTGTGTGACCCCAGCCTCAATCCCCAGGAAAATCTCCCTATCTCTGGGGGAAAATAATCCCATAACAAAAAGGACAACCAGGAACTCTTTGCATGGACAATAACAATGGACACCCCTTCAGGCATTGGAGCAGGCCACCTGAAAGAGAGTGCCCCCTTGGTAATCCTGTCACATTCCAAAGGGGGGACAACTGGCCTTTGGAAAGCTGAGATTGCCCCCACAGTTTTCCTCTTTGTCTTCACAACTGCTGTCAAGATCTTGCCCATCTGTCTCCATATTCAGTCTTTAGAAAAACTGGATTCTGATGGACCTGTCAGACACAGATGTATATTTCCACCTCTGAAAAACACTATCTTGCTGGCTTGAGAATCCCAGGGGGTCATCGCCAGCTGTTGGACACTCATTGAGTCACTTTTAATCCACTCAAATCCCTTCCCAGGTCCTTTGTTCGTGCTCGGACCACCTCCTTGCTCCTGATTGGCCGAGAGGCTGAAGCAGCGCTGGCTCTCTGATTGGGCGAGACATTCGCACCTCTCCTCCAGCTGATGAAGACAACCAATCAGCGTGAAGCCGGCTGAGGGGGAGGGAACGGGAAGTTCAAACCTGTCCACCCTGTTTCTTTGCTATAAAGTGTACTGTATTCCATTGCATGACATATCTGCTTGACGAAATATCGCGGTTTGACATCCTTTCCAGCTGGATCGCAATAAACGACTCGGTGGCATTTCTTCAGCTCTGCTGAGATTTATTTGGGAAACCGAGGGAAATTCTTATCAAAGAGGCTCTCTTTCCTCGCCAGAGTTTTGAGCCCTCGTCTTCTGTTTGGGGCTACGGGCTCTCCCTCTCTGGGCGAAGCCTTCCAAATCTTAGCTTGACTTCAGCATCACAGATGTTCCCAATTTTCTGTATTTCACGGATGAAAACTGGGGAACATCTAGCCAAATATCAGTTCATAATCAAGATGACCAAAGTTATTTGTAAGGAAGAACACACAGGTAAGAGAGAATGGAACTGTTTGCTTTTGCCTAAATCTACTGGGAAGGGCAGGAATTCACCCATTCCTCACCCCTTCTCCCTGCTAAATGAACTACTTTTGCTGCTTAAACGCAACTGGTGGCCACTGAAATAAGCTGAGGACAAAGGCAAGAGAGAGAGAGAGAAACTGGGACATTTCAAAAGAGGCTAAAATTTGGGACACAGAAGGACATACCGGAACTCTCTTTGCCAAATCAGGATTGTCAGAAGATACGGTTTTCTACATTTGGATCCAAATTCTAAATCACTGAGACTGTAGCCCCTTCTACACTGCCATGTAAAATTCAAATTATCTGCTTTCAACTGGATTATATGGAAGTGTAGACTCATATAATCCAGTTCAAAGCAGATAATGTGGCTTTTATGTGGCTGCGCATGTGGAAGAACTGCCAGAAGACTGTTTGGAAAGACTGGGACTTAAATGTGCTTACAGTCACAGTGCTATAATTGTGACATGTTGAAAAAAACCAGTCATGACCATACCGTGTTTCTCCAAAAATAAGACAGTGTCTTATATTAATTTTTGCTCCTAAAGATGCTCTAGGTCTTATTTTCAGGGGATGTCTTATTTTTCCATGAAAAAGAATTCACATTTATTGTTGAACAAAAAAAATGAACATTGATTATATACTGGACAGTAGTTGTCATCACAAACCAGCATAACCAGACAAACTGAATCCTATCAAGAATTTCTTGTTACTACCATTATTTCCATGTACAACACTCTATGGTACGTACATTTCCTGATCCTGCATGCTCTGGTGTTCTGTTCTGTGGGCATGCTTCCAAACAAAAACTTTGCTAGGTCTTACTTTCAGCAATTCAGCAAAACCTCTACTAGATCTTATTTTCTGGGGATGTCTTATTTTAGGGGAAACAGGGTAGCGGTTTTCTGCGGAGGCACTTGAGGCTCCCCCTTAGTTAGTTTTATTCCTTGCTCGATTGCTCTGCTTGTTTCATAGAAAGGCTTCTGGTATGTGAGGATTAGGGGCCAGAAGACCGATAATTGCACAGCCTTTCACTACGACAAACTGATCCTGCTTATATTCTTCTTTGAGCCGCAAGTAAGAGACTAATTGTCTTATTGCCATCTATATAACTCCATATAACATCTATATAATCAACTCTCCCCAACCTAGCACCCTAGAAATATGTAGGATTGCTACTTCTGTTATCCTGTCAGTAAAGAATGTATTCTGAAGGGTTGATGGGCATGTACCTACATGCCTCAGTTAACAAACGCATTGCTAATTGTTAACAAAGGCATTGTTAATTGACGGGGATTGCTTTGTAACATCCAGCAGGCCTCCTTTTCCTATTTCCAGCTGGAGGATTTTCAGCAGCATCGGCATTGGTAGGATTGTGGAGGGCTGTAGAGACTTTCAGTGCTAGGTTTCAGCAGCATATCTACAGTAAACAATGCACATAGCTGGGGAAGAACTGGATTTCACTCTTGCCAATCCTACTGCATGGCCACTAGGACTGTAGCCAAGGGGGGGGGGGTGAGAGGCTCACCCCCCCCCCAATTTTTTAAAACTGGTTTACTCATGAATTTTAACTAATTAACCAAATCCCCATGAATGTCCACTGAAGTTTATCTATCTTGAGTGTCTACTGAAGTTTATCAATGGACCCTGATTTCTAAATTATTTGCGTTATAGAATTACTTTCATGATTCACTAAAAAAGTTTCAACCTGTCTCCTCCGAATATTTTTTCTGGCTACAGCCCTGGTGGCCACCTAAACGGCCAAGATAAACAGCGGCTGCCTCCAGGACCCTCTTCAGTCAATATGTTTGAACCTCAAAACAGCGCCTCACCAGCTCCCTACAATATGTTACAGTTGGCCATCAAGAATAGGTCTCTTTAGCCACCTACACCAGAAACGGAGGACCATCATCCTCGGCCTATGAGGGATCGCCTAAGTAAGTTACAGTTGGCCACAAAAAGGAAAATCATGAAAGGAAAAATCAGTCCTGGGTGAAATTTGCAAGAAGCTTCAATGAGTTCTCTTAGTAGGTTCAAAATGTTGAGTTATATAAGGCTTTTCACATGCACAGATTGTTAATTCTGAATGAAAACTCTGCTGAAACATGAACTGTCCCTCTATAATTCTTTTGGTGGCACTGGCACACACAGCTGTATAAAATTCACATTGAACTGGATGATCTGGCAGGGTAGACTCAGGGCCCTTCCACACAGCCCTATATCCCAGAATATCAAGGCAGAAAATCCCACATTTGCTTTGAACAGGTTATGAGTCCACGCTGCCATATATTCCAGTTCAAAGCAGGTATTGTGGGATTTTCTACCTTGATATTCCGGGATATAGGGCTGTGTGGAAGGGCCCTCTGATAATCCAGTTCAAAGCAGATCTTGTGAATGATCCGCCTTGATATTCTGGGTTATATGGCTGTGTGGGAGGACGTGATTTCACACTGCCAGATCATCCACTTCAACGTGGGTTTTATACAGCTGTGTGGAAGGGACCTTTCTCTCCCTTTTAAATCGACAGAAACGGTGTTTTCTAGTTCAAAGCGGCCCAGGGGGCGCTGCGAAGGAAAAGGGTCAGGGCGATAAGAGGGGCGCCTCCTGCTGCCTGCAATTCCCCTGCAATTCCCCTGTCCTTGCTACCGTCAGGCTCCTCCTTCCCTTCCTGGGGGAGGCGGGACTTCCTGCTTGACGCAGGCCACGGCCATGCTGCTTGGCGCGCTGATAGTCAGGGGGAAGCCCCTCCCCCTCCTTCTCCGCTGTTGCTCCTGCCGCGAGCAAGCCTCTCCCGCCTCCGCCTGGGCGCGCGCCATCTCCCGAAGCAGCAGCGCCGCCGCCATGAAGCAGGTGAGCTTCCCGCTCGGGGCACGCGACGCTGCTCTAGTCAGAGCTCAGGCTCAAGACGCTCGCCAACACTCTTTAGGACTCCAACTCCCAGGCGCCTCAGCCAGCATGGCCCACGGTCAGGAATTCTGGGAAGTGTAGTCGCCAAACACTGACCGACCCACGATTGGGACCCGCTACACCAGGTCGTCCCCGTGGTTCCGCTTAGGCCGCGTGGCATGCTGGTATTTGTAGTTTGGGGCGGCGCCTGATCTTTGTATCAGAGAATGCCCAGTACCCCTTCCTGGACTGCAAATCCCAGGACTCTCCAGAAGGTTGCCATGGCAAAATGGAATCTTGGCTCAGTAATGGTGTAGCCTCAAGAGAGAATGGCTATCCATTGTCATGAGGCCTGCAGAGCCTTCCTGTGCAGATAGAGCATAAAATCCACCAGTTTCTGCTTTGAACTGAATTCTGTGGCAGTGTAGACTTAAGGGCCCTTCCACACAGCCATATAACCCAGAATATCAAGGCAGAAAATCCAACAATAACTGGGTTATCTGAGTCCACACTGCTATATATTCCAGTTCAAAGCAGAAAATGTGAGATTTTATTCAGCTGTGTGGAAGGGGACATAGTGTAATAACTGGTGCGTATGTTCTTGAGACTTAGGCATTGAAGAAAAACCACCCTTTACCTGCCCTGGATGTGAGATATTGTCTAAAATCAAAACGTGGAAATTTTCCGTTTGTATACTGCAAGTTCAAAAATTTCCATCCTGGAAATGTTGGCTTTTCCAAGTTTTGTAGGAACTATGGCAATAAGTTGCCTTATCCAAAGTGAGATAAAGATGGAGTGGTCAAAATGCAGCAGTCAATAATAATAAATAAATAATAAAACTTTATCTATATCCCGCCACCATTTCCCCAACGGGGACTCGATGTCAAGATGTTGCTGTCCTGCATCATCCATTAGACCTACCCAGCAAGGTAGGATAGCTGGGAGTTCCAATCCAGCTCAATTTGAGGAATATTGCAGGCCACCCAGCTCAGGGCTGTATTGGCCAGACTTCATTCCAAGGGTCCTGACATGATACTTTCTCAATGTTACCAGGCAATGCCAAGAAGCACATTACTTACAGCCCTTCTAGTGTGTGGGTAGTTAGAACTGAGTAAGAACTACTGTACCATATTTACTCTTAACACTCACGTTTTTGGTCAAATTACAAAGACCCACACTTTTTGCCGCTGTGCATTACATTCACCAGCAAATACTTTTTTGGTTTCAGGGTTTTGAAAATTGAGGCGCACATTAGATTCAGTAACACATTAGACTCCAGTGAATACGGTACTTTCCCAAGGGAATTCTAGGAAGCATATAACCTATAATCCTTCTAGAACTATTGTTCTAATCTAAAGGATAAAGAAACCTTTGGCTTGCTAGGCATTTCGATCTATGATATCCACAATTACTCACCACTGCCCTTGCTCAAGCTGCTGGGAATTGCAGGCCTAAGTGTTAGGGAGTCGTTTACACTATAGGTTGGTCATGGTTAATATGTGTGCCATGTGTGGTCTTATCAGTGGCATTCACACGGTTCTCCAGATGTTGGTGGACTACAACTCCCCCCATCCCCCCCCCCAAACAAACCCTTAATTGTTTCAAGTTGGATCTTGTGTGACAGGTTTGGTCCAGATCCATCAACCATGTAGGAGCCTTTGTGGATCAAACAGACGTATAAATAAACTTTGACTTTTATTTAGTTTAGATAGTTCAATAAATAAAATGATTTTAAAAAATATGTAAGTGAAAATTATTATTAAAATAATACAATGTAAATTTTTGTTTCATTCAGTAATAATATTGGAACTTCTATATTTTCAAGGCATTGAGCAAGCTGGCACTTTGGCCAGTTTGCAACTGAATCCTGGGTTTTGTAGTTGAGGGAGGGAAATTCGATTCACAGCCAGATTTAGTGCCTTAGACTGGAAAAAGCCAGGATTTCACAGAATGTCACCATGGCTGTCAAAGTAGACTTGCAGTGCTGTAATTACAGAGTGAGAAAGGGCTTCTGGACTCTCAAAACCTACCTGCTTCCAATCTAAAACAAAATGAATTAGGCCTCCTCTAGAGTCCTACCAGCCACCAAACCACATTAAAAAAATTTCTATTTTGGCTCTTTTTCTTTCAAGAAACAGTAAGCAGCTGAGAGAGAGAAAAGACCTGATGCAAACAAGTTCTTTAACCTTTAACTAAGGTTAGATTATCTGTAATAACAGTCTGGCTTTGGCATTTGTCTTATGATCAACCTGGATGGTACACCTGCATTATTCTTTAGCAGATATATGAAAGAAAATATTTTGGCCAATGCCATATTTTTTCATTGTGTGATAAGCTTCCTGAAGTACTGATCTTCATTACATATGGTTAGGTTGAAGAAAAAAGCATGGAAAGGGTATGTGTGGCCCAAAATCCTATGTTGAGTCTGAAATGGTTGTAGACCACATTTCCTGCCTAAGTTGCTTTGAATTGAATGGCGGATAATATTCAACAACTGTGGACAGATATTTGTATCTTAGCTCTTCAGTAACATAATAAACATTGACTAGGGGGCAAGCTTGTTTTCTGTTGCTCTGGAGATATGATACAAATGGCAGGAAAAGAGATCCCACCTAAACATTAGGAAGAACTTCCTGTTGGGAAGAGCTGTTTGGCAGTGGAATATGCTGCTTGAGAGTGTGGTAGAGTCTGCTGGAAGCTTTGACTGTGTTCCTGCATGGCAGGCGTTGAACTGAATGACCCTTATGGGTGTGGGGTGTCCTGCTTGAGAGTATGGTAGAGTCTGCTTCTCTGGAGATTTTTAAGCAGAAGCTGGAAGCTTTGACTATGTTCCTGCATGGCAGACATTGAACTGAATGACCCTTATGGTCTCTTCCAACTCTTCTGAATACCTCTGGACTTATTTCAGTCTATACAATCTTGGCAACAATCAAAGGCTTCCTGCAATTATTGTGTGCCTCTGGCAGTTGGGTCAACAGAAATTGAGATGTCAGAAATACAATACAGTACATGTCCTGCCCTATTTGGTATTTGGAAAAAAAAGCTGTGCCTTTTTATTTCTGACATGTCTTTTCTTGCCAAGTACCCCTTTAATTACAGATGGTGCTTGGCACTCTTACATTTTTTCATGCACTTTCATATACACGCCAGAGGTCATTCCCATTTATCATACAGAACTAGTAATGAGCAGTTAAGGAGATGGGACAAGGGTGTGCCGCCTTAGTATAAAATCTGGAGGCTCTGCAGATTGCTGTGAAGGTGTGTGGAGCTGGAAACAGGGTAGGATCATGCCGCCAACAGGTGCTCAACACAGCGCTGCTACTGGTCCTGACAAGGTATTTGTTCTGGGGATACTATACAGTCAACAGTTTCTTTGCACATTTTAGGGGTCTGAGATATTTAGTGGCGATATTGCATAAAATATACATTATGATCATACATTCAACAAGAAACTGCTTATATTTGCTTGGTATCTTTTCTGGAATCACAATTGTGCTTTGAAAACTGGCACTTTGTAAACTTGCTTGAAAATAAAGTTGTGGGTCCAAGATTTGAGCTGGTAGCTTAATTTAAGTATTTTTAAAATCCTTTTGTTTTCAAAGGGAAAGTTAAGATTATACTTACATACTTTCTCCAGTTGATTCCCCCCCCTTTTTTATCTATAAATATACAGGGTGGACTCAATGTATTTATTAATACTTTCCATCAATATATTTATTTATTTCATTTTTATCCCATCTTTCTCTGCCATAGGGACTCTAGGCAGCTAACAGTGACATGACCCTATACAATAGAATTTAAAAATAAGACAGATGGATATGCATATGAAAATCTTTTTAAAACAAAAAAAATTGTGTCATGAGTGTAAAAGTTAAAAATATGATTGAAACTACTGAAATATAATTAAAATTTTCCAATACATGACTTATGCTACCCACAAACTCATTAAAACTAAATTCCCCTCCCTCTAAAAAAAATAAATCATAAAACAAAAGTTAAAATGGACTTCCCATCTTAAAGATATATTATGAAAATATTGTAATCCTGCTAACTTCCTATCTTTATTCTACCTTACTATCTTAATGTTTTATTTAATTTTCCAAACCTGTGAGCATTTTTGCATTTTCTCTTTTCTTTGTAAGTGATGCAAATGGTTCCCATTCTTATAAAAGTTGCCAGTTGGCTTGTCCTTCATCGAACAAGATAAGTTGTCAATTTCTGCCAATTCTAGCGCTTTTATAATCCAGCTTTCTTTTGTGAATAGTTCTTTCTTTTTCCATTTTGCACATAAAATAATCTTGCTGCTATAATCCTATAGTGCAGCAATATGAGATGCGTGTTTGTGTTTGTTTGTTTGTTTCCCAATAGAAATAAAGTAAGGTCTGACTGTATAATGCAACAACGTGATATTCATGTTTGTGTTTGTTCAATTTTCAATAGAAATTAAGTAAACTCTAGCTGGATTTTGATTTTAAAGATCTCTTGTGTCAAATTTTCTATCAGTCTTCAATTATTCTTTTGCTTTGTTGCATGTCTACCATGTATGATAGAAAATACCGCAATGTGTTTTTCATTTCCAGCATAGATTTCTAGTGTCCTTATGCAATGATTTGAATTCTTTAAAAATGTTTAGCTCTGTTTACATCTTTTATTTGGTCTGGAAAATATTTTTGTGGAGCCTGGAAACATAATAGCATACACACTGTTTTGCTTAGGACAGGAGAAATATTTTCACAAGCAAAGATTTGTGAAATAGTCAAACAAAGAGTTACTTCCTATGACTCACCATATTTTGGATTTTGCAGCAAAAGCAGCCTATCTGTGTTTCATAATCTTAAGGAATGTATTGAGAAAGAACTTCCTTAATCTTTTCCCTTGGTTGCACAGGTTATCATGTTTGAAAAGGACAGATGTATGTAAAGTCTGATGTTCATTGACTTAACATTACAGATGTTTTATTTGTTCTTTTTTGTAGGTCAAGTCTTATGCACACACTCACACACAGCATTGTGATTCCTCAACATAAATATTTCCAAATACCGTATTTAATCTAATGATCAATTTTTTTGGCTACATTATCTAAGGGTAGCGCATTAGATCTGTGTGATATGGTAATCTTACTGCTGAACCAAAGCAAATGAGGAGACTACACCTGGAACTCCTATCTGAGGGACGTTGCCTCTCATTTAATTGCCATGGCTCAATACTATGCAGTTTGGTGAGGCATCAGCATTCTTTGGCAGACAAGGCTCAAGACCTTGTAAAACTACAGCCCCCACGATCCCATAGCATTGAAGCAAGACAATTAAAGTGGGTTCATTCTACACTATAAATGCACCCCAAGGTTTTCTTTTCCATTGCTAGACATCTTGGTGCCCTAATATTTTTGTTTTTAAAGGAGGAATTCAGGCAGCAATGGTGATGCACACTTTTTTTTTGGCCAAATGTGATTCCGCTGTGCATCACGTTTGGCAGCAAATACCTTTTTTGGTTTCAGGGTTTTGAACATTAAGGTGCCCATTAGATTAAATGGTGCATTAGGCTCAAGTAAATCCAGGTATTTTGGGGACAATAGGACCACATATCTGTGGCACTTGTATCCATGGTTTAATTTAACAACACCCAACAAAAGGTGTCCTTTCTAAGCATTCTGTAGATGCTCCTCCATGACTGTGATGTTTTGGGGCTAGAAGTCCTTCATTTCAATATGTTTCACTATTATTTGTGGTTTGAAACGTCCACAGAAATCCTGAGAACATATCTCTCTTGGATGAAAGGATCATATTGTATTCCACACAAAGTATTACATCCTTTCCCAAAACAAGCTTCACGGAAAAGTATTTTTTCAATGACAGGTGTAAAGGGAAGTGATTTTTAAAAGACAATATGCTAGTACAGACTAGACCATTAAAAGTTGTGAACTGACATGATTTTTATGTAAATAATCAAACGGATCTGTATTATCATTCTGTATTATCTTGTTTCAGTCTCGTTACTGGTTTGTTTGGCCAGTCTCTCTCCTAGTACTTATCACGGAATCACCAACTACCAGTTAGTGAACTTGTGCAACCATAGGTTGCAATTTAAGTCACTCTTCCAGACTGACTGCTCCTCTTTATGTGAGTTGCTACAACAGATTATTACCATAGTAGGAAAAACCCTTACGGTGTAGTTCCATGCTCAGCAGTCGTTAAGACTTGTATTGGCTACCTTCTATAGAAACAGGTCATGGCCTGTTGGGTTAAAGCTCTTTACCCCTTGATCAATTGGGGCATTCCAGTTAATTTTAATCAATGAAAGCCTGTGGCCTTGAGATTAGAAATATATATTTTTCTCTCTTTTCTGATGTCTGGAAGGCAGTTGTAATTATTTTCTAGAATGGTATCTAAGAAGTTATTCAATTCTCTTTAGGGCCTCATCCTAGGAGTGTTTACCAACGAGAACGAAGAGGGACCATCGCAATTTACTAATGCAGCTGACACATTTGACAAACATGTATCTGGGAAGCTTAGAGAGTTGTTGGCCATGTAAGTATCGAAATGAGTTGTTTGTTGAGAGATGAATCAACTCTGCATATTTCTCAGGAGAATATATCTTCCCATATACCCCATTTCTTGCCAGTTTCTTTCTTCCTTCTTCTGCAGGGTTGGCTTTGCTGTTAGGCAGAGTGAGGTGGCTGCTGCAGGCAACAGATCATAGTATTTATTTATTTAAATGTACATCCTGTCTTTCATTCAATATGGCATCAAGTGTGCCCTGAAAAGGCACCAGGTAGTTAATAAATCAGTGACTTAATTTGTTTTTGTAGTATTGCATTTTAACTGTCAGAAATATCTGCATGTTGGATTTTCTGTCCTATCAGTGTATTTTGAGTGGCTTTTGAACAAGAGGAGTAGGTAAAGTGTCTTTTGCTGTTTGTCCTCAGACAGCAGAATGTCTTGGGATGCTCTATCCACTCTTTCCTGCTGCTTGTCTATTCCTGTCTCTTCCCACAACTCACAGTTTCCTTTCTCCACTCAAAAGGAAACTTTTTATGGCTTATTCCAGTTCTTTTCCTGCTTTTTGCGGCCAGAAAAGATCCAGAAAGGTTCTCTCTAGCTTTTGTGGGCTGTAGGTAGTTCTGGCTTGATAATATCCTATTCTATGTCAGTCTTAGCTCCCTTCAGAGCCACTATTACTTAACCTAAATCAAGCAAGACGTAATCTACCAGCATATTATATTGTTAAGATTTCTACTTGTCCCAATTACACGCTAGTAACATTTTCAACAAAAGCTTCTCTTGTTGGCTTTTGCAGATCAGGTTGCAGTTATAGGCATAGGGGCAATCCAGGTTGTCTTTTCTAAACAGCTGGCAATCCTACATGTTACCTGTTGTCCAATGGCCTCCTAACAATATTTGTTCTGTGTTCTAGTTCAGGACCTTCGTTGAAGAAAGGAAAAACCCGTATCTTTCATGGCCTGCATCAGGTATGGAAATTTTCCTACCCATTTTCTTCCTCCAAAGGTTTTCCTTTTTATGCTTTCGTTAATTTTATTGCACTGCATTTTATTGTACTGAATGAGCAAAAACTCACTGTCACTTTGTCAAGAGTCAGACGCCAGTTACAAAACAGAGTTTATTCCGAAGATAAGCCAAAAAATATCATAAACACAGGAAATATCCTTGAAACACTTCACTTATCAGTGTTTCGAGAGTAGATTGGACAATAGTAACTCAAAAACGAGCCACGCTAATTTCCCATGCTGGCATTCAATAAAAAACTAAATAACGCTTCAATTCAGCTTTGGAAAACAAATAGAGTTAATTGCTGGAAAATAAACTAGAAAAGCAGTAAAACTGCTTCCACGGTGCAGCTAAGCCGAGAGCCTCAAAGGGATGATGAATAGCCGTCGTCAGAAGAATCCAAGGTCAGGTCAGGAGGCAGCAGAAATTCCGAAAGACAAACCAGTAGTCAGAAGCCGGGAAAAGTAGTCAGTCAGAGGGCGAAGACAGAAGCCAGGTCAAATACCAATCCAGAGTCCGAAGAGGGTGCAGTCATCCAAACCAGGTCCACGAAAAGGCACAAAGATGGTATCAGCAGATCCGAATCACAGTCCAAGTCCAGCACAGAGATCCCAATGGCGCCTCAGCAACACCTTGCCACACGCAAAGTGCAGTGGCCAAACATTCCCATTTTATTCCCCTTCCTCCTGGGTGACCAAACACTCACACCCAAACACCAGGTGTCCCAAATCTACTCAGAGTCTGAACTCCACACAGCTAGAGCTCGTGGATCTGGAGTACCTAGCAATTTGTCGGAGTCCCAATCATCCTGCCCACACTTAGCCCCATGAACACTTAAAGAACCATCCTCCCTTCTCCAAGCATCCCAATTGGGATCAGCTCCTGCAGAAACCCCAGGTTCAGAAGTATCCATAGACCCCAAATCCCCAGACATCTCCGGTGGCTGTGCCCATTCAGTGCCCGCTTCCCCAGCCACCACCTGTTCTTCAGCATCCATCTCCCCATCTGAATCTTCCTCAGAAGATCCCCCATATAGCTCTCTAAGTCGCTTCCTACGCAACTCCTCCAGTGAACCCTCATCACGAGGGGTTTTTCTTCCTCTTCGAATTCCATCACCATCAACCATAATCCCCGAAGGCGCAGTCACAACACACTTTTTCAATGTTTTCTCAAAATAGCTGAAATGTAGCTTCACTGTTAGGACCAAGCTAAGCATGATGGTGGTGCAGCCATGTGTAGAATTAGGTTTATTTCTGAGTCCTTCTAAAAGGGAAAGGAGGGTGGCAAAACAAAATTCAGTATGATGGGAACACTCCCAGAAAACCCATGCTATGCTTTAAAATGTTTTTCATACTGGTTGTGCTATGATGCCAGAAGTAAGCCCCTCTGGAGGAAACCAGTTAGAGTCCTAGTTTGGTAACTGACAGAACTGGTTGGTGAAACACCTGGCTCTGTTTCTGCGCCTTAAGGTATTCCTCATTCCTTGTTTATAGGGGATTGGCAGGTTGAGCATTAGAACACAGCTGCCATCACATCTCATTGTGTCCTTAAATTACAAGTAAGGCTTTAGGCCCAGGAAAGACATCTGGGACAAAAACAAAATTTACTTGTAATTAGCCATGACCCTAATTACCAGTAATTTTTTTTGCCAGCTCAAGGCTCCTGATAGTTTGCCCTCAAGTGTATATGTCCTCGTGAGATGCCACCCAAAACTATCTGGTGGATACCACCCCTTCCCATCAATGTTTTGGAGTTATTATCTTGGCAATATACTCACAATCGTGCTCAGGAGCAAGCATGAAAAATGGCCACCTAGCTTTTGGGGCATCTAGGTGGGCCTAAAATTCCATAAAGGAACCAGATCATTTCTGAACCTGAAACTAATTAGGTTCAATCCTAATGAATACCAAATGAAGTAGGCTGTATTTCAGAGGAAGAAACTAACAACATATCACACCCGCATAAGTAAATTTGTAGTGAAAGTATCACAGAAGTGAACATTTATTATTTTCTTAAGAGGCTCTCAGATTTTTCCTACCATGTAATGAATGCTGAGATCCACTTCAGGTATTTATTGAGGCATTTAACTGGCATGTTAATGTTTAAAGAAATACTTATATATTGATGGAAGAGTTTATAAATGATCGTTGTTACAAATTATGCACTGCCTGTTTTGTAAAAAATATCACCATGTAACGTTTATCTGTAATTCAACCCTAAACATTTTACAGCAGAATTGCGCATTTAGAAGAGGCAGACAGAATAAAAGATAGGTGTTGTAAAATCAGCATTAAGTAAAAGGGAGACCAACAACCAATTTTAAAAACTATCTTCCAAAATATTTGGGGAAAAGTGCCGCATGAAACACAGTTGCATGAAACACTTTGCAAGTTTTTAACTATATAGGACTTCAGAAATAGTTTCTGTTCATTTCACTTGAGCTTTTGCAGGAGATTTTGTACTTTATTATTTGACATACATACATAACATCAAGAGGATATAAGGGCCTAAACAACGCTACTAGCTTCAGCTTAAGTAGACCTACTGAATCAGTCAGATTTAATGGGTGTTGCTTTTCCATTCCATTTTTTTCCAGTAGGTCTGCTCTAGTTTGAATTAGATATTGGTTTCCAATGTGAAAGAATTAAGTGTTGGGTTTGCATTCAACATTTGTAATCACAGGAAAAAAATACCTAAACTTCTCTTTTGTTTGCTTCAGGATTTTTCGAGCATAGTAGTTGTTGGCTTGGGTAAAAAGGCAGCTGGAGTGAACCCATATGAAAACTGGGATGAAGACAAGGAAAATATAAGGGCAGCCATTGCAGGTAACTTAATGTTGATTTTCATAAAGTGTTATTAACGTATTTTTTTTCAATTCTAAGATATCAGTTTTAAGACACACACTAATTTCAGTACCATCAACAGAAAAGCTGTATTTTTATATAAGAAAAGCACCTGGAATTCTAAGACATACCCCATTTTGAGAGATGCTTAAATTGGGAAAAAGTACATTTTCGAATTGAAATAACAGGGTGTGTAATTTATTAACTAGCTCCTTTGACTGGATGTATGCAGCATTTCAAAGGTAAACATCAGTTTTAGAGTTAGTATCTAAAGCAGTTGTTCAGTTGAATTGAATGTAATTTAAGTTCTCAGTAAGTATCCATACCTTTGTCCTGTAAGAGATTGAGCCATACCTGAAAGAATTGTAGCCATAGTATGTAGCCTTTACAGATAAAAGATACTGGGCAAATGGCTTGTGATCTCCTGGAAGAGGAAAGTAGTTTGGGAGCAGCCTTTCTCTACATGTTACTGCAATTAAGCACAGCCTTAATTAAATATTTCCCTGATTAGGATAGCTAATAAATGTTATCATAAATCAAATTTCTGTCATAGATTATAGGAGGAGCTGACTCTTAAAATATTCTAGATAAGTTTTATTGATACTCAGCATACTTTTATAGCATACTTTTAAAACAGTGGTTGTAGACTTTGGCCAGCTGAAATTGCTCATTCATGTCTTTGCCACAGAGGAAAGTTAGTCAAGGCAGAAGTTCCCAGATAAGTGCATTTGAAGTGTACTATGGAACAGCGTCCAAGTTAATAAATAGATTTACCTTTAAGTTGTTTTAATTGCATACCTAAACTTTTGTATTGGTTCATCCAAACTGGCAACTTGTGCTACTTTGTTTAATGTTAAGCAAAAGTCTTTTTGAATCTTTGCTGTTTTCCCTATCCATTTTTTAAAAAGGAAACCTATGGTTTCATTCTGCCCTGAAGTGACTGAGGTTATTGGAACCTCCTCATAAACACATAGTAGTCTTTCAGGAATGCCTTACCATATGTATCCAGAAATGTATGCCTGACTTTGGTACACAACAAATAAAGCATTGCCTTAGACTGCATGTGGGACCTTACAGATGGTCTTATTGCCTTTTCCCTTGTCTACTCTGCTAGTTAGAATACACAGCTTAACCAAATTGAGAGGGGTCTAGTGACTTGGCAAGCACTCAGATGGAAGGACAGGTCCATAGTAACTTCGGTTATTTTTATTTATCTACTTTATATCCCATCTTTCCCCCAACAAGGGACCTAAAGCATAAATATACAAATTGCATGCACAAGCATACATATACTAGGGACTAAAATGGTTCAGAACCCAGTGGACTTCCATGTTCAAGCAGGGATCTAACCCTTGATCTCAAGAGTTGTGATCTACATATGTAATTAACAAACACTGGGTGGAAAAGAAGTAAGTGCAGCAATGAAAAAACACCACCCCCCAAACACATTTGGTAAATCTGGGTAAGTCTCATTTAGATTTGTAAGAGTGGACAATCTAATCCAAGTAAAGAGTTGTGTTTTCAGAGAGGGGTGTAACCTCTTTCTCCCTCTCTTTCCTATCTTCAGTTATTATTAATACTGCAAATTGATGTATTTATGTCTCAGCTGGATGCCGGCAGATCCAGGACCTTGAAGTTCCTTCTGTAGAAGTTGACCCTTGTGGAGATGCACAGGCTGCAGCTGAAGGAGCCCTACTTGGCCTCTTTGAATATGACGAACTTAAACAGAAAAAGAAGCCACCGGTTGACGTTCAGTTACATGGAAGGTAATTAGCTGAGAAATCCTGCCTGTGCAATTGTTTTTTAAAAGAAGTACAAAATTGTTGTTTCTTTTTAACACTCAGAGAAAACAGAAGTAAAATTCTTTTTTTTTTTTGTCTTTTTAACAATAAGACAACTCTCTACTTTTTAACAGAACACCTTGAGCAACAAACAGAACAGGCTTGATTCTTTTTTATTTTAGAATTGCAGCAGTAGATTCATGTTTTTCGAGAGATGCAGTTTGCTACTTTCAATTAAAGGCATTTTCTATTATTACTATTATTATTGTTGCTAGTAGTAGTAGTAGTATTGTTGTGGGGGTAAAGCATGGGGCATTTATGCTAGACGAGTAAGATTGTTGGAGCACTGCATCTTTAGAAAAGAAGCTGTGTCCATCCAGGTCTCTAGAGGCAATAGTGAGTAAAGATACAGAAAAGGGCTGTTTTTAGGCAACAATATATAACATTACGAAATCAGAATTTTTATTGGCCAATCTATCTGGCTTCCTTCATCCTTCCTCCTCTCTCTGCTGGTTGGAGAGGTTCATGTGGATTGAAAGTGCTTTTCCAGGAATTCCTAAGAGATGAGAAATTAAGCTTTTTGTAGCACCATATTTTGATTTTTGAAAGTATTACAGATTGGTCTACTGTTACTTAAGAATAGCCTATACAGCATGACACCATATTGGGAGAAGTAACTGCAGTTTCATCTATTTGTACCCACAAAATGTGTCCTTCCTAAAAATGTTCTAGCTCCTCCGGGCAATTCAATGGTATGTTCCACCAGAAGTTACCATAGAATTGACCAGGAGGACCTATACAGTTTCTAGAGAGGATAGTTTTCTAGGGTTTTTCGAGGTCCTCTAAGACCATTCTATGTAATTTCCAGCAAACATTGTTCAATTCAATGGAGTTTGCTATTATCCAAAGTTTCCTGTTTCCATAGTAAGTTCAGGAACATATGTTATATCCACAGATACAGGGGTTACATTCTTGTGCTTAGTTTGTCCCTATCAGCTGTGTGAGTCTTTTGCAGAAATCATTCAGTTTTCTTAAATAAAGTGATTAAACAGGGCATATGAGAACAGAGGACAGCTTCTTGCAGGTCTTAATGAACAAGGACTCAAGTGTCAACATTAATTATAGCAGTGTACATAGGTTGCTAGTGTCAGTATTGATTCTAACATGTACATGTTGAAGTTTCACGGAAATTCTTCAAATTGAAGCTGTTAAATTTTTAAATAAAATGAATTGATGAAATGATCAATGAAAAACTTTCAAAGTGATTAGAAATGTACTAGAAATGAATTAAAATAATGAGAAATTGTAACTGGTAGAAAAAGCTGTCAAAGTTTAATGAGAAAAACAAATATATTGTTGTTGAAAACATTAATAAATTAAGGGCAGCAAATTAATTTGCAATGAATGATTTTCAAGCTGTAGATCACTTGTCTTATCAGTTTTGATTTCTGATTCTGATTCTCTATGAGACGGTTCAGTTTTGTCTCATGGAATGTTGCTGAAGTCTGACATCTGAGTTTTGCCCTGATATGTTATGGTGGTCTCCTATGTATTCCTGTGTTAGTGATGGAACTGAGGCGTGGAAGAAGGGCCTCATCTATGCAAAGGGCCAAAACCTGGCCCGCTACCTAATGGAGGCTCCAGCCAACCATATGACGCCTACCAGATTTGCCACTATTGTTGAAGAGAAACTCAAAAGCTGCAGCAACAAAGTGACTGTTCATATCAGGTAACTCCTATTTAAATTGTTCCTTTGTTTTCTGTGAATCTCTGCTAGTTTAAGGCCATAATTAGTCTGTGCTGTTAAATGAAACTGTCCTTGAGTCATTTTCATGGAGATCCGTTGATTAGGAATCTGTATTTGTCTGTATTTGAGGGCTGGGAAGAGATATCCTAACTTCAAATATACTATTTCCTTCACTGCTGTCAATGTTGTAAAGGCACAGTTACTATTTTTAGATTGGCAACCATTGAAATATGTATCTAAACATACATTAAAGTATTCTTTTTACGAATTGAGTATCCCTTATCCAATATTCCAGAGTACAAAATTAGTGACACCTCTCTTGTGTGTTCCTTGTTTCTGTTAGCTCAATGCACGTTTTCCATGCGCAATATATATTTTTAAATATGATGCATAACATTATTTTCGGATTATGTGAATGAGGTGTGTAGGAAACACAAATTTCGTGTTGAGATGTGGGTCCCATTTCATTACCTACATGCAAACAGATATTTTAGAATACCACAAAATCTAAAATCCAAAATGCTTTTGGTCCCAAGTATTTCTGATAAGGGATGCCTACCCTCTATATCTTAAGGTAAAGGTAAAGGTTTTCCCCTGACATTAAGTCCAGTCATGTCTGACTCTGGGGGTTGGTGCTCATCTCCATTTCTAAGCTGAAGAGTCGGCATTGTCCGTAAACACCTCCAAGGTCATGTGGCCGGCATGACTGCATGGAGCGCAGTTACCTTCCCGCCGGAGCGGTACCTATTGATCTACTCACATTGGCATGTTTTCGAACTGCTAGGTTGGCAGAAGCTGGAGCAACAGCGGGCACTCACTCCGCTCCCGGGATTTGAACCTGGGACCTTTTGGTCTGCAAGTTCAGCAACTCAGTGCTTTAACACACTTCGCCACCGGGGATCCAATCCTCTATATCTTAAGAGTTGTGAAATCTACTTCCACTGCTTTCTTAATAATGGCCTGGATTATCATCGTAGTTAATTTTGTTGTTTATCCAATCAAAATACAAAGTCCTGGATTGGGATTGGGGGAATACCTATAGTGGTATTCCTTGTTTGCTCACAGTCCCAAAAGACTGCCATTGGATCGAAGGACTCTTACCTGTAAATTTTTCCTGAAAGGATTAAAACATTCTTTCTTTTTCACTTGCATTTTGTTGTTGTGTCTTCAAGTTAGCTTCGGCTTCTGGCAACCCTATCATAGGACTTCCTTTATAAGGTTTGTTAGAGGAGGTCTGCCATTTGCTTCTTTTCAGTTTGAGGTAGCATAACCTGCCCAAGATCACCCAGTAAAATTACTGTGGCATAGCAGGAATTTGAACCTTTACATTCTGGATACTTGTCCTTCACTCAAACCACTACATCACATTGTTCCAAAATGATTTTCTTTCTTAAATCACACTATTTGTTTTTGCATTCCAAGATACTGGTGTCATTATCCTATTCAGTGAATTTCATGATTGAATGGAGATTTTTTTAGCCACTGCACCAAATTGGTTTTAGCCCCAGGCCTTTGGAAATGAAAGGCTCCAGAAATGCAGTAAGCATTTTAAGAACGCTTTTTGCACAAACTAAAATAAGAAGTGTTCTTGCTATTGCCTTCACTATCATGGCTGCTATGCCAACATGGTTTTGCCGCCTCCATTTTCTTTAAATTAATTTAATTGAATGACAGCTAATGTTTTGGAGACCTCGCCATTCTAATGCTAAAGAGATTTGGGGGATGACCATGTTTTTTATGTGAAAAAGCCAAGGGTAGATCCTTCAGCTATTTTGGGTGTGTAGCACCACTGAACACACCAAAACTATGTAAGATTAAGACTTTTATGTAACTATGTATAATGTCATTAAAACCCTGGTCTTGGTTTCCTTATTTGTTTTCCACTATGGAGAATCAGTAGAGATAAAACATTTTTCTCTATTTTTCTAATGTTGACTGTTTTCTCTTTTAGTTTTGTTTGGTTTTTGCCTACTCTTCAAATTGAACCAGAAATGTTCCTTATACTTGAAGTGTTTCTTAATCCAGTGCCTTTCTAGAGTAGCAAAATAACTTTTTATTTAGAGTGTGCTAATATTGCATATTGGGATTCTGACACTTAGTATAACTGTCTCTCCCCTCCCCCCAATTTTTAAATGAAGATTTCTGACATTAACCTCTGTTTCTGCAGGAACAAATCCTGGATAGAGGCGCAAGAGATGGGATCTTTCTTGAGTGTCGCAAAAGGCTCAGATGAACCACCTGTCCTTTTGGAGGTTCATTATAAGGGCAGCAGCGATGCCAATGAGCCTCCACTGGTATTTGTCGGGAAAGGGATTACTTTTGATAGGTATGGTTTTATGAATATTTGTGAAGTGCAACTTTTGAAAATAAAAGTGTAAATCGCAATCAAGATGCTATTTCAAATAATTATTATTATATTTATTTATAGCCTGCTTTTTCTCTCTGCAAAAGAGACTCAATGCGGCTTACAGCAAAATCAGTGCAATACAATTCAAATCTAAAAATATACAAATATTTAAAAAAATTCAAAAAGACATAATGCTCTTATCTACAAGGGATATGTTCCTGAAGTTATTGTGGAAATAGAAAACCATGGATAATAGCAAAATCCATTTAAATTAAAAACTTCAGAAATTGTCATGGAGTTTCAATGGAGGACTGTAACAAATTGCAAAAAGTGCTATCCTCTTAAGAATTTGCTAGGTCCTCCAATGTGACTATGGTAACCTTCGGTGGAAGTGTACCAGAGAATCACCTGGAGGACCTAGAATATTCCTAGCAAGGATATATTTTGTCAGATTGTGGATAGATTAACAAATGGGTAGAGGGGTCATTTTGAAAATTTGTGCTTATTTCAATTAGGGCTATCAGTTTAGTCCCCTATCCTTTTGAAAGGGGATGTCGTGAGTCATATCTATTGCCTCTTCTGCAAGATTATGCAACTCCTCCCAACTCAGCTTCTTACTTTAATGTGAATATCTGAAGTGGCAAAGCTATTGCATAGATACCTTTATGTGATGGAATGGAAAATATGTGGCCTTGGGGCAATTTGGTGGAACTCTGAATCAAGAATGGTTAAATTATTAATACATGTTAGGGCACAGGCCTAGAAGAATTATTTGCTTTCAGCAGAAACTGGTAAGAAAGAAAGAATGTCCTAGTATTAAAACAGTTCAAATCAGTAATCTTTGTGAATAAGAGCCTTTTGCCATTGATTTTTCCTGTGATGCAGTTTGGGGGTGACTGCTTGTCACTTCAAGCAAATTGTGTATAAAGCTTTAATTTCATCATTCCATCTTCTGGCTCTGTTCAGGCACTAGGCCTTTACATAGAAGAATGCTATATGTAAGAAGCACGGGGCTGCATGTACTACTCCACCCTCCCTGTTGCAATGTCCTTTTCAGTCTTTGTTGCGACTGGGGAGGTTGGGATGGGCTCTTGTCTGTTTGATAAAATTTGCTGCTTAACCCAATGGAAGCATCAAGATTGGTCATGCCCTCTGTAGTCCACATGGTGAGAAGATCAGGGATGTTGGGAGCAGGCCTCACATGTGCTCCTACACAGGCAGTCCCCGGGTTACAAACAAGGTAGATTATGTAGGCTTGTTCTTAAGTTGAATGTGTATGTAACTCCAGCCCAGAATATATATTTTAAATTTTGCAAGGCACAGGGAAGGGTTAACACCCCTGTAATGTTTGTTTTGTTGTCTGTGTCCCTGTGATAATTAAATTTTGAAAATGTGGGTTGTTGTGGAAACAAGGATTGGTGTTAAAGCTTTAGTGGGAAGACATATTTTTACCATGATAACTCTTCCAGGAGTGAATTTCCTTTTCAAGGGGGAAATTTCTTCTTACTTCCTATTGTCTGGCCCCTGTTACTATGAGTTGAATGTAAGTCGGATGTTTGCAATTTGCCTGTATGTTTATTATGTATTTTCTGTTTCTTATTCAAATACAATTTCAAAACTCTTGTTTCTGTATTTTCTGCAAGTGGGTAATCTTATATTTAGCTTGTAGAATATTCTTGTCAGAACAAGGGACATGCAATGTCATGTTTTCTGTTTGTTTGTGTGTATATATAGGTGGGGGTTTGTTGTAGAGGGGATACCAGTCAGAAGAACAGTATAAACCAGTGCCTGGTAAAATTGCTGATAGTAAAATGTTGAACTACATAGACATGAGAATCTGTATCTTTCATTCACATCTGATGACATACATGTGATTTGCCCATCTGTTGTCTGTATCTGCAGCGGTGGCATTTCCATTAAGCCGTCTTCCAACATGGATGCCATGAGAGCGGATATGGGAGGAGCAGCTACCATCTGTTCAGCCATCATAACAGCTGCAGAATTAAAGCTGCCCCTTAATATGATTGGTAAGTATAAGGGAAGCGTTGATCAAACATGTGTGAAGAATGTCAGGAATAGAAACACTTATCAAGAGGCAGTGTTACAAGCTCACATTAAAAACATAGGCACCTGAACATATGCTACCTCATAGCTGTGGCCCTTTTCCAAGTATTCATGCAGGACTCACATATAAGAATGCCTCCTTTTCCTGCTTGTTTTTTCTCAGGTTTCTCCCCCACCCCACTCCCGATGAGAGCTACTCTGGCTCAATTATGAATCAAACACACTCTGTAGTTGAAAGAGTTCTCAGTTTTTGAAATTTGTTTTTCTTATTGTTTTGTTGTTTTATCCCACTCCCACCCTCCCCTCCTTGTACATACAATTTATACAACAAACTACAGAAGTTACAGTTGAAATATCAATCTCAATCTTAATTTTTCCACTCCACATCTTAGTACATTATCTAAATAGTTCTTAACTGCTTCCCACATCCCCTTGATTATTGCAATCTTTTCAATTTTATCTATATTATTCCATTTACAATTTGTTATTTCCACATTTAACATATCAACTATATACTTATACCAATTTGTCAGAGTCCATTTTGTTTTATCTTTCCAACCCCTCGCTAAAACAATTTATGCACATGCTATCAATTTGTCAATCATTTTTTCTTTTTGTATATTCTCCACTGTTATCCTTGCATGTAGTACATTTCTATTAACTGTTATTATTTGTAAATTTAGCATTCTATTAATTTCTCCTTCAATCATTCTCCAGTATTCTTGCACTCAGTCGCACTCCCATATCATGTGATTAAACACCCCTCTTTGTTCACAACCGTGCCAACACCTATCCTTCATTCCTGGTAAAAAACGTGAAAGTTGTGCAGGAGTTCTGTACCATTTTTTGTAACATTTTCCTTCTTGCTTCCCTTAATACATTGAAAGAGTTCTCAGTTGAGACTTCAGATGGGAGAGTGCACAACTTGGATACATTTTCTTTTGGGGGCTGCCTTTCCAGAATTCCCCAGCCAACATGGCTGCAGGCCATCTTGTTTGAGCATTTCTAAAAGTTACTTTTTTAAAAAAGGATGTGTTTCCAAGCTCTAAATGAATTTGCCTCAGGGGCATTATGTACAAACAAGGATCTCTCTCACCACTAAGACTACTAGTCCCTTAAGCTGCTGTAGTCCTTAGATCTGTCTTACAGTCCCCTTTTTTCACTTTCTGTATTGAACAAGAAGTTGGTTTTCATCATTTCCTGTCTTGATCTTCGTTTTCCCTCCAGAAAAAAATGTGAGAGGTTGCTGCTCTGCCTCGAAATCAGTAGTGATTGGTAACTTTGTTTGCTCAAAGCATGAGGCAGCAGAGGGATGGAAGGGGCATCTCAAGGCATTGGTTTCTATTGCTGGAGGAACTGGCAACTGTTATATCCACTGAGCATATCTGCTCACATCTTGCCCCATTATAGTTCTTTCTTGAAGATAATTGGGTTGCAAGGAAGGAATGCAGCTTGTTATATCAGTTATACAGAAAAAAATATCAAACTATCTAAATAAATAAAAATAAATATTTCGAAAAAATCTTAGCAATGTTCTTTTAAAAACATTTAACACTGATGACATTAATACTTTATTAAACATTAAGTGTTGTATCTGGTTGTAATGAAAGCTGACTTCTTTCTTTCCTAGGTTTGACACCCCTTTGTGAAAACATGCCCAGTGGGAAGGCGAACAAACCTGGAGATGTTGTGAAGGCCAAGAATGGGAAAACAATTCAGGTATGTGTAAAAATGCATATTTAGGACTGTTGAAATTAAGCAAATGATGCTTGTGGGCGATTAGCCACACCTTGATCTGTGAAAATGCTAGTGTTGTGGAGACAATCCCCACCGAGGAAATGGAGATTTAAAAGGGAGATTGATAGACATTAAACTTTACCAAATGGTTTTTCATTGAAATATTCATATCCCACCCAATATCACAGGATGACAGCCTTTCCTCCAAAAGTCATTGGATCCAACTGTTCAAATGTTCTGTATGCAGTAGCACTAATTTAGAGCAACGTATTCAAACCATGAACTCAAGTCTGGTCTATCGATGCAAGTGTCAAGATCCTCCTGGGTTCCTTATTGGGTCTCATTCAACTTGTTGAGGTGATGGAGTAAGGAGGTGCCAGATATATAAACCCCACTTGCCTAGTTTCCAACACACTTCACAACCTCTGGAACATGGCCATACAGCCTGGAAAAACACAGCAATTCAGTCCCATAATTCTTTATTTAACCCCAAAACAGAAAGCAAAGGGGAAAGCTTACATTACCAGCTACCCTGGTCATGTCAAAGAAGCATAGATCTATAACTTTGGCCATCAAAATCAAAACTATAATAAACCGAGCCTAATGAAAGAAATAAAATTAATTGCTGGAAGTTTTCAAGTGGTCTCTTAGATTTAGCATGTTTTTGTTTACTTGTGCAAAACTTACTTGACCCAATTTGTTGCATTTCACATGATAGCCCTGGATGACAAGTTTACTGAAATGTGTTACTTCATAATGCAGGAATCTGTCCCGGAGCCCTTGGTGGTGCAGTGGGTTAATAAATCCTTGTGCCGGCAGAACTGCTGACTGAAAGGTCGGCGGTTTGAATCCGGGAACAGGGTGAGCTCCCATCTGTCAATTCCAGCTTCTCATGTGGAGACATGAGAAAAGCCTCCCACAGGATGGTAAAACATCCAGGCGTCCCCTGGGCAATGTCCTTGCAGAAGGCCAATTCTCTCACACCAGAAGCAACTTGCAGTTTCTCAAGTTGCTCCTGACACAAAAAAGTAATCTGTCCCTATTTATTCCATGTTAGTTTTGCATTTGGTAGTAAGGTTTCTGTTAACGAAGTAATACCCAGAAACAAATCTAATTTTTTCAGGCATGCCTATAACTGAAATAACTCCGGCTTATGGTTTGCCAACCTCTTGATTGGATTTTCGAGTTGTATTGATACCTGCCTCTGCCTTTGAAAGCATATTGGAAATTTTAGAATAGTTCAGAAGCAGGCAGCAAGGTTACTAGGTCCAGTATCTATCTGTCTAGCTATTCCACCCTATCTTCCCAAAGGGACTCGGTATAACAATAATATGCCAACAATTTTCCATCTGAGCAAGTTGACAGTTTTATTTCTGAACCAAATATAGAGTCTGAGCCAGATTGCCTGAAATATTATTTTTTTCTACCAATAATTTACCCAGGTCATGTTCAGAGAGAGGTTTTCAGCTTCCCTCACCAAATTAAGAGTGATCACTAGCAAAAGGGCCTTTTTGGTGGTAGCATCACAGGCTTGGCTCTACACTGCCTTATATCCCAGGATCTTATCCCAGATTATCTGTTTTGAACTGGATTATATGAGTCTACACTGCCAGATAAACTGGGATAGGCAGATAATCTGAGATCAGATCCTGGGATATAGGGCAGTATAGAAGCGGCCTCAGTTTGTTTGTTTGTTTGTTTGATTATTTATTTTTCAGACTTATATGCCACCACTCCCCTAGAGCTCGGGGCGGCTTACAAGAACAGGCTAAAATCTAAAACAATTTAAAAATAGCAGTAACAGAGATCAAAAGCCTGCTGAAACAGGTGTGTGTTATATGCCCTGTGAAAGGCTGATAAGTCCCGTAAGGCACAGACTTCAGGTGGCAGAGTGTTCCAGAGTGATGGTGCCATTGCCGTAAAGGCTCTGCGTCTAGTTGTTGTTAGACACAAGGTCTTAAAACCTGCTGGCACACAACCATCCAGTAATGGCCTTGAGGCACTGATGGAAATTATCGGGTACAGAGTCCGGTCGGCCTTCCATCTTCAACACAAGTTGAGTGTCATCAGCGTATTGGTAACACTCAAGCCTGAAATCTCGAACCAGCTGAGCAAGTGGTCGCATATAGTTTCTAAAAAACAAAGGGGAGAGAATGGCCCCTTGAGGAACCCCACAAAGTAGAGGGGACCTTTCAGAGACCAAGCCTCCCCTCTCCACTCGCTGTCCACAGTTGTGAAGAAAGGTGGCCAGCCAATTTAAAGCTGTCCCCCTGACTCCAGCAACGGCAAGGCGGTGGGTCAAAAGATTGTAATCGACTGTGTCAAATGCTGCTGTGAGATCCAATAATACAAGCAGCACCAAGCTGCCTTGGTCAAGCTGGCATCGAAGATGATCCGTGATGGAGACCAACACAGTCTCTGTCCCATGCCTCGCACGGAAGCCGGACTGGAAGGGATCTAGTCCGGCTTTGTCGTCTAGGAACTGCAGCAGTTGCTCCGCTACTGCCCTCTCAATCACCTTGCCCAGAAACGAAAGATTCGAAACTGGGCAGTAGCTGGAAAAAACCGAGTGATCTAAATCTGTTTTTTTTCAGCAGCGGGGAGACCACTGCCTCTTTTAAGCCCTCTGGAAATACTCCTTGCTCAAGGGAGCTGTTTATTATCTTCAACAGCGGGTCACGTAATCCCTCTAAGCAGGATTTCACCAACCAAGAGGGACACGGATCTAGTTGTGGAATGTTCTCTAGACACATTCTGTAGCAAAAATAAAATAAAATACTAGAGCTGATAGGGGAAAATGGATACTATTTTTGGAACCAGGAAGTCAAGTATACCCAGAAACAGGGATAACATTCAAGGCACCAAAATGTGTGTTGGCCTGTGTTATTAAATAAATGTATTTTGCTCTTAACCCTCTCTTTCTTGATTTCTTATCATGAAAGGTTGACAACACAGATGCAGAGGGAAGATTGGTGTTGGCGGATGCTCTTTGTTATGCCCACAGTTTTAAACCAAGGGCCATTGTAGATGCTGCAACGTTAACAGGTATCAAACATCAATTTGCTCTTCCATGTTCCCAGAATACCAACTGAGTTCCCAGGACTGTCCTCTACAGAAGTATATAATAATGTGTCCCTTTTTACCATAACACCAAGACTATGAAAATTAACTTAGTCTGGAACACACTTACATATAGCAAATACACAAATTTTAGAATGGAAGATCTTGGAAGGATTTATACTCTTGACAGGATGACCCATCCTTGCTGTATAGAAATGTAAATATAAAAACAGTGAGAAAAAGAGATAATAAATGTCAGCTTTTGAATATCTGTTAATATCCTGAACTATATCATTTTGTATAGGTGCCATGGATGTAGCACTAGGTTCTGGAGCTACTGGGGTCTTTACCAATTCACATCAGCTGTGGAACCATCTGTATGAGGTGAGTTCCTGCACAAATAACAGGCATGAAGGTGACTGACAGCCCTTTTCAAGAAAGGCTTCAAATAAAGGATTTGGCAGCCATGCATAAGAAGTTGTTTATGATGGTTTGCTTATGATGAAGAGACTTCCAAGCGAGATGTTGTAATATCTTCTCAAAGTTTATACATAGGTTTTCTGAGATGACATTAAGGTTTGTGGCACTGACTTGTTTCAATTCTACGGCATGGATCTTTGCTATCACCATTCAGTGGCCATTCATGGACCGTGTGTAATACATGGGTAGCATTGCTTGCATAAATAGATAACTTCAGCCTGCCAGTTCTATGTCGTGCAGAGGCCAGTGTATATGAAGTTCTGTGAGGAGACAGATACATTTACATGTACATATCCACATTATTTCTGTGAATAATTCTTTATTCATCATGGCTTTATTCACTTTTGCTTGTGCTGTGGGGATCTGGTTTTCTAGAGAACTGCTTCTCAGACTATGGGTCCTAACCATTCACTCAATGTTAACAACAGTAAAAGGTTTCTGTACACCATCTAGTGGCTTTTTTAGACATTTACGTAAATCAGTTAGCAACAACATGCAGAGTTCACAGTGAACTCTGCAGAAAATGCGTTAGCTGTACTTCATAAAATGGAAAATCAACAGACGCAATGAAGACACCTGCCCTTGCACTTTGCTGCTCTGCTGCTGAATACACATGTCCAGTGTGGAACACATCTCACTACATTAAAACAGTGGATATCGCTCTTAATGAGACATGCCACATTATCACAGGATGTCTACGCCCCACACCACTGGAGAAATTATACTGTTTAGCCGGTATTGCACCACCTGACATCAGCCGGGAAGTAGCAGCCAATAATGAAAGGGCAAGGCCCATCCCGTTTGGATATCAGCCAGCACGCCAACACCTTAAATCAAGAAATAGTTTCTAAGATCTACAGAGATACCCGCAGTAACACCTCAGCTAGCGAGAGTCCAAAAAGGGCAGGCTAAAACCCAGAACCTCAAGCCATGGCTGATACCAAATGAGAAACTCCCTCCTGAGCACACAGATGACTGGTCGATTTGGAAGGCGCTGAACAGACTGCACTCTGGCACCATGAGATGCAGAGCCAACCTTAAGAAATGGGGCCACAAAGGAGTCCACGACGTGTGAGAGTGGAAAAGAGCAAACCACAGACCACCTATTACAATGCAGTATGAGCCCTGACATATGCACAATGGAGAACCTCCTTATAGCAACACCAGAGGTACTCCAAGTGGCCAGCTACTGATCAAAGGACATTTAGGATAATGCCAAGTTTTTAACTGTATTTTTAAAAATACATTACAACTGCTCCCTCGGTTCTCTTCTGACAAGATAAATAAATAATAGCCTGTTTAGCAAGCCTTGCAAATGCTAATTTTTATCAGTAAATGTTTAATTTTATACCTATTTTATATATCCATAAAAATGTATTGGGCAGAAAGTCATGAGTGGAAAAGGTTTAAGATGTCCTGTATTAAGAGTAGCTGTGAATAAAAATGTGGGTAGGTGCATAGCTGTAGCATATTGCTGGTATCACAACATAAATTGATAAGGAATCAGCATTTGTTAGTGACCCAAGATTTGTTAACTGTCTGCCTTTGAAATGAGAGTGGCTCTAATTTGTTCCATTTAAGAAGAGCACATTATGTAAGTCAGGTTAGAAGTGTTAGGTTTTACTAACTCTTTTTCCATCATGTATTTAAATCTGTAGGCTAGTATTCCTACAGGGGACCGTGTTTGGAGGATGCCTCTCTTTGAGCATTACACAAAGCAGGTTACAGACTGTCAGCTTGCAGATCTCAATAACATTGGAAAATACAGGTATGTTGTGAAATTGTCACTGCTGCCATGTCTAACTAATATATAGACAACCGAGAAAAACAAATGAAAAAATGAAGTCTGTAAGAGGAAGATCTTAGACATACTATTCAAGTAAAGGTAGAAGTAGAAAGAGCCCTTTGACTGGGTCTTGGGTCATGTAGGAATAAAAGAGGCAAAGGCAAGGGGGAGGTGATCCTTTAGATTTTAATTCAGTTCAAATAGTATGCCTGATCATATTTAAGGAAGGTTAGCTGTGGCTTGGAATTGTGTCTGAATTAACTATTGTTTATGCTTCACCAAAATGGGAAATCATAATTTAGGAGTGTTTGCAAATCAAGATTTCTGCTAATTGCCCTATGCTAACATGGTGGGTTTTTTTTTTTTTTGCACATTATGACAATCCAGGGCTTTCCCTAATTATTTATGAACGCTTTTATTTAGTTGCAGCAACTGAATGAGCCATACAGTGATGCACCACAATTAGTTTTGCTGTGTTGTTTTGCAGCAGGCACTTCTTTCTCTAGTTTATTCACTTACAGCTATAACATGCTACTTCCAGAGGCTACTGCACCACGAATAGGGGAGTGAATTAATGAAGCAGGGTACCGAGAAAACAGAAACTGGAAGCAAACAAGCAAATTTGTTTCTGTTTAGTCAGGATAGATTGGATGCAGATACAAGGCTTGTGGATATGATGTCTGACATTAAAATGTTCTTTAATCTTTTCCCAATGTCAGAGCCACAAATGCAGTTGGTTGTAATTCCCATGGTGGATAATCAAAAGTGATTGGAGTTCAATAACATCTGGGGACTCAAATTGGGTAAAAAGAAAGTCATGAACCACTATGTAAAAAAAATAGTTGGCTGTGTGTATTCATGGATTCTCAGTCCATGGATTTAGTGGCCCTTTGAAGGCTGATGTGGCCTTCCATGAAAATGAGTATGACACCCTTGCTCTGGTTAATGCAAACCATGATTTTATCTGAACTGAAATTGTATATGTTGGAAAATACTATATTACTCTTAAATGAACAGATTTTTAGAAATTACTAACATTTTACTTTACTTTTCCCTAAGGTCCGGTGGTGCGTGTACAGCTGCTGCATTCCTGAAAGAATTTGTGACTGTTCCACACTGGGCTCATTTAGATATTGCTGGAGTGATGGGAAATAAAGATGAAGTTCCATACCTACGTAAAGGCATGGCAGGACGACCCACACGTACTTTAGTAGAGTTTGCGACTCGACTGAGCCAGGATAAAACAAGCATTTAGAAGGCCATTCTGTGCCTATGTCATTTCTAACCTTAATATAAGTCAGAGTTAATTCCAAAATTACTGAAGCGATGAGCTGACAATAAAATTCCAAGAGGAAAAAGGCACCACAATAGAATCATCTGCATCTTTAAAAATAATACAATAATGTACTATAAATTCATTTTGTAAAAGGTTTTTACTGACCAGGGATATTTTTACGTTCTGTTTGTGCTCTTTAGATGAGGAGAAATCTCACAATTCTCTTCCTACATTTAATGCTGAAGTTACATGCATTTAAATGCTGTATGTAAACAATCAGACTTTATTGCTCAGACTAAATGGATGATAAATGTCACAAATAATATAATCTTGAAAAAAAAACCTGAATTTTTATGACCACAACTGATGATATTTTACAAATATTTTGGTAAAATACAAACAACTGAACCTAGAATATCATGTCAGCATATTTCTCAACCGTAAATCAAAACTGATGCCCCAGGGCACTGATGGAAGAATTTATGGGCTGGAATAAAATGAAATTGAAGTGCAATCAGCCTCATAGCTTTATTCGTCAGTTGAGTTTTTTCTTCCTTAACCATAGATGCCTGTTTATTTTAGCCCTTATCTAGAAATGACTTACATGGATTGCCCCACTGAAGAAAGTTGGAAGAAGAAATGTAGAGTTCTTATGAATCTGTTTTTAAAGCAATTTGCTTGATAAGTAGTGACTGGCCTTGCCTTTGAGCCTAGCAGTGACTTCTTCCATATACATTTGTGTTCTGGCTCCTGTGATAAATGGTCTCAGATATGTGTGCACTAATGATGCTCGAAATAGCTGTAACACTAGTGAGATGACAAATGCAAAATTAATGCTGGAAATGTAGATTCTAAGGATCATCATGTCAGTATGATGATATTTGCAATCCATGTTTCCAGCATTTCTAATAAAATCCATTTAGAATACTGTACTTGTTACCTAGTCTCAAAAAAGGGTATCTTAGTGCCCTTCCACATAGCCCTATGTCCCAGAATATCAAGTCAGAAAATCTCACATTATCTGAGTATGGATTCAGATAACCCACTTCAAAGCAGATATTGTGGGATTTTCTGCCTTGATATTCTGGGAAATAGGGCTGTGTGGAAAGGCCCTTAGACAAGAGATGATGATGATGATGATGATGATGATGATGATGATGATAACAATAATAATAATACAACTTTATTTATACCCTGCTCCATCTCCCGAAGGACTTGGGGCAGCTTACACTGGGACAAGCCCAAAACAGTGTTACATCAATAAAAACAGTAACACAATAAAATCACAATATAATAACACTTCTCACAAAAGTTAAAATAACTTAAAACATACACAGTAATCCCAATCCATAGTCAAGCACCATAGGCCATGGGCCATTTTAAGGGGAATGGAAATCTAAAAAAAACTTCTTTGGTGGCTAGGGATGAGAACGACTAAAGGTAATAAAGTGCATGGAGTTGCAACATTTGTGTTGACAGATAATTCACTTTAAAATGCATATAAAGGTAAACCAACGTGTTGCTGACTTGTAAAAGACAAGAACCATTTTTATTTATAATATAGTATGTTTATTATAATACATTCAGTGTAACATCAGGTGTTATCACTCACTAATCTTCATATCCTGGGTCTAATCCTTGCTGAAACCCAGTTTGGACATGATATAAGAAAGTCAAGTTCTGCGGGGGGAAATGAGAAGGGAAGAGACTGGAGAGGACTGTTCAGCCTCATGTTCATTTCTGACTTGATAAACTGATATGTGAAGCTTCTGTCACCCAAAATCCAGCTGCTTAACTGCTGGAGAGAAAAGATGGGTGGTAATCATGGGGCATTTGTACCAACAATTGCATTGAAACGTCATGTTTCCCTAGATTAAATTATATTTAATGTATTTACATGTAGAAAAATTACAATTTATTGAAAGTAATTAAACACAGGGGCCCCTGGTGGCACAGTGTGTTAAAGCGCTGAGCTGCTGAACTTGCGGACCAAAAGGTGCCAGGTTCAAATCCTGGGAGCTGAATGAGCACCCGCTGTTAGCCCCAGCTCCTGCCAACCTAGCAGTTTGAAAACATGCCAATGTGAGTAGATCAATAGGTACCACTCAGGCAGGAAGGTAATGGCGCTCCATGCAGTCATGCCGGCCACATGACCTTGGAGGTGTCTACGGACAACACCGGCTCTTCGGCTTAGAAATGGAGATGAGCGCCAACCCCCAGAGTCAGTCATGACTGGACTTAACAGGGGAAAACCTTTACCTTTACCTTTAATTGAACACAAGAACATCAGTGGTGTTCAAGAAATGGGAAAGTACAAGGGAAAGCTTACATGAAATAGTTATGAGTAACTGGAGAACCTGGACATTTCCATTCTTCTTCCAACTACTGTGTTGCTACTCTATATACAGTGGGGGGAAAGTATTTAGTTAGATACCAATTGTACAAGTTCTCCCACTAAAAAACATGAAAGGGGCCTGTAATTGACATCATAGACAGACCTCAACTATGAGAGACAACATGAGAAAACACATCCAGAAAATCAGTCTGATTTTTTACTGGGTTGCTGTGAGTTTTCTGGGCTGTCTGGCCATGTTCCCGAAGCATTCTCTCCTGACATTTCACCCACATCTATGGCAGGCATCCTCAGAGGTTGTGAGGTCTGTTGGAAACTAGGCAAGTGGGGTTTATATATCTGGAAGGTCCAGGGTGGGAGGAAGAACTCTTGTCTGTTGGAGGCAGGTGTGAATGCTGCAATTGACTACCATGATTAGCACTGAATGGCCTTTCAGCTTCAAAGCCTGGCTTCTTCCTCCCAATAAAGGATTCCCCCAGGCAGGAAGCAGCCAGGCTTTGAAGTTGAAAGGCCATTCAGTAATCAGTTGCAACATTCACACTTGCCCTAACCGTCGTATGCCTAGTTTCCAATAGACGTGACAACCTCTGAGGATGCCTGCAAAAGACGTAGGCCAAGCAAGGAGCTCCCACAGGTCGCAACGCCCTCCTTTGACGCTCGCCCCACCTCCTCTCTTGCGACCTCCTTTAGCACCGCCCCCGCCTCTAGCTGAGTCTTTCGTCACTTCCGTGCCTGCGCAGCCGTACGCCCTCTTTCCCGGTTGCCATGGCGGCCGGCTTGAGCGGGATGTTCGGCAACCAAGGCCCGGTCCCTCCACCACCGCCGCCGCCTCCTCCTCCGCCGCCCCCTGTGGCCCCTGGCGGACCGGGGCCGGCTGGGCTTCTTCCCCCGAACCCCGCGGGGCCGAGGAACCCCAACAGCACCCTGGTGGACGACCTGGAGGCCTCCTTCGAGGTGGGGAGGAAGGGGCGGGGAAGGGGCGAAGGGCCGCGAAGCTGAGGCGGGGGGAAGAAAGGCGCCTCGGGACACTTGTAAGATCCCTCCAGGCCATAGTGTGGCGCGCTTTCATTGTGGCTCATGGTTTCCCATTGGAAACCCTTTCCGCTAAGAATGGCGTTGAAAATGTCTCCCTGCTCGTGAAACCTCGGTTTTGGACGTAGCTAAGAGCGGTACAGCATAAGCTTTTGCGCTGTCAAACAATAAATCTTAAGGTTTGGTCCTTCAGCTGGTTTGGCCCTCATTTCCCAGAAGCCCAAGCCAGCCTGTCCTGCCGTCAAGAATACTGGAAATTGAACTCCCAACTACAGAAGAGTCTCACTTATCCAAGCTAAACGGGCAGGCAGAAGCTTGGATAAGCGAATATCTTGGATAATAAGGAGGGATTAAGGAAAAGCCTATTAAACATCAAATTAGGTTATGATTTTACAAATTAAGCACCAAAACATCATGTTATACAACAAATTTGACAGAAAAGGTAGTTCAATATGCAGTAATGTTATGTTGTAATTACTGTATTTACGAATTTAGCACCAAAATATCACAATATATTGAAAACATTGACTACAAAAATGGCTTGGATAATCCAGAAGCTTGGATAAGCAAGGCTTGGATAAGTGAGACTCTACTGAATGGTTTGGGACCATCCTACCTCCGTGACCGCATCTCCGTCTACGAACCCACGCGTTCACTTCGGTCATCTGGAGAGGCCCTGCTCGTGATCCCGCCTGCGTCGCAAGCGCGGTTGGTGGGGACACGAGACAGGGCCTTCTCTGTGGTGGCCCCCCGACTCTGGAACACCCTCCCCAAGGATCTCAGACAGGCCCCTACACTGGCAGTCTTCAGAAAGAACTTGAAGACCTGGCTGTTCCAATGTGCCTTCCCAGATTAATAGGAAATCTCCAACTCCAAGTCCCATAAGCACTTTATTAGAACTAGATCGTATATCGCACTCTGCACTTGCCCTAGAAGCCTTATATATCACCTGTCACATCAGCACTTTTAATCTTGTACCCATAACTCTGGCCCGGCCCAGTTTTATTGTGTTTTAGCGTATTGTTTATTGCTTGTTGTTTATACTGTTTTAATTGTTTTAATTTGCCTTTTGTTTTGTATTGTTATATTGTGTGTTGAGGCCTTGGCCTTTGTAAAAGGACATCGAGTCCTTTGGGAGATGCTAGCGGGGTACAAATAAAGTTTAATAATAAATAAAAATAATAATACTGTACTTGTATTGGATCATATCCTATTGGATAACCTATTCGTATGATCTTGTTAGAGACCATTACCTACGTATTGCCTATTGGTTATTCACTGGCCACGTAAATGGAGGATTACGACCTGTTAGGATCCTATTCTATTGACCATGACGGATTGGGAAAACCATAATCATAGAATCATAGAGTTGGAAGAGACCTCACGGGCCATCCAGTCCAACCCCTTGCCAAAAAGCAGGAAAATCACATTCAAAGTACCCCCGATAGATGACCATCCAACCTCTGCTTAAAAGCCTCCAAAGAAGGAGCCTCCACCATACTCCAGGGCAGAGAGTTCCACTGCCGAACAGCTCTCATAGTGGGGAAGTTCTTCCTAATGTTCAGGTGGAATCTCCTTTCCTGTTGAAGCCATTGTTCCGCAGGTTCTAGTCTCCAGGGCAACAAAACAAGCTTGCTCCCTCCTCCCTATGACTTCCCCTCACGTATTTGTACATGGCTATCATGTCTCCTCTCAGCCTTCTCTTCTGAAGGCTAAACATGCCCAGCTCTTTAAGCCGCTCCTCATAGGGCTTGTTCTCCAGAGCCTTAATCACTTGAGTCGCCCTCCTCTGGACACTGTTATTGAACTGCTATATATTACAGTTCAAAGCAGAAAATGTGAGCCTCTGCTCTGACAACAACATTTGTCAACATTTGTCTGACAGCAACATTTAACAATGTTAACAACATTTGAAAAATTTTCTGTTCCTGGTTTGAAAGTATTATTTCCTGTTTAATTGTGCAATACTTTCTTTGAAAGTAGTTGTTCTACTTCAAAAACATTATTTTTGTCGCTGCCACAAACTAGGGCCCCTTCCAGACACCTGAATAAAATCTCACATTCTCTGCTTTGAACTGGAATATATGGCAGTTCAATAACCCAGTTCAAAGCAGATATTGTGGGATTTTCTGCCTCGATATTCTGGGTTATATGGCTGTGTGGAAGGGCCCTCTTTTGACTGGGAGATATTCATTGAAAAACAATGACAAAATGTGCTGAAGGATATCCCACAAAAACAAAGTTTTTGCAGTTTAATAAACTTTACCCATTTTTTATGATAGAACCAATTAGGAAATAAAATTGTTAACCCAGAAACAAAAAATGTGTTACATGGTGTAATTAGACTTCACAGTTCTGCATTGCGTGTTCCTTTAGGAAACCATTCTGGATTGCATTGGCTGAGATCCTACATCACTGAATATAGCAAAAAAGCTCAATGGCACAACTATGCTATGGCTCCCTTCTCACCATCCCCTGGACTCACTGTTTATGATTATCCCCACAGCCATTCAGTGACAAATGGCATCCACTGTGAGGTAACAGGGGATGATATACTTTCTTCTCTAGCCCCCTTTTGACATTTCCATAAGGCACTTAATGCCCAATGCCCAGACATTGACCTGTGCACGTGTATACTACTAATAGGATAATGGCGGATTACTGTTAGCCTTAAAGATGGAACTGTAGTTTGTATAGAAAACTTGCATACTTGTTTACTTCCTTTGTCTCCATGTTTTGCATTTTCTCCTCCCCATATACCTCATGTATTATATGAGGGAGTAGTTCCATAGTTAGTGCAGATATCCCACTCTGACACTAAGGCCCCTTCCACGATGCCCCTATATCCCAGGATCTGATCCCAGATTATCTGCTTATCCCAGTTTATCTGGCAGTGTAGACTGATATGATCCAGTTTAAAGCAGAACCATGTAGGTAAGGCCCTTTTAAGCACTTTCTCATTTGTTTTAATTGATAAATAAATTAAAATTGTATGTTGATGAATATAATAGTTTTTCTTCACAATGATGCTTATTTTAATATAATAAAACTTTATTTATAACCTGTCCTCTCTCCCCGAAGGGACTTAAAGTAATTGTTAATATATATTTCTTTAATTACCCAGGCCTGCTTTGCTTCCCTTGTGAGTCAAGATTATGTGAATGGTACAGACCAGGAAGAAATAAGAACAGGTAAGCCTATGTCTGTCCTTTCTTTTTACCTTCACAATTTTATCTCCTTTTGGTTTCTCCTCTTCTCTTGTGTTGCTTTTGTTTTGATTATGTGAGTGTGGTACAGCTTCCTTAAGAGTCTTTGGAGTGATAAAGCAGGATGTTAAATACTTAGACCATTTTGGTTATGAGAAAACAATAGTAGAACTGTAAAATACGTAGCTGTAATCACTTCAATACTGCTTGAAGCAAAAGTGTGTTTTATGTCTCCATCTCTACTCATAAAATTAGAAGCACAGGATTTTTCAATTTCTTCTTCTCGCCCTGTAGTTGAAGCATTAACTTGAATTATCTCTCTATATAAAATGTAATGTACATAATTAGGACCGAGTTAACAACAAAACTACTGGACCAAATGCCACCAAATTTGGCCACAATACACATCCAAGGTATGTCCTTCACTAAAAAACCCCCCAAAAATTGATTGGCCTATATCTATTTTTCTCTTCTCCCCCCCCCCCCCTCCCTTTTCGGCTAAAATGGTACACTCCCCTCTTTTCTCTTCACTCTCTGCACTTGCTCTGAGGGGGGTGACTGTGTTTACAGTTTATGGGGGAACCCGGAATGTGGAGAAGAGCAGGTAGAGAGAGAGAGAGAGACAGTTCTTCTTGGAGGGGCTTCCCTTCCTTCTCACACACAGTTCTCCCCCTGGCTGCAGTCAGAAGGGTAGGCTCCACTGCCTTTATGCCCCACCCCCTTCATGTCATAGCATCCCCCTCAGCCACAATGGCACCCAGGGGACAGGCAGGGTTCACTTAGGCCTCTTCCACACTGCCTATAAAATACATTATCTTATTTGAAGTGGATTATATGGCAGTGTAGACTCAAAGCCCTTCAACACATCTATATAACCCAGAATGCCAAGGCACATAATCCACAGTATCTGCTTTGAACTGGATTATTTTGAGTCCACACTGCCATATAATCCAGTTCAGTGTGGATTTTATACAGCTGTGTAGGAGGGGCCTCATATAATCCAGTTCTAAGTAGATAATATATATTATAAATATAATACATAATAATTACTGTAGTATAATAATACAGAACAATATCATCTCTAAAATCAGGGCAGTAAATACAGAGCAACACTCTGAAAACAGGGAAATTCCAGAAAGGAAACAACCAGAGGCGGCTAACACCTCCCAACAAAGGATTCCCCCAGGGAGGAAGCAGCCAGGCTTTGAAGCTGCAAGGCCATTAAATGCTAATCAAGGTGACTAATTGCAGCCTTCATACTTGCCGCACCAAGACTATTCATTTATATTCAACCTGGCCAACCAAGGATTCCACAAGGTAGAAGGTGTCCATGCTTGCAAGCAGCAGGGCTATTCAGTGCTATTCAACCTGACCAACCAAGATTTCCCCAGATAGAAAACCTCCAGGCTTTGAAGTCAGAAGGCTACTCCGTCCCATTCAACGTGGCCTAGCAAGGATGCCCTATGTAGAAAGCGGCCAGGCATTTAAGCTGCAAGACTATTCAGTGCAATTCAAGCTGGCTAAATAAGGATTCCCCTACAAAGGAAGTAGCCAGGCTCTTTGAGGGTGCTACTCCAGTTCACCAAACAAGTATTCCCCTAGGTATAACACAGCCTTTGAAGTTGCGAGGCTATTCAGTGCAATTCAACCAGACCAACAAAGGATTAACCTTGGTAGAAGGCAGCCAGGCTTTGAAGCAGCAATGCTACTCTATATTTTGAAGCTGACAAACCAAAGATTCCTCTAGGTAGCAGGCAGCCAGGCTTTGAAGTAGTGAGGCTATTCATTGCAATTCTAGCAGCCCAAAAAACAATTCCCTTAGAAAGCAAGTACTCAGCCTTCCAACCAGCAAGCCTATTCCATTATATTTCAGCTCACCAAACAAGGATTCCCATAAGAAGAAAACGGCCAGGTTTTGAGGCTGCAAGGCTATTCACTGCTATTCCACCTGGCCAACAAAGGATTCCAATAAGCCACAGCAATACATGGCCGGGCACAGCTAGTGGTTATATAAACAGTTTTCTTTGAATTCTTATTAATATGAATCAGTCAGATTTTGTATTATATTATTTTGCTACATCTCACTATAAATGCCACCCCATTTCTTCATGGATTTGTTTCTTGAATAAATCACTGTAAGTATATGACTCAGAGTTCAAATTCCAATTTAGCTCAGTTACCTCAAATAATGCAATTTGATAGGTTACTAGCATATATACCTGGTATTATCCAGGTGTTAAAGGGGCTGTTGCGCCCTTGCTTTATCCCTTCTGCTCTGAGAAGGCCTATCTTAGCATCCGTAGAAATGCTCTGGCAATGGTGAGCAGGATCTCGTTGTGGTTCTTTCTTCTTCGTTTTCTCTCATAAACCTTCCCTCTTTGTCTTCCTTCTTCACTTGCTTTCACCTTCCCCTTTTCTGTCTCCTTTCTCTTCCTTCCGTTTACATTTTTTCTTTATTCTCTCCCTGCCTCTTTGCCCCTTTCTTCCCTTCCTTTCTCTTCTTTCTTTCCTTCCTCTCATGCCTTTTCTAATTCCTTTCTCTTCCCTCCTTTTTCTTTCTTCTCTCTTCTCTTGTTCCTTTTCCCTCCTTTGTTGCATCCTTCCTTTCTTCTCCCCCCTCATAACTTGTCACCTAGCAGCAGCCAAGATACTTCCTTTCTTTCCCAGTCACATCACAGAAGTTCAATTCTCCTAACCACAACCAATCTACTTGGTTCCTTTTCTTTCCCTCTGTTCCAGTTCCGAAATAGGTGGCTTTTTTTAGTTTAGACCTCTCAATTACCGTATTTTTCGCTTTATAAGACGCACTTCCCCCCCCCCCCAAAATAGAGGGAAAAAGTCAGTGCGTCTTATAAACGCAATATCTACATTCACCATACAATGCAGTTTGAAACTGCATTAGAGAGCAGTGTAGAGTGTGTCCTCCCCCCTCCCCGAAACATTCCAAACAACTGCCACTTGTGGCGCGCGGGGAGAGCCAGTTCCTCCCTCATATCTCACTGTCAAGCGGTCTCGAGCCCCCTCCCTCTTCCTCCTCCCCCTCCCCCTCCTGCTTTCCCTTATCGCTCGCTCTGAATGGGCTCCGTCACGCGCGCGACGTGAGGCGTGGGCTGCTGCTCTTCCCCTCCCCCCGCAGACAGTGTCCCCACGTAACCCTCGTCTCAGAGAGAGGAGAAAGCACCCTACTAACGCGCTGCCTCTTCCCTTATAGAGTCAAAAGGCACTTCCGTGTGTGTGTGTGTGCGTGTGCGTGTGCGTGTGGAGACAGACTGGCCCCCTCGAAGGCTGGAGGAGGAGGCTGGGCCCTTCCTGGAGGCATTTCCGTGCCTGAGGCGCCTGTGGGGAAGGAAAGAGGGAGGGAAAGAGGAAGGGAAGGAAGGAGTGGGGAGGCATGCCCGGCACGTCCCCAGCGCTGGCAGCAGGCGAAGCGGCTCGCCCTTGCACCTCCTTGTAACACAACAAGCGACACCATGGCCGCAGACCCCCGAAAGCGGCGCCCCTGTGGAGGCTCCTTCTGCAGGAGGAGGCAAGATGGCTACCTTCTTGTGGCTCTGCCCGCCCAGGATGGAGCCCGGCCTCGCTAGGCGCCCTCTCAGCGCGGGACGGGCGGGCAGCAGGACCGCTAGTGGGTGCCCTTCTCCCCCCTCAGATGTTATTTTATTAAAATGTTCTAGGTCATCTTTTAGTTCAAATTATTTTTCCCCATTTTCCTCCTCTGAAAACTAGATGCGTCTTATCATCAGGTGCGTCTTATAAAGCGAAAAATACGGTATTTTAACTTGGATAATGAAGGGTATGTGTGCCAGCCAACCAAATTATGTACATACAGTATTTATTTCAACTTTTTATACACACACACACACACACACACACACACACATATATATATATAGTTTTACTATATGTAGTTTCCTTGGTTCATGAGTCTCATATTCCATGTTCCTATAATCTGTGCTGTGCAGCTCCTTAATTTTGTTACATCATTAGACACAGAGCTACCTGTAATTGTCTTCTGCTGTACCCCAGTAACCAATTGAGTGCTAACTGATCTGGGAGTCTTTTTGGCACTATCTTGTTTTGTTTTAAATTATCTCATCATAGCGGTAAAAGACATTCAGAAAGTGTTTATTGTGCCTTCTTCACAGTACTAACAATCTATGGTATCACTATTATTGCCACTCTCTTGTTACTGCCTAATAGCTATTTGGCACATATAGTCTACTTACTCAGAAAAAGCATGCCTGATATGGGATCCTACCAGTAGCACTACTGCCAGCCTAGCATCTTGCTGCACACAAGCACCAGCATCACAGTGATACAGTGAGAGCTTACATATTTGTATTCATTCAGAAAGTGGCAGTTGATGCTCTAGATTTGTGTTTACATAGTTGTCATAACAACAGAATTCAGAACTAGCCCAATGCTGCTCACTGATTTTTCTGACTTACCTGCCACTGCCGTTCTCTGAGGAATTGTCTGGCATTTGACCCTACACTGCTGTTATTGCCCAGTAGATGTTTGGCACTTCTAATCTGGCTCCTAAGGCAAAGCCTGTCTGATATGGGAGACCTTACCAGCAGCACTGCTGCCATCAGCATAGCTCTTGCCTCACAGTAGCATACAATGCCATCACCATGGAAATGTAATGACAATCGTAACATTTTCCAGGTATGAATTTATCTGAAAAACAGAAGAGCTTGTCTGTCTTATAGGGCACTAATCATTCTACTTTAAATGCTTTGGCTCCATCCTTTGGAATCCCAGGGTTTGCAGTTTGAGGGGACCTAGAACTCTTTGGCCGATAATTCTAAATACCCCCACTTTCCAAAAAAATCATCATTTCAGTAGAATGGAACCTTGACAGTTCAGACAGACACATACAATTGTGTCTTGTGAAAGAGATCATTGTCAGACATTTTAAATTTTTATTATTTCTTTCACAAAGCATAAATACAGAAGTTGTCCTTCCTTTAAGAAGCATGACTTATATAAAAGATTCAGTCAGGATTTTGATGCACAGTATGAACACCGGAGCCCCGGTGGCGAAGTGTGTTAAAGCACTGAGCAGCTGAACTTGCAGACCGAAAGGTCCCAGGTTCAAATCCCAGGAGCGGAGTGTGCACCCGCTGTTAGCTCCAGCTTCTGCCAACCTAGCAGTTCGAAAACATGCCAATGTGAGTAGATCAATAGGTACCGCTCCGGCGGGAAGGTAACGGCGCTCCATGCAGTCATGCCGGCCACATGACCTTGGAGGTGTCTACAGACAACGCCGGCTCTTCGGCTTAGAAATGGAGATGAGCACCAACCCCCAGAGTCAAACAAGACTGGACTTAACGTCAGGGGAAACCTTTACCTTTACCAACCCTATACTTGCAGGACCAGTATATACAATTTCACCTATCCACACCCAACAAAAATACATCCTCTGGGAATTTTCTAGGTTCTCTATGGTAATGTCTGGTGGAAATCATTCATTTCAATAGGTTTCTCTATCACTCACGTTTTCCTCTTTCCATAACAAGTACAGGAACGTGTCCCCCATGTAGGGGGGGGTGTACTGTACTCTTAATTAGACTTTCCCCCAGTTTTAGACAACCAGGAGTTGCTTTCTTTTAAAAGTATACTAGTATAAATATCCAGTGTTGCTTGGGTGTTGGAAGTGCACTGCCCCATCTGCTTTCTCTCTAGTACATAGAATCATAGAATAGTAGAGTTGGAAGCACCCCCAACAGATGGCCATCCAGCCTCTGCTTAAAAGCCTCCAAAGAAGGAGCCTCCACCACAGCCCGGGGAAGAGAGTTCCACTGTCGAACAGCTCTCACAGTGAGGAAGTTCTTCCTGATGTTCAGGTGGAATCTCCTTTCCTGTAGTTTGAAGCCATTGTTCCGTGTCCATTGTTCCATTGTTCCGTGTACAGCTCAAAGAAAGCCTGCTTCACAATGTCTTCATTGCAATGGTAGGCAGGTTCTCTCTTTCTATCCTTCTTCCTCATACATCTTTTCCCTCTTTTCCTCCTTTTTTCCTTCTTCCCTTGCTTTCTCTCATATAGCTCACTCTTATTTTTCTTTCTCTTTCCTAGCTCCCTCCTTTTCCCCTCCTTTTTCTTTCTTCTCACTCCTTCTTTTCTCTTCCTTCCTCCCTTCCCTCTTTCTTCCCCTATTTTCTTCCTGCTCCTTCCCCTCATATACATGTTACCTACCAACAGCCAATCCATTTTACTCCCTTTCATATTCACATAACAAAGGGCCACCTCATCTAGGCACAGCCAATCTGCTTTTCCTTTTCTTTCTCCCTGCTCTGGGCTTAAAAGGAGTGGGTGTTTTTAGTTCAAACTTCTCAATTACTTAAGTTGGATAATGAAGGGTATGTGTGCCACATTTGGTCCAGATCCATGTAGGAGACTTTGCAATCCAAATCAACCAACATATATGCACACATAAATTTACTTTTTAATGAAGAGACTTTTAATTATTAAAATGGACCATAATCTCATTTATTTTTTCAAAATTACCAGAAGTCAAAGTATTTTGCATAGTAGATTTGCGTAAATCCCAAACTGCCACATTTTTTTGGTAAACTTTTCTTGCTGGTCCTACAGTTTTTATTTGAAATACTTTTAATGTTTTGTTGATCTTAACGTTTTAGGTGTTGACCAGTGTATCCAGAAGTTTTTAGATGTTGCACGGCAAACAGAATGTTTTTTCCTACAAAAAAGATTGCAGCTGTCTGTCCAGAAACCAGAACAAGTCATTAAAGAAGTAAGCACACTGATTTTCTTTAGTCTTAATGGTGACATCCAAACTTATAGAGTTTTGACAAAGCAGAGGGATTATATCAAGTGATCAGGGTAAAGTCATTTACTTTTAGTATCTAAATTTATACAGCTTTAAAGTTGTAGGCCAAAATAGTTGTGGGGTAAGCAATCCTATTATTAATTCTTGATGAAATTCTCAGAAGCCTTTCCTAACTTGGTGCCCTCCAGCTGTTAGGACTTTAGCCACCAGCTTGTTGAGTTGCATTTCAAAGCATCTGGAGAGACCTAGATTATAGAAGGCTTAATTTGTGTTCATTTTGTGCAATAGTGAGAAAAAAGCAAAGAATCAGACATTCTTACATCAGTTTTGCCTTTCCTGTAGACTTCTTATACTAGCCTGCTTTAAAGGATTGTTATGAAATAGATTGTTGCAAAGATGATAGGTGTAAAGTGCCCTGAACATATTTTCAAGTTATGTCTGCATGTACCCCATATGTTAAGTCATATGGTAAGGAAGGGGGGTTGAAGTCAGAGGAAATATGCTTTGGAAGAAAGGTAAAATAAGGCTGGAGATGTGTTACTAAGCTCCAGTTCTGCCTCTCTTTTGTCATCCATCCCAGCAAGGTTCCCCTCTTTCAGCCTTTGTAAGCAAGCTTATATTTGTCAGATTATGAAATCTATGATAGAGAGCAGGTATCACTGCAAGACAAGTATTTATTTGTAACGTATTAGAATAGATGTTTGTAAGAACATAGCCTGAATTGCAGCATATTTCCTTCTTTCAGAAGGAATATGCAACTCTTTGCAGTGTAAAGAAATGATAACTTGCTCTAAATGCTATTTCAGTTTCTTAGAACCTGGATGTTCTTAGAATATAAGAATTTGCAGTGGAAATCCCTGGTTGCTCATTATTTACTGTATGTCTGCTTTTTCTGTAGGATGTGTCAGAGTTGAGAAATGAACTACAGAGGAAAGAAGCCCTAATTCAGAAGCACTTGGGCAAACTGCGACATTGGCAGCAGGTTCTGGATGATATCAACATACAGCATAAAAAACCCACTGAAATGCCTCAAGGACCTCTAGCCTATTTAGAACAAGCTTCGGCTAACATTCCTGCGCCCCTTAAGCAAACGTGAGCAAGAAGTATAATGCAAATGCTAGATTATATCCAACAGAATGAATTTTTAAAATATAATTTACATGTTCAAGCTTTATATGAGTTTTTAAAAACTGATGGTGAAGGACAATTAAAAACAAGTAAGAATGAATTGTGCCTTTACAGGGATCAGAGCAGTGATCTCGGTTTTGATATTAACTATCTCAGCCAAGGAAAGCTAATTATTATACAGCCTGGGAACAAGCATTTTTTTTCTCTGCTGAATTACTTTCTGTTGAAAATGCAACTGTCTGTTCTGCATAAGCAGTATATGTATGTATGTATAATATATGTGTGTTTAAAAACCTTAATAGTTCATTGTTTCCAAGAGACTGTGATTGATTGATGGAACACAGTATTAGCTGGGATTTAGACATGCAGTTAAGGGCCTGTATGCTCAAGGCAGGTTCTGGTCCTCTGAATATTAGGCCTCTATGCTTCCTGATAGATTATTTTTAAATTGAGTTTGGAATCAGACAAAGAAGAGAAAGGGGTCAATGGTGCAAAGAAAATAAAATTCAGCAAGGACTTGTGTCCCCCAGAAAAGCTCATTTGATTGCCCCCACTGTTTTATTCCACTGTGGGTCATCACAATTTCAAATAGTGCTACTCCTTTTCAACAAAGAGCTTTATAGAACATGTTCTTATCCCTATTCTCTTTCAGCCCAAGGGGAAGATCAGAGTAGGCATTACTTGTTTTAAAACATCGTCTCTTTTTTAGAGCACTATGTTTGTCTGGCATCTCTGCTCCCAACATATTTTTCTGTTGTTTTTCAAGAAGTGTTTTTGTTTTGTTTTTTGCCCCTGGTAACATGTTGCTCTTTATCTCTTCAAAATAGCTTCAGCATTGCATTTGACAACTCTTGTTATATAATGAAAGAAAAGAAATACTCATCAAAATATATACTGAATTGTTGACAGAACTGTTTGCAAACTGAAAGTTGCTTTTTGATTATTTTGAACCAACAATTGGATAATAAATCATACAAAAACAAAAGCAGTGTTCACATAGTTTTATTTTAAAAAGCACCACATGATTGCCAACACTTGGAATTATTTCATATGACTTCCCTTGCAAATACATTGTTTTTGTACATATATTTTCCATGAATACTTGTTCCAAAAGGATTTCCCAGTTTTAAATATGATCAGTAGCTGACACTGGATGGATTTCTTCTTACATTGTTTCTTTGAAATAGCAAAATACTTCACTTTTATGTATTAAATGGATGTTATAATAAAAGCATTGCTGCTTAACCCAATAAAAAGATATTCCCAAATGTCATTGCAACACAGAGGTGTACCACAGGGAATGGGCAGCCAAAGTTCCACGAGGGAGGTCTATGAATTCAAGGGAAAGTGTACAGATCTTTGGGAAAAAGAACACTTCTTTTTGCTATAATGCATGTTGGTGACACATGCCAGTACATAACCATTATTGGTGTGATACTAAATATTTAAATAGATTTAGTAGTTTAGTGCAATCGCAGTTTGAAAGATGTACCTGGTTACCAAGAACCTACTTCTAATTTTACATTGATGCGCAACTACTAGAATTTGAAGAAATATTCTGGAATATCAGTATCTTTAGAGAGATCTTTAGAGATTGAGAAAAGGCAGTTAGTAGCATAAACGTTCATAGACTAAATCAATTTTCTCAGATAAAGTTACTAGTAACAACTATGGTTACCAGGTTGAAAACTAAATGGAGTTGCTATACATAATACTGGTGGAAATTTCCTGTTCTACAAAAGCACTTTCCAGTGTCCTCTCTGGCAACTCTATTAACTGTTGTGATGGGCTGCCTGTGTTCCAAAAGTGCCAGGGCTTTTCTGTTGCTGAGGGCTACTCAGCTTTTCACCCCCATTGCACCTGTAATTTCTTGCCCACAACATTCTTAAAGAGATAGCACTTTTTCTGAGTTGCCAAAAAGAGGAAATCCACACAAATGGGGTTTTTCACATGTGTTAACCCTGCTCACTCTACTAAATATAGAGTTTAGGAAACCAGAGACTTGAAATTGCTATGCAGTCATTGCAACAATATAAATACTCAGTCGTGCATCTGATATAAATACAAATAAATAGAAATTTAACTTTCAGTGTTGTTTAAAATGTACTGGAACAAAGTAAAACACACACTCATATGACTGATTTTTAAATCACTTTACTACAATCATTCCACTTCCAAATACTGTACAATATACATTTTAAAGATCCACTATTTATATATAAAAGGGATGTTGTATGGCAATAGCAACAAATCAATTCTTAAAAAGTGACCCTAAATGGAAAAAATATGGGGAAAGTTATAGCTGTCCGAAGAGCTGTGTAGCTACTAGCTATAGTCACCAAAGTTTTTACTACAGCTAACAGTAACAGCTGGGTTAAGGCTAGAGAATGTCAAGGACCACAAGTGCCCTTTACATTAGGAGTTTCCCTGGAGACTTCCAATTTCTACTGCTACCAGATGTGGTGGATGCTAAGTCAGAATTGGTTTTTAAATTCTCACATTTCCACAGATGTTTACATAAGTCTGATATCTTTTCAGCACTTGGTGAAATCCCTGGTATTGTCTTAGGTATTTCAAATTGCCTTATTTTTGTCCTATGTTGCTTTTTCTATATACTGTTTGATATAACCATGTTTTACTGGTTTCAGTTTTATTGCTGTTATGATTTTAATTCTGCCTGTGGAATCTCAATGGGTTGAAATTAATAAAATTAATTTTTATCGTGTCAGAAGCGAATTGAAAACATACTGCAAGTGGCTTCTGGTGTGAGAGAATCAGCTGTCTACAAAGACGTTGCCCAGGGAATGCCCTGATGTGTTACCATCCTGTGGGGAGGCTTCTCTCATGTCCCTGCATGGGAAGCTAGGGCTATCAGACAAGAGCTCATCCTGTCTCGCGGTCTTGAACTGCTGACCTTCAAGTCAGCAGCTCAGCCGGCACAAGGTGGGTTAAACACCACAGCAAATTAATTAATTAATAAAATTAATAAAATCCCAAGTGGCACAGGCCCAGGCTGTTAAAGGAGTGCATATTTCTCTATGAATTCCAGTCCTAGGAAATGATACAAAATAATAAAATAAATAAAAAAGCAATAAGTTAATTTTAAATAAAATATTAGCATATATTAAAACTTGCAATCCATTTTACAAGTAGCTACAGAGTATCAAGAATATGTATTTGTTAGTACATAGCACTGCTAACACATTAGTTTCTCAATCTGGCTGAATTCTTCATGTGTCTGAGTTTGAATAGTAAACTTGTGGCTTGTTTACTTAGGCTGGTTTGTAAAATGCTGTGTAAAGGATAGAAATTATAGAAATGTTTTCACTCTCTTTTTCACTCAAAAAGAGAAATATTTAGTAAACCATTCCTGATGTCGAGGGTCTGGTTTCTCAGCATCTTTGGGGGTCGATATTTCAGTGTTTTGCAGCCTGAAAAAAACAAAACAAAATAAATATGAAGACAGACAGCAATAGCAAGCACCCAGCTTATGTCCTAAATCTCTTTTATAGAATAGGCATGCTGCCCATGATGTAGCAATAACTTGGAAAAATATGTTTGTGAGTGTAAAAACCTGTTTACTGCAAATGTTCTAATTAGTTGAATCAGTGTAGAACTGGCAGGACTAAGTGAGGCCTAAATAATAAGTGGACATTTCACTTTTCTCTAGACAGAATTGTATCATTTACAAATTGCTGATCTCAGTTTAGATCCTGTGTCAAACAGCTGGTTGCTGTAACTAAGGTATAGAAGACTTGTGAATTATCAGTAGTACAAAAGGCAAATCCATGTCTGAAAGCTGCTTATCTGCTTTCATTTTCTCATCCACTCAGCAGTTGGGATCTTTGATTTCTGCCTGTTGCCATGGTGTGACAAACCAATATAACTGCTATGGGGCTGAAGAACTGAAATGAATTTCTGCCTTTATCATAAGCGTGTAGTCACTAGGTGGCTGTCGAGGATTTTGGCTTTATTGGAATTGCTAGGTCACATCTCATCTCATAGCTTTATAAAAGAGTCTTGTTAACATAGCAAGTGAAAAGGAGTGGAAAATCCTTCATTCTGCATAAGGTGAAAGCAACAATTGTATTAAAGCAGAGATGTGCAACTTCTAAAATCCCTTGAGGATCATGTGTAATGTTATTTGGGTAGCTGGATGCAGATGTGCCCCAAATATATACATCAGAGAGAGAGAACTCCCTCCATTTCATATTTTGCTTGAAGAATACAGGGACTGGAGGAGACTTTTGATATCACATGGGATGAAGAACAGAAGCTCATTCATGCCCATTTATTTTGCTTCTCTTGAGCACAACGGTTAGTAGGATACCTCTAGGGCAATTGTAAATTTAAAGTCTGTCACTGGCAACTTGCTGAAGAGACAAATGTTTCTGGAAGAATGCACACCTCTATGTTTAATTGGTACATTTGAGGTAATGAATTCTTTTCTCAAAGTAATAACATTTCATAATAATATCCAGTTTGAAAGTGCTATGTTTTCCCTCTTTTGGGGAATGCTCTAGCTTTTCAAGAATACTTATAAATAAATAAATAGTGCAATAATTAAGACATGCAGTGATGTCCTCCTTCTGGATCCCACTTCTTGGTAAAAGACCTATTCCAGAGAGCCGTGGAGCCTCTGGATGGATACACCAATTGGAAAGGTAGTTTAAATTCTGTTGATGTTAGATACAAGATGGTGACATCTATTTTTGAGGTAGCTAAGCAGTAGATATTATCTATGATCTCTGCACGAGAAGACATAAAGATGGGTTGTTGTGGTTTTGGGGCTATATAGCCATGTTCCAGTAGCATTCTCTCCTGACATTTTGCCTGCATCTGTGGCAAGCCTCCTCAGAGGTCTGGCGAAGCGTCAGGAGAGAATGCTACTGGAACATGGCCATGCAGCCTGAAAAAACTGACAACAACCAAGTGATTCTGACCATGAAGCCTTTCAATAAGACATATAGGCGCTTTGATTTACCTAGCCCTGAGTAACTCTTTGATGAGAAGTCTCCTTTCAAATTCTTAGGACTAAAAGTGTGACAGCAAAGAATCAGTCAGGAATATTATTACCCCTTAAACTATCCAGATCTTAAATTCTTGAAGATTTCATATGGGGAAATAGCAATCCTTTTTGTCTATACCCGTACATATTGATATGATGTTATAAATTATATACATATATTTCAATAAAAGTGCACAATTTATTAGAAGACTTTTCTTTTAATAAATAATAACCAAAGTACTGAAAGGTATGTTCTTTGTAATACATTAACTGACCACACTGAGACGATTGCTAGCTGGACATTTCCTAAAAACAAGCTATGGGGTTAAAATGGGAAAAGCCTATACATATACCTCTATGTATAATTGTCTGTCTTGTCAATGTATAAACAACATCAAATGTTTGTCGCATATGTATATTAGGTGATCCACCCTGAATCGCCTTTGGGGTGAGAAGGGCGGAATATAAATATTGTAAGTAAATAAATAACATTCAGATGCTAGTTCCAGCTAGACTAGAATCATTGAAGTAATGGGCTGAATTGTTGACTAGTAGTTACTTCTATGGCTTTTCTCTAGTTGAAATTTGCAGTTGGATTTAGACAACAGATGAATAAAATTAAGCAAGAACTAGATTCATTGCTAGAAGGCATTGCCTGTTTAACAGGAGGGAGAATTTAGCAAGAAATAAAGTCAGGCCCCAATCCCCATACAGAGGTGGAGCAGATGCAGACAGCTGGCTTCCTTTCTCTTTGCCTCAAACAACACTACTGCATTTCCCAGTTGCCTTTACACTATGAAGGAAAGGAAAGCACATCCTTGTCCCATAAATTAGAGCCAGAGGATTGGGAAGACCATGTGTGTTTTGCTTGTTGGTTTTTTAGTCCTACTGCTATGTCATGTAGGCTGCCTTGAATTTAATTGGACTGACAACTGAGCTATAACACTTCAAATAAATAGGAACATATCATGTGTTGTGTCAGTGGAGATATCCCATTAACACATAGTTAAGCTTCTTTATAGTTTGAGTTGCTGTACAAACTGAACTTTAATATGTTGAAATACTCCAGAATGCAAATACCTAAAAACCAGGCATCTGAACATTCATCTTCTCTTCAAAATGATATGAAATTGTGAAAAGAGGTTTTGAACAAATGCCGATTTAGTGTAATCTGATTTCTGTCAGTAACTTAATTCCTTGAATTTTAGAGCACCTTGTTGTTATTGTGACTTGTATTATCAGAATGTTGCAGTGTTCTCAGATTTCCTTGGAGGTAACCATGTTACACTGTTGCAGCAAAACAACTGCAGCACATTAAAATGAACAGGTCTATACTTGGCATTACTTTTTTGAGCTGCAAGCAACTACATTGGTAACCGGAAATGTAGCTTCCATTGCCATGTATTAACACACACATCAGTGTGCTGAGAGGAATACAAATGCATATTGGCATCTATGGTTGGATCTACACTGCTATATAGTGCATTCAACTGCATTGAGATGCATTATGTGGGTCTACACTGGCCATATCATGCAGTTCATGCAGCATTACATCGCAGTGTAGATCCAGGCTGTTAAAATATACCTGTACATACAACAATAGATGGCTATTATAGATGTTGAATGAGGCATGTAGTGTATAAGTATTCCTCATTTCAAACGACTACAGACTGAAGTAGCCGCAATGATAAGGTGTCCATATGGAAAGCTATACCCATTTGTACATGGAGATAACCTGGTGACAGTAATCCCTTGTTCTGATAAATTTCCATAACTAGACTATTATGGTGGTGCAGCGGGTTAAACCACTGAGTTGCTGAACTTGCTGACCGAAAGGTTTGTGGTTTGAATCCGGGGAGCAGATTGAGCTCCCGCTATTTGCCCCAGCTTCTGCAAACCTAGCAGTTTGAAAACATGCAAATATGAGTAGATCAATAGGTACTGCTTCTGCAGAAGGTACCAGCACTCCATGCAGTCATGCTGCCCACATGACCTTGGAGGTGTCTATGGACAACACCGGCTCTTTGGCTTAGAAATGGAGATGAGCACCAACCCCCCTTAGTTGGACACAACTAGACTTCATGTCAGGGGAAACCTTTACCTTTACCTTATACTATTGCAGTGGATTTGGAATTGGCCTGACACGTGATCAATAGACCATGTCCTCATGTCCAAGCAGGACTTGCATAAGAAAACATAAACTTCTAAAGTGACTGAAATGATGTACCGAACAATTATAATCCACTCCATGACAATTATATGCAAATACTAAAATTACTCAACTTTATCCATTGTCAGCCTCATACCCAGAAAATGGGATTAACTGTACCCATTGTCAGCCTCATGCTCAGAAATGGGAACAATACATTGACCTGATTCAGAATCAGGAAATATGTAGGGATTACCAAATTAGTGTAGGAAAGCGCTTTGTATGCTGAAAAACATTCAAAAAATGCTATTGTAAATAATGATGTGATGACCTAAATCCACTTGTTAGTACCAATCTAAGTGAAATAGACAAGCCCATTGCATTAAGTGTTAACTGCTTTCAGCAACTGATTTAATGGGTCAACTTTAGTTGGGACTAGCAATCAAAGAACATATCTCCAGAGTATCAGTCCACTAAAAACTGAGGGTCAATTGTCTCTGAACGTGTGAAGTAGCCTTCCTACTCTGCAGTTAATAATGCAATCCTATGCATGGCTACTTAGAAACTCAGTGAGTCTTGATCTGAGGGGAGTAGATTTATGATTGCAATTCGAAACACCTTTGCTGGAATCTACTGTATACAATGCAGCTGTGCACAAATCTACATAGGGACCACCAAATGCAGTACCCAAACATGAATCAAGGACCACGAAAGGCATCACAGACTAACTCAACCAGAGAAGTCAGCCATAGCAGAACACTTGATGAACCAACGTGGACACAGCATATTATTTGAGAACACAGAAATGCTGGACCACTTTAACAACCACCATGTCAGACTACACAGAAAAGCCACTGAAATCCACAAGCATGTGGACAATTTCAACAGAAGAGGAAACCATGAAAATTAACAAAATCTGGCTGCCAGTGTTAAAAAAACTCTAAAATCAAGACAGTAAATAAAGAATAACACTCTGAAAACAAGAGTGATTAATTGCAACATTGCACTTGCCTCCAACAGACAAGAGTTCTTTCTCCCATCCTGGACTTTCCATAGTTATATGAACCTCCCTTGCCAAGTTTCCAATACACCTCACAACCTCTGAAGATGTCTGCCTTAGTTGTAGGCGAAACATCAGGAGAGAATGCTTCTGGAACATGACCATACAGCCCAGAAAACTCACAGCAACCCAGTGATTCTGGCCATGAAAGCCTTCGACAACAGAAATATAATGTTTAACAAAAGTATTACACTGTGGGCTAAATGTGCTAGCAAATTTAATTTTAAAAAACATTTCCCTCTATTCTTGTACCTTTGTTTGCTGTCACTCTTCTGCTGCTCCAAAAGCTGGCATTTAGCAGCAGATTCTTGGAGTGCTGAACAAGTTTAACATGTAGAAGTTTATTATTCAAAAAATTATGTTTTATTTGCTCCAATTTTCTCTATTTTTTCACTGCAAATACAGAGTGGTGACTTACCTTGGGGCAGGTTTGATCTCCAAAGCTTGTACAGATGGATAGCACACTCGGACACAGCCTGGATTCCGATCTAAACTTGTAGATTTTGTGATCTGAGGCGAGTTTCTTTTAGGCCTCAAATCTCCGGTCAGAAAGCTTTTTGCATAGGAGGCTAAATTTGGAACACTTACAATTCGGCTGGGAGCGTCATCCATGTTCTTCTTCTGCTTTATGATAAATAACAAAAAGACAGATTGTATACTTAAGTATCACGGAAGATTATTATAATAGGTTTAATTACATGATTACATTATTAGAACATTACTAATGCTCAGAAGATAAGCATATCCAAAACACTTTTCACATGGTTATATCGATACCTATTTGCAACAGTACAGGCAAGTAGGTCACTTTATTATCTCTGTATTGCAGAAGTGGCTGAGCACAGGGAGATAAATGGCACATGAATTCATGGCAGAGCTAAGATTTAATCTAGGAATTTCCCAGCTCAGGTTACCCCAACAAGGAGACAGACCACATTTAACCCACAAGACTTACAATGACAAAGCTTGAACCAAGCTGGTTTTGATCATTAGTATTGGGTATACTTTAATAGCCAGTGTGGTGTAATGGTTTGAGTTTTGGACTAGGAATCTGGACACCAGAGTTTGGATTCCTGCTCGGCCATGAAAACTGACTGGTGATCTTAGGCAAGTCCCAGTCCCTCAGCATCAGAATAGGTTGAAGACAAATCCCCTCTGAACAAATCTTACAATGACATTTCTATGATACATTTGCCTTGGTCACCATAAATTGACCCTGCTCTTGGTCCCACCCCCTTCTCAAGTACGGCTGGTGGGAACGAGAGGGAGGGCCTTCTCTGTGGTGGCCCCCCACCTCTGGAACTCCCTCCCCAAAGAAATGAAGCTGGCCCCCTCCCTCCTCTCCTTCAAAAAACAACTGAAGACCTATTTATACTCACTAGCATATGGAGAGGAGGAGGATTAGATAACAAGAGATCACTACTGGGCCCCTGGCTGAGAACTATATTGTATTTGAACCTTCCTAATCCACACCAGCCCAATGATCATCATTTGCTCACATAACCAACCCACACTGTGAACTCTAGTTGGCTGTTATAAACTAATGTGGATGTTTGGATTTTATGTTATTACATAATTTTGTTTGACCACATATAGTTCAATTTATTGATGTTAGGTTTAATTTACTGATGCTAGGCTTTAATTTGATGTTAGGTTTTAATGTTACTTTTATATGCGGGTTTTCTCTGGGATTTTATGTCAGTATTTGTTTATGGAGGCATTGAATGTTTGCCATTGTATGTTGGAATCCTCCCTGAGTCCCCTTGGGGAGATAGGGAGGAATACAAATAAAGTTGTTTATTATTATTGTTGTTGTTGTTGTTGTTGTTGTTGTTGTTGTTATATAAGTTGGAAATTACTTGAAAGAACACCACAACACATACCGTACAATTTGCTGAAGCAAATGGGGGTATACATTATTTTGGTTTTTCAAATCAGGTTTTTCAAATTAGGAAGCCATGTCTAATCTGTTAATGTGGGATTTGTGTATTGATAGTGTTTAAATGCAACTTTTGCCATGCTTGTATTGCAACTGATTGCATCATCTAGAATGTACCATAGTGTGGAAAGAGTTAATTGCCAAGAAGCTATGATGACCTTGATGTGTGGCTGGAACTAGGGAGTATCCAGACACAAGTGTTTGTGCATACCGATTGCATCAGTTCAGTTGGGTTCTGTCTCCATAGAGTTCGAGTCAGGTTCTGTTGGAGAACAGAACAGTCCCGTGTTCGTCTGTCGTCTGCAAGTATGTCTGTGCTGATTACTGTTGCATACAGTAAAACTTTGTAAATAGTTATACCAATGTCTCTGAGTGTCTCTTCGTTCCGCGCTCCACTGCTTCCATCCAACTACTGCTGCACTGCAAATACTCTGACATAATCTACAGAGCAGGGATAGGAAACATATGGCCTCAGATGATACTGGACTGCAGCTTTCAGCATTCCTCATAATTTACGTTTAATAGCTAGGCTGTTGGACCTTGCAGTTCAGCAAGATCTCGAGTGCCACATGATTTTCGCCCAGCTACAGAGGAATAGGCCAAGTCTAGAACTGTGATTTGAAAAACGTTGAAATAATTTAAGTGAGCGTAATTCTGTATGGGTTGTTGGTCTCCTGGTGACATATGTGGCTGTTAGGTCTGAAGGAGGTATGTACTAACCAGACACTGTAATGAACTAAAGAACAATTTTTAACCTGAAGATTTGTAGGTGTGTGTAATTTTATAAGAATTTTTAAATTCATGGTAGCTAGCAAAGAATGGGAGGGAGCCTATCTAATTACTTTGGGGAGGGCATTCCAGAGCCAGGGCACCTCCACCAAGAAGGCCCTTTCCTGCATTCCCACCAACCATGCTCCCTAGTAAATAAGTCAACACAGAGAAAGTTTCTTGAAGGTAGACAGAATGACTATACAGAGACGATTATGAAAAAACAGTAAATACTTTTTTGAAAAAAGTATGAGTAATTATTTTACTGCCTAACATCAGATCAGACTACTGTTCTAAAGATCAGTTCCAGTCTAACAGCTCTGTGAGTAGGAAAAGAGCTGTGCTCACAAAACGAACAATTACTTCTTCTTCTTCTTCTTCTTCTTCTTCTTCTTATTATTATTATTATTATTATTATTATTTCCCCACTTTTTTCTCTTAAACGAGACTCAAACTGGCTCACAATACTAAAAACAGTACAAGTTACAATCTAGAACCCACAACATATAAACACAGAATTAACCATAACATTGTTAAGACAAATATTTAAAATAACTTAAAACCATTAAAAACTGTAACCACTATATAATAAAATTTGGGGGGGAAAATCTGTTCCTGGTTTGAAAGTGTTTATTTCCTGTTTAACTATGTGGTACTTACTTTGAAAGTAATTGTTCTATTCCAGAAACATTGTTTTTGCGGCTGCCATTTTTAACCTTTCTATGTGCCATCTTTAACCTTTTGTGTAGACCGCAAAAACAAAGTTTTTGCAGTTTAATAAAGTTTTTCCATGTTGTTATGATAGAACCAATTAGGAAATGACATTTATAACTCAGGAACAAAAATCATGTTACATAGTGTAATTAAAACGCTACACAGCACCCCCTGGCCCGTTCTTTAAAACACAAGTCTTTAAAAGCCTGCTTCTTTTAAAGCCTGATTGTTGGACAAAACTCTGCTGCTTGCATCCTCAACCAGCTGGTCACCCCTTCCCGCAGCTGTGCATCATCGCCAAAACGCTGCATTGAGGATGCAAGCGGCAGAGTTTTGTGGGGAAGGAGTTGCCAAACTCATTCATCGCTATGATAAATGCCTAGATTTGAATGGCGACTATGTTGAGAAGTGGTATTTGGGTGTGGCTTTCAACTGCATATGGTAAATGTTTTCTCCTATACTTTGTTCATTTTTAATTCCAAAATGTAATCTACTTTCTGGATAACCCTCGTACATTGGACACAACCATATGTATGTAATTACTGCAACGTTTGTCTTCTACTAATAGTAGTTGGGCATTTAGTAATTTGAAGGTGATAGAATGACTCAAAACTATAGACTTGTCCATTTCAATGTTTTTTGTTACCTTTGCAATGGGATTCAAACATGTGGTAGGATTTGTATTAAAAGAAAAGGACCGGTTGCGATGAGACTCTGCACTGGATATAAGCGACTGCTGAAGTTTTCTTCCATCCTGTCAAGGAAAACCTATGTGCTGGTTAGAGAACACTTGTTTGGCTTTTACTATAGAGCAGATAAGGGAAAACCATGATGGCATTTCAGCAGAAAAACAAAGGCACTATGACATTATTAACCCCGTATAATTAAATTTGAAAAGAATGCACTCTAAAATTACTAAAGGGGTCTGTTGGTTAAAAAATAGAACTAGCACGATTTCCCTTTCTCCTATCAAACATTAAACTTTCTTAATTTCAGTTTGAAAGACAGAAGCAAATGAAAACTGAAATCACAAGCTCTGAAAAGTGCACTTTTGGGCTGTATTATACCTATTAATTTCTTCCACGTATAGAATTGTGAAAGTATTTTATTAATATTTCACTCAGAAGTAAGTCTCATTCGGTGAAATGGAACTTTCTCCCATATAACTATGTTTACACACTTGTTTTTCCCTTAACCATTCTAAAATACAGTATTACATCATTTAACAATAGGACAGCTCTGAAAGGAACATGTATGTATTCAAAATTGAACAGAACACTGTTCCTGCCAATGTTAGGTTCTTTTGGAGCGGTGTCTAGCAGGGCGTCAGCAGAACAAGCCACCTCTGTTGCCATAGATGCCCGTGCCCAGTCAGCTCCTGAGCAGCTTGTGAACTAGAAGGACATCTTTCTGTCTGGAGGCAGATGGCTTTCACTGCTGTCTCCTTGTTGCCACAGAGCTGAGTGCCATTTCATCCCCACTGCTGTGCCACTGCCTGTATCACTGCGACTACCGATGCCAGTCTAGTTATACTGGCCAACAATCACAGCCAATGTGTCTTGCTAACTTCTTAAATCGATGCTATATAGCATGCTAGTATGCATTACGGAAAAGCTCACCATTAATTCCTTGATCATCTCTTCTTTTTCATTTAATTTATCTTGAAGGCAGTCTATAAGATGTCGGTCTTCCAGCCTAGGCTCTCTCTTTCTCGGTTTCTCTTCCAATTCTTTAAGCCTGTTATTTATCACAGGATGAAAACCACTTAGTGAGGTTTCCAGAATTGTGAAAGCACACAGCAGCTATGCTGCTAATAATCCATTAACCCTCCATCAACTTCAAAAGTTTTAAAGCATGGTTCTAGTTAAAATCTCTTTAATTATGTTTCGTATCTTATTCTCAAGATGGCTAAATTTAGCAACTAAGCCAAAGTTTTATGCCCTATTCATTCTCTCTCTTTTAAATGAGGAAGATTTTAAAGATACTCGATTGAACTCTAACTCCCATATTCTGTACCTGTGATTACAACCAGGTCCTATTTAGGTCTACCTAACAGTAAATTCATTACATTCAATAAACTTCACTTTCAAATAGCTGGGCATACAATTGCAACCTTGTATTATTAAGCACACCTGCAGTTTATATTGTTAATGTATTTCTCTTGTTCAAGATCTGTCTGGTTGCAAAATTATTCTGAAAAAATTTAGGCAGAATAGTAGAAGAAAGGATGGTAGGCAGCAAAGAGAAATGTAGTCTTAGAATGGGGAGCAGAGATTCTACATTGAGACATTTTCAGCTACTAGAACTTGACAGTAGACATTGTTTTACACTGTTAAATATCTGTACCCATAAATAACTATACAAGTTTAAATCTGGTGGGTTTTTGGTGTCCGGTTTAAAAATTACGAGAGTCCATGCATTCATATTTTTATGCCATGGTACTGTTGCCAGGCACTGAATCTTTGGCTTTTAATGGACACATATATAAAGCGTTGGTTTCCTGATGGTATAGAAGGTTTCTTTATAAAAATTATGAAGATGTATGATTTTTCATTTTTTATCTTCTCGCCATGTTGTGACTGACCAGAATCACCATGACAGCCTTTTAAAAAATAGTTATGCTCCTATAGCAGCCATTTGTGCAGCAATTCTTCAAAATCCCATATATGCCTACAGGCCGCAAAATTTTGGAGACCTCTGTATTGTATCATGGTTCATGTGTTGTAGTTAATCCAGAGGATGAAGATAAAGGGATTGTGAGGACTGAAGGGTTTTCCAGTAAGGGAAATGAGGGGATTTTAGATCAGAATTCTGCTTGGGAGAACGGATCTGTGTGTAAAACCCAAACAGAGCAGGTGTCAAAGGCATGACTTCCTGGCTTTATGGGGGCCTTAAATTAAGGGTTTGTTTACTTGAGGGCCAGATCAGGCAACACTGCATTACCATGTGGATCTCAGGTCTTGTTCCACGTCTAAGATCTTAGGAAACGTTTGAAACTCATGTTCATGGAATTCATGTTTTTAGAAGAAGTTCCTGTATTCCTGTTAATGGGTTTGTGTCTATGTTTTGATTCCTGATTTTTTGCTATACGTGGTCCTTTTGAACAGAACTTTTTGTTGCCTGGACTTTTTTGAATGCCCTTTTACTACTGCTTTTTGGGACTTTGCTTTTTATCTTACCTTTTGCTTTTTGGCCTTTTGATATTTGCTTTTCTGAATAAACTGTTTAGGTATTATTATTGGACTCCTGTGTGGTGTTGTGTGCAAAGGTTAAAGTGCAACATAATGTTGAAAAGGAAAAGGAAGCAGAATCAGATGAAAGAGAAAATAAGGGGATAACACAACCACAACAAACCTGAAGTATTAACATTTTCCCCAGTCCACCACATATATTCATCTTGGACACATAACACCACTTACTCATTTTCCAAGGAGACAATCTTTGCATGGAGAAGAGCTTGTGAATTACTAAACTCAGACATCATATTTTTCATCTCTTGGTGGTGATCTTCCTTCAATATGTCCAGGTCTTTTTTATGTTTGACTTTTAGGTCCTCCTCCAGTAATCTTTAGTAATAAGATGAAAATGTGTATTTAAACAAGGGTAATTATAAATATTAAGTATCAATTATTAAACATGTTGCGGTGATTGGTGAACATTTTATATATCAGCCTGGTTTTGAAGAAATATCACGGACTTCCTCTAATAAGCATTTGCAACGAAGGGCACGAATCACCTACTGTGAGAAGAAAATTATTCTTCATTAGCTGCTCCTCAAAAAAGGATTGGTTGTGGTGTCCCACAAGGTGCTATTCTATTCCCAATGCTTTTTAACATTTACAAGAAACTGCTGGGAGATCATCCAAAGGCATGAGGTGGGGTGCTATCAATATGTTGATAACACCCAAATATATTTCTCCATGCCTTCAAGAATAACCTCAGCTAAGGATAACAGGTCTCATCTGAATGAATGCCTGGAGGTAATGGGTTGGATAAGGAAAACCAAATAGAAATTTAATCCAGCTAGGATATAAGTGCTTGTTGTTAAGTGTCCTAACCTGGGGTTGGAGGTGTATCAACCAGTTCTGAGTGGGGTTACACTCCCTGAAAGACAATGTTTGCAACCTGCGAGTGCTCCTTAATTCATCTCTCCAAATGGCAGCTCAGATAGATGCTTACTATCAGCTTAGGCTATGCCCCTTCCTAGAATTGGAGGACCTAAAGATGGTAGTGCAGGTGCTGGTAAACTCAAGGCTGGACTTCTGCAATATGCTGTACATTGGGCTACCTCTATACCAAGTTTGGAAATTCCAGTTAGGTCAAAACATAGCAACCAGACTTGTTACAGGAACATCTAGGCATGAAGTCACTCCACTGGATTGCTAGTTAGTTTCCAGACAAAGTACAAAGTGTTGGTTTTGACCTTTAAAGCCCTACATGGTTTGGGTCCGGGTTACCTGCAGGATCATCTTCTCCCATATAATCCACCCCTTACACTGAGGTCCTCTGGGGAATGCTTACTCCATCCATCCAGAACCTGATTGGCAACCGTCACCCAGAGGACCTTCCCATCCACTTCCCCAAGACTGCAGAATAAACTGCCAGAAGAGATTCAACAGCTAAATGAGCTGTTAAAATTTAAAACACAGTTAAATATCTATCTCATATGGCATAATTTTAAACTATGACTTTTAACATGACATTTTATTAGTATTGGTGTTTAAATATTTGTTCTATGTGTGTGTGTGTGTGTGTGTATATGAATGATATCGTGTTTTAACAGTTTATTTTAATTATATTAATATTACTACTACTATGAAGTATTTGATACTAATCAGTAAGTAACATGATTAGAGGGCCACTTTAAGCAGGTTGTGGTAAATGGATGGCCAAAGTTAACTCAAATGAGATTTCTAGCCAAGTGAAAGGCCCTATTCTCCCTACAGTTAAAATGCCTTGCCCCGGGAGTGGTAACTGGAACTGGATAGTACTCATTGGGTTCAAGGGGCTGGAACTAGTTGCTGCTATCTAATCCACTACATGAGAGGCATGAAATGAGTGTCAAACCTTCTCTGTTGGTTCTCCCTGTCCTGTAGCTGTGTAGATGTTTGCTTCTGTCGCTCCACATCCACACTCAGTAAATCCATTGTGTCCTTCAGAAGGGAATTTTCCTTCTTCAGCCCAGAGATTTCATTCTGACATTTCTCCAGTTCATCTTTAAGAGATTTTATCTGATTCTGGTAACTTGCTTCCTAAGGGAAAAATAGAGATATTTGACACTGGTGTCTACATAGGATGGATGTGGGTAGCAGTATTCCATTTAGTAAAACATATAATTTATTATGTTGTTGAAGGCTCTCTTGGCCGGAATCACTGGGTTGCTGTGAGTTTTCCGAGCTGTATGGCCATGTTCCAGAAGCATTCTCTCCTGACGTTCCACCCACATTTATGGCAGGCATCCTCAGAGGTTGTGTGGTCTGTTGGAAACTTCACAACCTGTTTCTAACAGACCTCACAACCTCTGATGATGCCTGCCATAGATGTGGGCAAAAAGTCAAGAGAGAATGCTTCTGGAACATGGCCATGCAGCCCGGAAAACTTACAGCAACCCATATAATTTATTATTTTATTTATTTTATTATTTAGAGAATTTTATTCCACTCCTCAGCTACAAAGGCACTCAGACTGGCTTGTAAATTTGTAATTTCCCTTTAGGCTTACAATGCACATAAGATCAATAATTACTAAGAGAAATAATTGGGTGAACCTTCTACTGAATGATAGAATACATGCAGCTGTATCAAGTGCTTTCTTGAAAGGGGTTAATATTTTTCAATTATTAATTATTATCAGGGATGAGGATATTCCATAATTCCACATAAATGAGTACGGCAATGGACACAAGATCGAGCTTGTAGATAGTCTAACCCAGGGGTCCTCAAACTTTTGAAGCAAAGGGCCGGTCCATAATCCTTCAGACTGTTGAGGGGCCGAATTATCATTTTTTAAAAAATACAAACAAATTCCTATGCATACTGCACATGTATTACTTGTAGTGCAACAACAACAACAACAACAACAACGAAAGAACAATACAATATTTAAAAATGAAAACAATTTTAACCAACATAAATCTATCAGGATTTCAATGGAAAGTGTGGGCCTGCTTCTGGCCAATGAGATAGTTAATTAATTAGGATTGTTGTTGTTGTTGTTGTGTGCCTTCAAGTCATTTCAGACTTTGGCCGAGCCTAAGTCTAAAAATTAATTATTTATTTACTGCATTTATTTACTACATTTATATCCCACCCTTCTCACCCAGAAGGGGACTCAGAGCAGCTGTATGTACAATATATTATATTATTAGCATAGCACAATATTAGCATCATATATTACTATATTGAACTATATCACTATTATTATATATATAAATGAGTGATGGCATCACGGCGACCAACAAAACAACAAAACTACAGGCCCCCCCAACCTTGAAATTTAACAACACAACCCATCATCCACGCCTCTAGGTTGATACAACAAAAAGAAAAGAAAAATAAAGTCCTAATTAGAGGGAAAGGAATAATTGTTTTTATCCAATTACTGCCAGTTAGAGGACTAATCTCTGCCCACTCCTAGCAACCAACTCAGCCCAGGGGACAGGCAGACTTAGGCCTCACTTAGGCCTCTTTCACAGATTATCTAATTTGCACTGGATTATATGGCAGTGTAGACTCAAGGCCCTTCCACACAGCTATATAACCCATTTATAATCTTATATTAACTGCTTTGAACTGGATTATCTGGACTCCACACTGCCATATAATCCACTTCAGTGTGCATTTTATACAGCTGTGAAGAAGGGGCCTCATATAATCCAGTTCTAAGCAGATAATATAAGATTATCAATATAATATGTAATAATTACTGTGATATAGAATCATAGAATAGTAGAGTTGGAAGAGACCTCATGGGCCATACAGTCCAACCCCATTCTGCCAAGAAGCAGGAAATTGCATTCAAAGTGATTAATAATAATACAGAACAATATAATCTCTAAAATCAGGACAGTAAATAAAGAGTAACACTCTGAAAGCATAAGCCACAGCAAGGCGTGGCCGGGCAAAGCTAGTACTATTATATAATATGTAATATATAACATATAATTAATATTATTATATGGTATTATTAGTAGTATTATATTGTATAACATAATATTATTATCAATATTATATGTATATACAATATATTATATTATTAAAAGTGATATAAAAATATTATATTATAAAACTGAGGGTGGGGGCCAGGTAAATGACCTTGGAGGGGCGCATCCGGCCCCCGGGCCTTAGTTTGGGGATCCCTGGTCTAACCCTTTATCTAACAAGTTGGTATCTCTTCTGATGAAATTTCAGAAATCATTTATGTGTATGGCTGCAGAATTCTGTCCTGGGTGACTTTGTGACAGATCCTTTCCCTGCCCTCATTATACATAGACAACTATGGGTATTGTAAACATATACAATCACAAAAAAGATATTGTGGTTGTCATTTTAGCTGAGATATAAATATAAGATATAAAATAATGGAGCCCCCGATGGTGCAGCAGATTAAATCGCTGAGCTGCTGAATTTGTTGACTGAAAGGTCGGCGGTTCAAATCCAGGGAGCGGGGTGAACTCTTGCTGTTAGCCCCAGCTTCTGCCAATCTAGCAGTTCGAAAACATGCAAATATGAGTAGACTGCTCAGGCAGGAAGGTAACAGTGCTCCATGCAGTCATGCCGGCCACGTGACCTTTGAGACGTCTAAGGACTACGCTGGTTCTTCAGCTTAAAAATGGAGATGAGCACCAACCTCCAGAGTCAGACACAACTAGACTTAATGTCAGGGGAAAACCTTTATCTTTTACCTTATAAAATAAGACATCTCCTTTTCTTAAAAACAGAAAAAGTAAATGCATTTTCAATCCTAAAGAAGGATTTCTGGCCTCTGATCGTAATGCATTTCAGTAAGAGGCTTGCCTGTTGCCTTTTTGCAGCTACCGTGTTCTTCAATTCCCCTTGCAGTTCCTCCTTTTCCTTACTGTGAGTCATGCAAGATATTTGTTGCTCTGACAGCTCCATCTTCAGAGACTCTAGAAACAATTACAAACTTTCAGGATGTAGGAAAATGCACATGTTATTTTGAATTAGGAAAATGCTTGTAACAGTCCTAACATGGACAGTGAAAAGTAGAAAGGAATGCTACACATATTTATGTATAAATGTAAACATCACATCCTTGTTGTTGTGCACAAGTGTCTTTCTTCACAAAAAGGCACAGCTCAATATTTCAAATGCAGATTATATTATCACTGCAATGCAGGTGGAAATGTGAAAACATGTCCATCTGCATTCAGAGTGGCTTCCCAAAGATTCCTTCTCCACTTTGATATCTCCTGTCAGATCAAGATAACCATATTAGGACTGAACCAAACAGCTGTGGAATTCATTCTGACCAAGTAAAGGTAGTTTCAGGTTTCCGGGTTGTGAAATTTACTTCAATGCATCTCCAGAGAGAAAACATAATCTTTTTCTGATAAATCGTCTTCACTCTCTGTTTTGCCAAAGGAGTGAAAATGGCAACAGCTGCCAGTTGAAAAGGAAGCAAACATTTCCATGTGTTCCCTGGAAAATGATTGAAATGGCAGCTACTTCTATGCTAGAATGAATGATGTTTCAAAAAAGCTTTCCCTCTCCCCATTCCATCATTTTGGTTCATCCTTTAGCGTGTATTACAAAGGGCATTCCAAATCTCCTATTAGTAGTGTAACTGCACAGTTGTGATGTTTCACACTGACAATTGAACTCCACAACTGCAGGCACAATAACCCCAATGGAAGACATTTGGAGCTACAGATGTGTAAACTTCATATTTTTTGAAAACAGAACTGTAGAGAACTTTTTACTGCTTGCGAAAAAATTCTAGTGTTTGTAAAGAGAAGTGTTGCCAATTAAGTGATAAATGCTGCCAGGTTTCACATGAATAGATTTTTGAGTGTAATTGAAAGACCAGTATTTAGCATTTGGGTGATTTTACAAAAAAAGAAAAGAAAAAAGAGGGCTTTTTTCTGGTAGTCAGTTGATGTGAAAATGATGAACAAAATAGAAATAGGTAAGAAACTTGGAAAATTTGAAAGTTTGTGTGCAGAGTCTAGAGCAGACATGGGCAAACTAAGACCCAGGGGCAGGATGTGGCCCCCTGGGCACTTATCTCAGGACCTCCTCATTTTCCCTGTCCTCTCGGCATAAGGACATGGTGGCCCACCGCATCCTTATGCAGAAAGGATGGGGAGAGGAAGGCACACAGCAGCTGAGAGCCCTCTGGAACGCTCTCAGTCACTACGTCTTGCCCTCTTCCTGCCATAAGGATGGTGCAAGCAGCCCTGTCTTCATGCTGAGAGGCAGCTGAGGAAGGCACATCAGCTAAGAGCCCTCCAGAGCACTCTCGGCCATCACCTATCTCGCCCTTCTCCCAGCATAATGCTGACAGGACAGTCCAAAAATCAGAGGAGACGGATCGGGGGAGTCGCCAAATGTCTCGTTTTGCTCCCAACATAAGGATGGGGTGAGCAGCCCCATCCTTATGTCAGGAGGACAACCTGAGGATGACCCAGGCCCTGCCTTGCCCCCTCCCAGCCCTACCCTCTCACAGGTCCTGTCCCTCCTGGGCCTGTCCCATCTAGCATGTGCCCGGCCACCCTCCCTCTTGGCCCAGTCTGTTCAGTCGGGCCCAAAATGCAGCCCCAAGGCCAAAAAGTTTGCCCATGCCTAGTCTAGGGCATTTTGCAAGCAAGCTTGTGAGAAGCTCAAGCTCTCCCCCGAAAGCAGTTCTGACATTCCTGCCCTTGAAAGAAGAACTAGCAAAAGTGTTGTCGAAGGCTTTCATGGCCAGTATCACTGGGTTGCTGTGAGCTTTCTGGGCTATATGGCCATGTTCCAGAAGCATTCTCTCTTGACGTTTCGCCCACATCTATGGCACACATCCTCAGGGGTTGTGAGGTCTGTGGGAAACTAGACCAGTATGGTTTATATATCTGTGGAAGGTCCAGGTTGGGAGAAAGAACTTTTGTCTGTTTGAGGCAAGTGTGAATGTTGCAATTGGCTAGCTTGATTAGCATTGAATAGCCTTGCAGCTTCAAAGCTGTTTCCTGCCTAAGGGAATGCTTTGTTGGGAGGTGTTATCTGGCCCTGATTGTTTCCTGACTGGAATTCCCCTGTTTTCAGAGTGTTGTTCTTTATTTACTGTCCTGATTTCAGAGGGTTTTTTAAATACTGGTAGCCAGATTTTGTTCATTTTCATGGTTTCCTCCTTTCTGTTGAAATTGTCCACATGCTTGTGGATTTCAAAAGCTTCTGTGTAGTCTGACATGATGGTTGGTAGACTGGTCCAGCATTTCTGTGTTTTCAAATAATATGCTGTGTCCAGGTTGGTTCATCAAGTGCTCTGCTATGGCTGACTTCTCTGGTTGAAACAATCAGGGACAGCTAACACCTCCCAACAAAGGATTCCTCCAGAGCCAGGAAGCAGCCAGATCTGGATGCTGCAAGGCTATTCAATGCTAATCAAGGTGGTCAATTGCAACATTCACACTTGCCTCAGGGATGAAACTATGAAAATGAACAAAATCTGGCTATCAGTATTTTAAAAACTCTACAATCAGGACAGTAAATAAAGAACACCACTCAAAAAACAGAGGAATTCCAGACATGAATCAATCAGGGCCAGCTAACACCTCCCAACAAAGGATTCTGTCCAGACAGTAAGCAGCCAGACCTTGAAACTGAAAGGCTATTCAATGCTAATCAAGGTGGCCAACTGCAACATTCACACTTGTCTCAAACAGGCAAGAGTTCTGTCTCCCACTCTGGACATTCCACAGATATATAAACCCTCCTGGCCTAGTTTTCAACAGACCTCACAACCTTTGAGGATGCCTGCCATAGATGTGGGTAAAATGTTAATAGAGAATGCTTCTGGAACATGGCCATATAGCCCAGAAAACTCACAGCAACTAGCAAAAGCACTGGCCAATGTCGCTCCTTAAAGCACTAGGATAAGAGACCTCCTCTAAAACCATTCACTGTGGACTGAAAGCTAAAACCATTAATCACAACATAATAGTCCTTCATTTCCCTCCTTCATGTGAAAACCTTGAAAAAAATACATCAATATTTGAGGGTATACCGTCGTTCTCTCTTAAATTCTCGGAATCATAATTGCTAATGAATCTTCATGTTTGTTCAAACTGTATTTGATCCACTCTTAAGGAGCCCCATTTCAATTTGAACATCTCCCAAGTCAGTCATTTTTGAACACAAATCTGGAGCACACAGCAAAAGGTCCACCTGTGTTGGCTTGTAGCCTAGGTTAGGTCAACAACTCCCATCTATATTCACATAAAAGATTTCAGGAGATGCTTGGAAATCTGCAACTGTCACTGACGATAATCATTCAGCTATCACTTTTCTTTCCCATGCTGTTTCTCTGTCTGCTGCCCCTTCTGTTCCAAATATTTGCAGTCTCCCACAGCTGGTTTTCTGACTAAAGGAATCAAACTGAAGAGCTCACAATTCAAAATGAAAGATGTTGGATTGTGGCACCTAAGTTTCCACCTGGACAGAGACTTACTCATCTTTCATTTATTATTTATTTGTTTATCATTTTCAACCTACCATGGCTCCTGAGGAAATGCCCAATGGGTAAACACTTTAAAAGCATGCATAACTAAAGGCAAGTAAAAACAAAAATTATTTACACATAGTACTAAAACAACAAATGAGTGAGTTTCTCAACTCACGAGAAATCACAGGTGCATGTGAAGTGAAAATGGGCATTATTTTCCAGGTTCTCTTTCCTAGAAACCCAGAGTGTTTCGGACCCAGTAGAAGGCTGACTTAGGGCCCTTCCACACAGCCATATAACCCAGAATATTAAAACAGAATAACCCACAATATCTGCTTTGAACTGGGTTATCTTGAGTCCACACTGCCACACTGTTCAAAGCAAAATGTGTGGGATTTTATTCAGCTGTGTGGAAGGAGCCTCAGACTGCATCTATGCTGCCCTATATCCTAGGATCTGACCCCAGATTATCTGCTTTGAACTGGGTTATATGAGTCTACACTGCCAGATAACCCAAGATAAGATAATCTGGGATCAGATCCTGGGATATAGTGCAGTGTAGATCCAGCCTAAGTTATATCCCTTGCCTTTCTTCAACCATGCCGAAAAGCCAGTTGGGTTTAAACATGATTCCTACCCCACTTCCTTCAAGAACAGCTGAAAACTGTCAGAGTGGTCACTCCTAATTTTAGGATTCAGTGGCCAATTAGGAATAGTATAATCTTTGCTGTCCATCAGAAACTCGGAAGGAATGGACTCCACCTGGTAGAAGATCCACAGTTGATGTCCCAGCTTTACAAGGTGGTGAGCACATAACACAGTTCCACTTAGGAACTTCACATTTGGGCAGGTTCATATTAGCAAGGGAAGGTGATCTTTCAGATAACCTGGCCACAAGTCATTAATAATATACATATACAGTAATAATATACACAAGTCATTATGGGCTTCGCAGTTCAAAACTGGCACCAGCTTGCAAACAAACCGAGATTCTTGTGCAATTCTTGTAAGACCAGTGTGACTCACACAACAATCTGCTGCATTTTGTTCCAGCTCAGGTCCTCCGGGTGTTTTGGACTTCAGATCCCAGAATCCCTGACCATTGGACAAGCTGACTAGAGTTTCTGGGACTTGGAATACCAAATACCTGGAGGCCACAGGTTGTGCAGGCCTGGTCTCGCTGAAGCTTCTGAAAACTTCTCAAGGACAGTCTTATATAGTACAGTATTATAATCTGTAATTTATACAGCAGTCAATTTGAAAAATCAAGCAAATTGCTACTATTGTGTTTCATCCACAATGGCAAAGATGTAACAAATCTTTCTGTATGTGTAGGCAAGTAGTTTGTTTAGTGGGTGGTTATTAAGACTGATTTTGCTTTTAGACTGCTTGTTACTCTATAAGCACAGCATACAGAGAACACAGCATTAAAGAACACTAAAGTGACTGAGTGGGTAATGCAACACTAAAATCTTGGTATCATAAGTTTCAAATAGTGATTGAAAAGCAGACTTTGAAAAGGTTATCATTAATTTTAACATGTTAGCATTCAATCACCAGAGACAACTAATTTGTTAATGTTAACAAATTGAACATTATAATTCAATTAATCAATTTGTTAAATCATTTAAAATTACTTTAAAAAGACAATCATATTTTAATGAAATAAGAAACATTAATCACTATTCAAAGGTGGGAAGTTGGAGTTCAATGATTAAATGACTGGATTCTAAAATTACTGGTGATAATTTCAAATTAATATTTAATTATAGCCATGCTCTGCTGAAAAGCTGCTGAGAAATGTCAAGTGGCAAGAAAATGGAAACCATGGAGGGAGTCCTAATTCTTTATTTCCGTAGTCACTGTCAAACATGATCCTAACATGATCTACTGTACCTATCAATAAAGTCTGTTGATTCTGTATCCTTTCGAATTCAATCTGTAACTCTTCTCTTGTTTTCTTTTCCAAGGCCTGCACTTCCAGTTGGTGTGACTGTTGCTGCATCTTAAACCTGTCATTACATTCCCTTTTCCAGTATTCCTCTGCTTCCTGTAACAAAGGAAAAAATGTACCAAAATGTACATGTAAATATAAATACAAAATATTACAACACTGAGTTTTAATTGGTGTTTTTTCACTAAATTAGGTAGTTCAGTGGTTCTCAAATTGTGGGGCATGATCCTCAAGTGTATGTAATAGTTGTTCAAAGAGGGTGAAAGGAAGATGAGAGAGCAAGTTTTCCACGTCTCTTTCTTCTTTGCCCTCTCTGCTTCCTTCTCATACTCATTGCCATGACAAGGCTTCCTACTCCACACTATCATTGAGGAGCAATAGAGGCACAGAATGGGTTGTACTAGAGGAGGACGAGGTTGGGGAAAAACAAAAGAAGTGGGTTTGAGGTGGCAGGGCTGGAGGATGGTGGCATTCAATGGGGTCCAATGAGGTCCTAGGAAGCAAGACAGGCTTCTCTCCTCAATGCTCTTGGCTTTGTGTTCGCAATGCTTTTTTGTAGGAGCACTACAAGGGAGATGAGGCATGCTGTGCATATGAGAATAAGCGGTACTGGGTATGAATAAATGTGTGGCAGACCCAACTCAGCCATTGGTGCTCTGTTAGGCTTGAGCAGGTATGGAGAAAAGCAGGTGTGTTGGACAGTTCGGTTTCTGCAAAGAGATCTTGTAATATTATTTTGTGTTGATTTAGCTACTGCATGTATTTACACAAAACTGTCCTAATTTGAACAATATTATTTCTTTATAAAGATATGAGAATATATATATATATATATATATATATATATATATATATATATATGAATATGAAAATGTACAGACATACTTTACTCATATACAATGTCAGGCGGAGTGAGGGGGAGGAGGGTGCAATGTATGCATGGAGATGTAAAAGAGTCACAAGACGGGAAGTTTGAGGACCATAGTGGTACTTCATAAAAGCCTGCAATGTTCTACTAATGAGTTATCTTCATGCTGCACAGAACAGTAAAGCCTTTCTTGTCTATACATGTAACTGATCTATTTCTGTCTTTACTCAGTCTTCCAGTTTTTCTTCTCCAATATCTCTCTTTTTGCTCTTCTCACTGTGAAGTCTCTGCCTTTAACTTGCTTCTTCTGGCTCTGTTTCCTTGTGCCCTTCAGGATAACATTTTCCTTCTCAGAAGTTTCAGCAGCTTAGCAAATTGCAACCCGTCTGTCTCTGTAGTATCAGGTGAAAGGTTTCCCTGGACTACACTTTAGAGTGGAATTCTTCTGTGTTTATTAAGTGTGTGTGTATATGTGCGCACGCAAACACATACATAATTGTTTATCCCATCTTTTTTCAGTTGAGGATTCAAAACAGCTTGTTAAAGTTAAAACAAATCCAGTAAAAACAGTGATCAAGCAAAAGTTCAAAAATGTATTTAAACGATCAATTAAATTAAATCAAGTTAACACCATAATAAGTAAAAATAAATCAAGTACATAATATATTACATTATGTATTAAGTCTTTAAAAACATGCCATAAACAAAATCTTAACCTGCCAGAGAAAGGATAGCAAATCAGTCTAATCTCTCCAGAAAAGAAGTCCCAGAGCCTAGGAAAAATCACCAAGAAGGCATCCTATGTTCTCACCAGATATGGTGAGGGTGGTCAGACACAGAAAAGAGTCTTCCCAGTATATGATTTATTTATTTATTTATTTATTTTTCAAACTTATATGCCGCCACTCCCCTAAGGCTCGGAGCTGCTTACAAGAACCGGCTAAAATCAACAATTTAAAAAACATCTTAAAAACATCTTTAAAAAACATCTTAAAAACATCCTAAAAGCACCTTTTAAAACATCAACAACAGAACTCAAAAGCCTGTCGAAACAGATGTGTCTTACATGCCCTGCGGAAGGCCGACAAGTCCCGCAAGGCACGAACTTCAGGTGGCAAGGTGTTCCAGAGAGATGGCGCCACTACTGAAAAGGCTCTGCGTCTGGTTGTTGTTAGACGCAAGGTCTTAAAACTGGGGACTTCCAACAGGTCTTGGTCCTCAGAACGGAGGGATCTCTGGGGTTTGTAGGGAGTGAGGTGGTCCCTCAGGTACATCGGCCCTAGACCATGTAAGGCCTTGAAGGTAAGCACCATCACTTTGAAAGTGATCCGGTGCTCAATTGGTAACCAGTGCAGCTGTCGTAAGATTGGTGTTATGTGGCATCTTATTGGGACTCCCGCAAGGAGCCGGGCAGCTGCATTTTGCACCAATTTGAGCTTCCGGATCACCGACACAGGAAGGCCAATGTAAAGGGTGTTACAGTAATCCAGTCTCGAGATGACTGTAGCCTGGTTGTCCCTAGACAGATAGGGGGCTAGCCGTCTAGCCTGCCGAAGATGAAAAAAGACAGTTTTGCTAGCGGCGGAGACCTGGGCCTCCATCGTCAATGAAGGATCCAAGAGGACTCCCAGACTCTTTACCAGTAAAGACGGGCGTAGCACTTCGCCATCTAGGGTTGGCAACTGGATATCCCCACTGCCCGGTCGGCCCAGCCATAGGATCTCCGTCTTTGCTGGATTCACCCTCAACCTACTGGAACGCAACCATTCAATAATGGCCTCGAGGCACCGATGAAAACTGTCAGGTACGGACTCTGGTCGGCCTTCCATCTTTAACACAAGCTGAGTGTCATCAGCATATTGATAACACTCGAGCCCGAAATCTCGGACCAGCTGAGCAAGTGGTCGCATATAGATGTTAAACAACAGAGGGCAGAGAATGGCCTCCTGAGGAACCCCACAATGTAGAGGGGACCTTTCAGAGACCAGGCCTCCCCTCTCCACTCGCTGTCCACGGTTGTGAAGAAAGGAGGCCAGCCAATTTAAAGCTGTCCCCCTAACTCCAGCAACGGCAAGGCGGTGGGTCAGAAGACTGTGATCGACTGTGTCAAATGCTGCGGTGAGATCAAATAACACAAGCAGCACCGACCCGCCCTGGTCAAGCTGGCATCGGAGATGATCCGTGATGGAAACCAATACAGTCTCTGTCCCATGCCCCGCACGGAAGCCGGACTGGAAAGGATCCAATTTACAGCATTTATATTCCGCCCTTCTCACCCCAAAGGGGACTCAGGGCGGATCACATTACACATATAGGCAAACATTCAATACCTTTTAACATAGAACAAAGACAAGACAAACATAGGCTCCGAGCGGGCCTCGAACTCATGACCTCCTGGTCAGAGTGATTCATTGCAGTTGGTTGCAGCTGGCTTGCTCTCCAGCCTGCGCCACAGCCCGGGCAACTCAAAGCATGAGAAGATTCATGTAATCCTTAAGATAATATGGACCTCAACTAGATGGGATAGATTTTTACCAATGAGTCATTTCAGTATTATTGTTGGCTAAATGCTTTGGTTCCCAGATTTATCCAAGTTACTGCAATCTGTTCTACACCCAGTTACCCGCTTTGGATTTTTTTCCTCTGATGATGCCATTGATTAATGTGACTGAATCTCTGGGCAGAGGGAAGATTTCCTCCGGCTATCATTCTGCAACCCCAAATCCTTTAATCCTGTTTAAGAGACTCGATCCATTATGTTTGCAATTACCCTTTTTTGCACTCTTCAATTAAAGGAAATTGGTCTGGAAGGAAATTGGAAAGCAGCAATAAATCTTCCAAATCTCCCACAGGTTAGCCTTTTTACATATATTAAATGCCTTTAGGTCTTCTTTAGTCAAGATCGCAATTCTTTTGCATTTGACATAGGTCTGTCCAGCTTCTAGGCACAGCATTTATATAGATCAAATAGTCCCAGATTGAAAACAAAGACAGGAAAAGAAGTCAGGACTGTCAGTACAAATCTAACCTTGAACTCTTGATTTTTGCTTTTCTCCAGGAGATTTATGGCTCTCTGGTGAGACGCCTCCAGCTGCACTTTCGTATCTTGGCTCTGCTTAATGGTGTCCTGAAGATCTTGCAAAAGCTTTTCTTTATCTCTACTGGACTGTAGTTCCTGTTGTCTGAGGGCCTCTCGGAAAGCATTTGTTTGCTGTTCTAAAGTTTGCTTCAGTTCTGTGACCTTCAAATATTAGAATTGAGTGAGACACAGTCAATAAATACTAAATTACCTACTTAATATTGTTACAAATTCTTTTGAGCATGATGTATTCAAGAGACCTGACCCACAATTACGGTGATCTTTGAAAAGGTAATGCTTGAACAAACTAGCACTCACACGTTTCTACTACATTTCTTTTACAAAGCTCTACTGAGATCAGAAAGCTCTGCTTGACTTGAAAAAAGGCCTATTTCCAATGCATGCATATCAATATGAGTCCAACAATTAAATATTTACTTAAGTCATGATTGTTGTTACTACATGCTTTTGAGTTGATTTTGATTTATAGTGACACACTCATAAATTATTTTTGTGAGATTTATTCAGAGAAGATTTGCCATTGTCTTCCTCTGATGCTGGATCTACACTGCCATATAATCTAGTCTCTGAATTTAGATTTTCTGCTTTGAATTAGATTATATGAGTCCACACTGCCATATAATCCAGTTCAAAGAAATGTAGATGTGGCCTGAAAGGACACAACTTGACCAAGGTCACCAAGTGGGTTTCCGTGGCTTAGCGGGGATTCAAATCTTGGTCCCTTGAAGTACATCCAACACACTGACTTTTGCATCATAGCTATTTGTACTCAGTGTCTTCAGGGTTTTGATTAAAGAAAACAAGTTGCCTTGAGTCCCTATATTGCCAGAAAACAGGATAAAAATAAAGGAAATAAAATAAAAATTAAAAATAATCCTATGCCCTCTATTAATTCAAACCGAAGATCTAGAAATGGGAAATCTAACAGACATATATATTTTATACTCTCTGAATGTCAGATGAGGAAGCTACTGTTTTGTCTGATTAATGTCTAAATCGCAACTATGGACGACCAAAAATAGCGTCACAACTATCGGTTCAGCAGCAGTCAGGAGAAAGAAGGAACTCAGAGGATTATATGTGACCCTAAAGGTTCTAGACTGGGTCTTCAAGCTGACAAAACTGTGCTTTCAGACTGTCCATAGCTGCTGCTTTTGTGATGTCAGTTTGTCACTAGTTATCTAGCAGGTGGCAATTTCTCCTCGGAAGCTTCTGCCACTTCAAATGTTTCTAGGAAGCTGCTCATTTCCTGGTGAGAAGAGAATCTATTATTTAGTTTTTATTTTAATCCTGATGTTAAATATTTATATTCAGGCCAGATAGCACTCTGGAGGTGGATCGCACCACACCATGAATAAAAGAAATATAGCCAGTTAGGAAAAAATGTGCCTTACTACTCTTGGCTTGAGCAACTTACAGTAACTAAACTTGGCAGGTAGCATTTTCTAAGTCAATAGTGGTGCATAAGATAAGTATCTTCAATAAACCTTCCTTACTAGAGAAGACACTAACCTATGGATCCAGGCTTATCCATGACAAGCTTGGGGGAGAAGGAGCCACAATATAACACCAGAGACCTCCTGAACATGGACCAGTCTGTTAATTTACAATATAAAGTGCAGCTGTCATTAATGGTTTTGGTTTAATATTACTTTGCAGACTAATTCAGAACAGTGAAAAACAGTTGCGTGATAGAAATATAAGAATGCAGAATTAAAAAATGTAGTGTTGGTCATCGAGTTTACAGTGATACAAAGATGACCCACATGAACAGGTGCTGGTATATACTCTGGATCAAGGCACATGGTACACATTTGATATTCCATGAAGCAAACAGATGTGTAACTTAAAAGACCCATTTACATGATGTTTTAGTATCATGGGATGTGTATTTATTGTTGTTAACTGCGGCCAAGTTTTAAAGCTGTTAACTGTGGCCAAGTCAACTTCGACCTGTGAAACTCTTGGGATGGGACAGATATACAGTGCTCCCTCACTAATTCGCAGTTCGGGTTCCGCGGATTTGCTGTTTTGTGGATTTTCCCATCTGGCCCGCCCTCCCCTCGCAGGCACAAAAGGACTCAGTTTGAGCCACGTGACCCGGCCCGCGTTTCCTCCTCAGCCGCCTGCAGGAGCGCCAGTAGGCCCTGCCTGCGCCTCATTGACTCAGGAACAACAAGAAATACAGTACAGTACGTTAAAAGAGGAAAAGAGGGAGGGGGGAGGAGGGCTATATTTATTGAAATAAACAGACTTTGCGGTTTTTCACTTTTCGTGGGCAGGCCTGGAACTTAACCCCCGCAAAAAGTGAGGGTACACTGTATTTAAATATTAACAAATGAATGAAATGGATGATCTTTACTATCCTCCCCACCCCCCCCCCAAAAAAAAACCCTTTGAAAGAAAAAGCCAAGCCCACTTGATTTACACCTCTATTCTATGTGTTCAGTTTTCAATAACAAGGGAAGCCTTGTTGACTTCTAAGATAGTGCTGGCAAGGCTTGTGTTCAAAGCCCCATTCAAGAAAGTGTCATTTATCTTTACTCTTAGAGGTAAGTATACATGACATTTTATTCTGAGCTCTTTTTTTCAGGTCAGGAGCGACTTGAGTCGCTTCTGATGTGAGAGAATTGGCCGTCTGGAAGGATGTTGCCCAGAGGATGCCTGGATGTTTTACTATCCTGTGGGAGGCCTCTCTCATGTCCCTGCATGGGAAGCTGGAACTGACAGACAGGAGCTCACCTCGCTCCACATATTCGAACCACTGACCTTTGCCAGTCCTGACAGCAAAGGGTTTAACCCATTGCACCACTGGGGGCTTCTTAGCTGAGATGCAAATATAGGTAGTCCTCAAGTTATAAACATCCAGCTTAGAATTAACTCATGGTTAAGAAAGGGGGTGATACAAGTGAAGGTGAGAAAAATCTACCCCTGCAAAGAGAAATTCACTCCAGAAAGATTTATGGAGAAATAGTGTCTAAACTGATGGTTTTGCACCAGTCCTTATTTTCACAATAAGTCAATTTTTTCAAAATCAAATTCTCACAGGGACACAAAGTAAGGTGAAATCTTCTGAACCAGGGCACAGACAGTAAAACAAACACAGGAATATTAATCCTTTCCCATTCTAACCAAATCTCTCTCTCTCTCTCTCTCTCTCACACACACACACACACACACACACGTATGTACGTACGGGACGAGTCAAACTTCAAATATGTACCTGTTCTGATTTAAATACACATTCAATTTAAGAACAAGCTTAAAGAATCAATCTTATTTATAACTTGGTGACTGCCTGTATGGGTTTCTCTTCAGCTTTCCCCAATCTAGGCTTTCCAGGTTTTATGAAATTCTTAGCCATAATAGCTGGGGGTGATGGGTGGTATAGTTTTACAGTGGCTGTGAAACCTGGTTTAAGGAAGGTGTGTACACATGCACAATGCATGTGCACAATGATGTCATGATCATGGGAGGGGGACCTTGCATCCCACAGCTAAAGAAGTTGGTTATCATTTTGTGTTCACAATGATGAGTACATATGTAACTGGTTTGTTATTTAAGGAATGCATTTGTTACAAAATATCAATACAGAATTTGCGACTGTACTTGAGCTTGCAATTCTGCCTTTTGGTAGTACCATTCCTCTTGCAAAGCTTGCATTTCCTTGCTTTTCTCTTTCTGGAAGCTTGTAAGTGTCTGCCTGTCTTCTCTTTTTGGCGCCCCTCCAGAGTCCAACCTTGAAAAAACAGCATTTATCTTGTTAAGAAAAGAATATTAACATATTTCAATGGAATACTTCCCAGACATGTCAAGCACAAAGCTACCTTGTTATGAAGGTTATTGCTCTTGGCAAAAGCTTTGTACTGCTGTAGCTCCCTCCCCACCCCAATACCTTGGTTTCTCTTCATTTCTGTTACTGGTTGGAGCTGAAGAGTGTTCTTTGCCTTTTGCTCTCTCTTTCTGATGCTTAGACACATCTTTTTGTTGTGCAAATGCATCCTGCAACTAAAGGATACATGCAAAGATAAATCCTTATTATTAAGGAGCTGTTACAGTTTATACAAAGTCTCTTCTACATTAAACAGAATAAAAATCGAGAATCATCATATGTTCTCTCCCCGACACTTCTTTCCAACCCACTCTTTTTGGTGAGTCATTAGGAGCAGAAAGTCCCCATAGGTGAAAATAATGAGATATCAATAATCTTGTTACTTACAATGAATTCATGTGTCTGGATAACAAGAACGTTAACAATACAACATATCAAAATCAATGTAGCAAGCAGCATCTGGATGTATGTGTAGTAGCAACAACAAACAAGTAATACTTTAAGGATATTTTAAGGCAGTCAGAGGTGATGGGAATAAAACTTTTTAAGCTCTATGATGTTCTTATATATGTTTTAAAATATCATGAATAGGTCAACGTTATTAATTATGCCAGTACTCCTGGTAACACTGTCTTTCGTAACAATAACAAGTTTAAAAATTGCTACAGTGCACAACGGTGATGGGCATTGTTATTTTGTTGTTGTTGTTGCTATGTCCCTGTGACGCCTCAGGGCAGCGTGAGCACTGGGAACTAGGCACGGAGGCCAATAAACAATCTAATATCTTTATTAAAGAAATAAAGGAGACTAACAAAAATAAGCAGAGTATATAGTCCAGCAATAGTCCTTTCAGAAAAGGCTAAATATAGTCCAGTAATGTGAAAGTAGATGTCCAGTATTAGAATTCAAAGTCTTAAATCCGATAACCGAAACACACTCAAATTTCTAGGCTGTTTGAGTGGGGATTATAGCAAGGTCTGTCAAAGAGTTCCAGGTTTCAATTCCGAGGCTAGGATACAAGGCAAGGCAAAGTTAGTCATGGTAGAGCTGAATTGCTGTCCAGGCTTGGCAGGGAGACGAGATGCAACGCCCGGTCTACTCGAGAGTAGCGCGCTGCAGAAACTAGTGTCGATGTGAATTCCTCAACTGACACGTTGAACACCGCAAAGGTCAGTCTGCGCCCAGAACTTTTATGGGACTACAATCTCCTCTCAAACCAGGTGTCTGAACACTCTTTCCCAAGGGAAAGTGGACTAAAGTCAACAACTTGCCAGATGCAATCCTCCCGGAGAACTCTCAAGGGAACTGGCTTAATTAGCGCTTGCTCTCTCCGCTAATCTAGCGCTTTTTCTCTGATTCTGCTTCTCCGAGCGAGATGTTTCCCAAAACAATCTTAGGTCAAAAGGAGCACTCTCTGGAGAACTGGGCTCTGGCGTAATTAACTGTGGGCTAAAACTGTCAACAGGGGACATCTGGAAGGGAGCTGAATCTTGCTGAGTCGGCACAAACCCCATATCTTCTTCGGTCTGATTCATAATGGCGACGGGGTCATGACTCGAGGGTCACTGAGACACTACAGTCCCTTTGAGTCATTTCTGACTGATGAAGAGCTTAAAGCAAACCCAATACAGGATTCTTGGTAAGATTTGCTCAGAAAGGTTTTGCCATGGTTTTCCTCAGAGGCGGAGATAATATGCTTTGCTCAAGATCACCCAATGGATTTCCAAGGCCATGGGAGGATCTGAACCCTGATGTCCCAGAATACTATTCCAGCACTCAAATCATTACACAACTGGATCCGGTGATGAAGTACTTTCCTTTAACAGCAAAATTAACTTTCCAAACTTTCCCTACCTTCTATTTTTCCAGTTAGTAAGATGAAGAACTGAGTTGCTGTGAGTTTTTTGGGTTGTATGGCTATGTTCAACAGAATTTTTGTTTAACATTTTGCCTGCATTTGTGGTTGGCATATTCAGAGGATCTGTTGGCAGTGAAGCAAGTATCCCAAACAGAGGATATTTCCAGGCAACAAAGGCCAGGCTACCTTTATGCAGATACCCTCACTAATTGACTTTGCAAACTCCATGGCTACTCAAATGCTAATTCAAGCTTGCTAATTGCAATGTTCACATTTGCTTCTTTCTCCCACCCTGGACATTCCACAGATATATATATATACACACTCCACTTGCCTCACTGCCAACAGAAGCTCTCAAGATGCCAGCCACATTTGCAAGCAAAACGTTAGGAGAGATTGCTTCTGGAACATGGCCATACAGCCCAAAAAAACCCCACAGCAACCCAGTGATCCCATCCATGAAAGCCTTTGACAATACAAGATGAATAACTTTTTGCTTCGTCTCTTGTCACAACTGCCTTGCATCCCATTTCTGAGAAGGCAGAATATAAAGTACAGTAATTATTTACTGGGCTAATTTCAGTCAAATTGATGTGGATGGGAGCATAGTCAAGTTCTTGACAAGATGTAGTAGCTTTGCATTCCTCTTTCAAATTTAATTCTCTTGGTCTTCCTTGAAGCTATTAGACCTTCAGGACCAGGATACAAATGACGACATCCATTTGACTCACTTCCCTTGCTAGCCTCACATGGAGAGGGACACTGTTAAACACTTTTCCTATTTAGATGGATTCATATCCAGACACTCTAAAATGGCACAGCTTAAGGATACAGTCAATGCATGTGGGGAAAGGATCATAAATCATGCATACAAAACTAAAAGCAGAAGTATGGTAATCTAATATGGATCTGTTACATAGCACTGAGCCAAAACTATCCATCCAAGATTCTATTGCATGGTTGAAAATAGGTTCTGTGTTCATTTATGTGGAGACACATATTTTTATGATTGTGCCCATACTCAAAAGGATCTGAGAAGCCCACAAGAGTAATTTTACACCCTTGAAAGGTGCTTGTTTTATTGTTCTATGTCTTCAAGTTGACTGCAACTTATAGTGGCATTCTCATAGGGCTTTCTTGGCAAGATGTGTTCAGAGATTTGAAATTGCTTTCCTCTGAAGCTGAGAGAATGTGACTTGCACAAGGTCACCTAGTGGGTTTCCATGTCTGAATGGGGATTTCAGCCCTAATCTCCCTGAGTAAAACAACCTCTCACCATATAGACTCTTAGTCAAGCAAATGCACACACTCTGGAAAGTTATTTAGCCCATCTAAGGAAACTTCAGGCAAACTCTCTTCTATATAGTCAAAAGTCACTTCTCTTCAGCCTTCAAGATACTATCTTGAACTTAATTATCAGTTCAGAACAGTTTCTGCTGGAGTTAATCATTGGTCCATATTTTCATGGTATCATTCCAGTTCATGTTATATACCTAGATCTCATCAGGACTCAGTTCCAGAGCCATTAAGTTATTAGTATGTCAAATGCACTCTTGGTTAAACAGTAAATGGTATGATCAATTAGAGCTTGATGGGAGACATGTCTTGAGACATTTGTGATGGTATTAGGTGCTCCTATGGCAATAAGCTGCTGAACAACAACCTGGGAAATTTCAGCATGTCTGAAGGCTGACATTGTAAGACCTGTCAAAGGCCTCCTTGGTTAACTCAAGGAATGGCTGCAGCAATGCAACAGCAGAATTATTCACCAGCAAGTATACACTTTGTTCAACGTTGTCCCAGTGGGATCCCAGTCCCCGAGGTCTACATAGTGTCCTGATGCCAGAGCATTGTTTTTGCAGCCCAACAAGGTCCACCTGGGCCCCTGCATAGCTTAACATCACCGCCACGGCCTGCTTGATCCATTTGCACAGCCAAATCACCACAAAACACCCGATTTCTCATGGTGGAGATTGTGGAGGAAGTCCATAGTTCACATTTGGGCGGCAGAGATAGGAGTGGCACCTGGAGAGATGGGCTCACCAAGTACAACTATTCTTCTTCTGTTATGTTTTTATTTTATTTTACCACTTCAAGTCAGTTTCCAAAACTAAATCAAATTTAACGCAGTAAAATACTCAACATTCTATTAATATGTTATCAAACTATAGATAATATTAAAGAAAATGTAATATAGCTATTAAAGGAGGATTTTTGAAAGTTGAAAAAACACTATATCATGCTATTTAAAGATTTTTCTTAAAAACAATCAGTTTTCAAAGGGGTCAGAATTTCTTTTTTAAGTAGAATAGAAGAAGGAAAGGGGAAGGGACAGTTTGAGAATGGAGTTCTAGAGCCTAGGATTAGCCACCAGCAAAGCCCTTTCTTACATCTCCACTAAACATGCCACTGCGAGTGAGATAAAGGCCTTTCCTGAAGGTTCAGTGCCTGGGAGACTAATTGTTTTAATTATATTGTATTGGACTTTATCTTTGTATCAGCCCCTTTATTTCCCTACATTTCATTTTTGTTGTTACACTTTTGGCAGGGGTATTTATTTGATTTTTGTACAGAACAATTTAATTAATGGGATGGTGATGATAAGGATCTCCTTCCCTTCCTTTACTTTCACTTATTTCCCCCCTGAGATTGTCACATGTACTATTAAAGCTTTATTTTCTCAAACACAGTTACGTTTGACATATCATGTTCTAATTGTTTGTCAAGTTTGAATCTTAAAGTCTCATAGTATTTTTACATCACCATATTCTATAACTTTTTTAGACGTATGTTGCCACCAGTTCTTTGTGAATGGAAAATTCATTTTGGGGCATATATGACAATGCATCACTGTAGCCACTTTATCACTGCATTTTTTATATTCAATCTGCACAAATTTGCCATACAAACTGATATGGTAGTCAACAGTTTCATCCTTTTCTTTATGCAGGATGCCTGCTTTTTCATGTCAAAATTAGTTTGAAGAGGTGGGGAAGGTTTTTAATCTCTGTCTTTAACTGTCATGCACATTAATGTTAATCTATCCCCTGGGAGATGCAGCTGCTTCTGAGCTCTGATACCAAGGTGAGCAAAGGTTGCACAGCATAATTTAAAAAAAACCAAAATGCTAGGGATTATATCTTTGTATTTCTCTACATAAAAGAAAAATGCACCCAACCCCCAGTTCCTCCAAATCAAAAATTTATGGAGAAAGTTGAGCATTTTGACTCCAGTTGTGCCTTGTAGGTGAGGAAGTCATCAGAGAAGGAACCAAATGATTCATCACAGTGTGAACACAAATGGCAAAATCAGATTAACTGGGAACAGATTAACTCAGAAATTCAAACAAGGTTGGAGTGAAGGCAAACAGCAAGGTTAAAAACCATTTGAAAGAAAGATAGCAGCTTGTAATATGTCTACTATATCCCCCTTTTTTCTCGTAAATAGATCTTTCCTCCTTTAGGAAAGATATCTGCAAACCTGTTTGACTGAGACAACTGGAGTGAAAGGAAAGGAAATTCACTCTTGAAAGAAAAGGTAATTCACTCCAAAGATTTATCAGGGGAAAAGGTGTCTCCACCAAAGCTTTCTTACCAATCCTTGTTTACATAACAAGCCACATTTTGCAAAATCCACTTCTCACTGGAAGAGAAAGTGAGGCAAAATCTTCCAAACCAGCCATAGATAGCAAAACAAACACCACAGGGGTGTTATCCCTTCCCTATGATAGAGTTAGAGGTGTTAACTCTTGCTTATGGTGCCAGTAATTTACCGCCATGGTTAGAGGATCGCAGCTTGATTGAGTCTGAATTGATGTTTTATATGTTGCATTTGTTTCATCTTATTGTATTTTTATTGTGTTCACTTTTATGTTGTGAACAGATGGCACCTTGCGCCATCTGTAAGCCGCCCCGAGTTCCTTCAGGGAGATTGTGGCAGGATATAAGAATAAAGTTGTTGTTGTTGTTGTTATTACTATTATTATTATTATAGCCAAAGCTTTTATTATCCTTTAAAAATGTACCTGTTCCAACTTACATACAAATTCAACTTAAAAACAAAGCTACAGAACATATCTTGTTTAACTTGGGGACTGCCTGTACATATTCTTGGAACTAACAAAAGATAGACTATGGCCATCAATTCATTACCAGTGAATTCCAATTTCATGGCACCATTCCCTTGCCCCAATCTCTTCCATAGCTAATTTGCTTGGGATGAAAAGACTGAGAGAGGCTACCAAGAAGCGATTCAGGCTTCTTTGCTCCTGCCACACAGGTCTTGATTTTTCTGCTATGTTACTAGGATTTCTGTTCTAATGGACAGTGGTGTTTTGCTCTGGGACTGAATAAGGCCAATCTAATTCACACAGGTTTGCAAAAAGGCATGGTTGACAAAATGTATGCTGTGGTGTACTTGTAAAAGATTATTATAATTGTGCAAATGCATATAATGTTTACAACTTTGAGGAAATAGTTCAGAAAGCTATGTTTCTTTTACAGAACATGTCTCGTGAATGTCTGTTCTATTCTGCTGAAGCAGATAACAGTAACACTTGCCTAGGAAAGCAGTATTGCATAGGAAATTATTTTGCTAAGAGCGCTAAGTTATATTGAAGTTATGACTGCTTCACGTTTTGCATCTTCACTGTGACACAATTAAGTGCAGTAGGGGTCCTACTATTTGGAGGGATGGGGCATCATTCATAAAGATAAAGAAAGCACCTTCCCATAGAAAATGAAAGCATCTCTTATCTCCATTTTCTACAAAAATGCATACATTTAACATTTAACAACCTGCCACTTTTTCACATCTCTTGTAATCTTGTAATTGACTGACTCTCTCTTGCTCAGGGTTCTAGCTCCATGGATAGACTTAGAGGACTCATGAACCAGGAGCAAGAGAGATGATGATGATGATGATGATGATGATGATGATGATTTGGGAGGGAGGTCCATGGCTTACCTCAGATTCGCAAAGGGGTCTATTATTCCCACTCCCGAAAATAAAGGCCAAAAGTCACTGCTCTAGCTGTTAATCGGCCTTGCTGTAATTAAAACTGCAAATTAAGATAAACACAAGTCCAGTTTCTTTCTACTACAATTGGTTAACACTCTAGATTAGGGCCCCCCAAACCAAGGTCCCTGGGCCGGATGCGGCCCTCCAAGGTTATTTACCTGGCCCCTGCCCTAAACTTTAGACTTAGGGTTGACCTAAGTCTGAAACGACTTGAAGGCACACAACAACAACAATCCTAATTTTTGACTATTTCATCATAGTTCGAAGCCAGCTTGTGTCAGGGTGAACACCTGACAATTAAAATTAAAATATAGCCCCTGCTCGTTGCTGACCTATGCAACCTGAAATATAGTTGCATCTATCAAGTAGGAAATTTAGGTACCACTTATATGTGGGGAGGCTAATTTACGACACCATTAAAATCATCCAGCCGCTGTTGGAATGAGGAAGTGCTGTCGCAGTGGATAATGAAGCAGCTGCTCCCCCTGTGGCTGGAATCAAGCATACCCTCAGGAAGCTGGAGAAGGTTTAAATTGCCTCTGCGTCTGTCTCTGTTCTATGTTATATGGCATTGAATGTTTGCCTTATATGTGTACAATGTGATTCGACCTAAGTCCCCTTCGGGGTAAGAAGGGCGGAATATAAATACTGTAAATAAATAAATAACAAATATCCCCCCCCCCCCCCACAGTCTGAGAAACCATGAACCAGCCCTCCACGTAAAATGTTTGAGGACCCCTGCTCTAGATCAGTGGTTCTCAACCTGTGGGTCTCCAGATGTTTTGGCCTTCAACTTCCAAAAATCCTAACAGCTGGTAAACTGCCTATGATTTGAGGGAATTGTAGGCCAAAACAGCTGGAGACCCACAGGTTGAGAACCATGGCTCTTTTACAACCCGTTCACAAGAAGTTTAGTACTATGAGCAGCAACTGCCATTGGCACAGTTACCATATATATTCATCTGTAAGTCAAGAGCAGGTTTGGGGGCCAAAATTATGGATTTTGATATGACGTGGATAAATTGAGGGTCATTTCTTGAAAGTGAAAAGTGTCAGCACATATCGGGGGGCAGCCTTCACTGTCTCTCATTCTTTTCCTACCTGTGCATGTTATTTACCACTCTACTCAGAGAATGAAATAGTTCCTTTATATATATATATATAAAAGTAAAGTTACAGCAGGCCTGTAGCCGGGGGGAGGGGGTTGTTAAGGGTTCAACCCCCCTTGAAATTTTTCAGATTTTTTTAAACCTGGTTTACTCATGAATTTTAATTGGTTAACCAAATCCCCATGAGTGTCCACTGAAGTTTATCTGTCTTGAGTGTCCACTGAAGTTTATCGATGGAGCCTAATATCTAAATTATTTTGCATTATGGAACTACTTTTCATGATTCATTAAAAAAAATGTCGTCCCCCCCCCCCCCCCCCGAATATTTTTTCTGGCTATGGCCCTGAGTTACAGTATTAACTCTTATCAGAAAGGAAACTTCTTGTCTGAATAGCATGGCAAATGATGAGAACTTAAGTTCATCCCAGAGAAACTAAAAGAAGCATCAATGCCCTCTACTCTCTTGGCAGTCCTTTGAAAGGGAGTGCCAAAGTCATCACCACTTTTGTCACCCAGGCATCCAAAAAGGTCAAAAGCAGTGCTGCTGTAGAAAGAGTAGAGGGGATTGGTGCTTCTTTTTGTTTAAAAATATTTTTATTCAAGATAAAATAAAATACACACAAAGACATTATAGATATGTAAAACTGCCAAAAGTACACAACTACATAAGGTATACTACAACTAAACAAATACTAAAAAAAAAAAAAACTTTACAAGCTTCCCACTCTCTATTAGATGGTTGTTATCCTTTAATAGTGTATTCCCTTTAAGCAACAATGATTATGCTTCTTTTAGGCTTCTTTTAGGTTTTCCTTGGGTGGACTAAGCTTTCACCTTTTGCCACTCTACTCAAGATATTTTTTAATAAGGATCAATTTACAGTACTTACATTAATCCATGGATAAGTCAATTCAGATTTCTGAGGTCATTTTAAAAACTTTTTTTGTGTCAGGAGCGACGTAAGAAACTGCAAATCGCTTCTGGTGTGAGAGAATTGGCTGTCTGCAAGGACGTTGCCCAGGGGACACCCAGATGTTTTACTATCCTGTGGAAAGCTTTTCTCATGTTCCCGCTGGAGCTGACAGATGGGAGCTCATCCCGCTCCCTGGATTTGAACCACTGACCTTTCGGTCAGTAATCCTGCCAGCACAAGAGTTTAACCCATTGCGCCACCGAGGGTTCCTAATTTTTTTACTAGGCTTATATTTGACTATATACAGTGTTTCTTTTCCAGCTGTGAATCTGAATCACTTATACTCAGTATTTTTTCCCTGCTCTTTTTCATTAGTTATGTATAGTACAATGATCTGGCAAGTTGAGTCTGAAGAAACATATATGCCAATCAGAACAGCATCCTCCTACCATGATCTTCCAACTGCATCACTCTGAACTTGTGCAAGCATTACCTTTACCTGCAAATAAAAGTAAACAATGGGGGGAGGGTCTGTGAGTTTCTATCTGTCCTTTTCTTTCAGGTATTAATTTTCTTTCATTTACTAGAAATAGACATCCTCTTTAAGAATGTCTTAGATGAACTGTGAGTCTAGTGAAGTGTTGCCCAAATATTGACATGGGTAGAAAAAATGATCAACACACACACAAGTGTACATGTACATATGCTCATTATGCCATGCCCTATTCCTGATACTAGTGTCCTATGTGGCTCAGGAAGTTATTTTTAGTTTAAATTTGTGCCCAAGTTAGAACTATATTAGTGACAGTACACTGCTTAATCTCTGAAGCAGAAAGTAAAGCCTACTCAATTTCACTGCTCTCAGCTGGGGAGCAAAATGCAACCTATCTCATAAATTCCTTGGTGGCCTCCTAGCTGGGAATATTATTACAAATTAAGAATCCTTTTTGCTAGTGCTATTCCCAGTCATAACTGACTGGTGTCTTGCCCTAGACAGGCACCAAGAAAAAATGACTTATTACAGGAAATGAAAATAAGAGTGCAAACCATGATTTTTTCTCTCTCCCAAAGACAAATCCCTACTCATTACACTAGTTTTATCAAGGAAATCTTGGACATATTATGCTTTCTAACACGACCCCTGGGAAGATAATGACAACCCACCCCAGTATTCTTGCCATGAAAATATTCCCCGTAGTAACCTATGGATGTGAGAGCTAGACCATAAGAAAGGCCGAGCAAAGAAAGATAGATGCTTTTAAACTATGGTGTTGGAGGAAAATTTTGAGAGTGCCTTGGACCGCAGGAAGATCAAACCAGTTCATACTCCAGGAAATAAAGCCCGACTGCTCACTGGAAGGAAGGATATTAAAGGCAAAGATAAAATACTTTGGACACATAATGAGAAATCAGGATAGCTTGGAGAAGAGAATGATGCTGGGGAAAATGGAAAGAAAAAGGAAGAGGGGCCAACCAAGGGCAAAATGGATGGATGTTATCCCTGAAATGACTGGTTGGACCTTGGTCGCTGGGGTGGTGACCACCGACAGGAAGCTTTGGAGTGGGCTGGATCATGAGGTCATGAAGAGTCGGAAATGACTGAACAAATAATCAACAACATCAAGGAAAATAATGAATGACTCATACAGTTACTACACAGATAATAGGTAGAAATCTGAACTACCTGGAGTCCCATTTGGGAGAAAACAAGATATAAACCAAATAAATAAATAATGACATTGCTATGAGATTTTAACAAAAATAAACTACTTGGATAATTCCATGCTTGAATATTTTTAAAGTGCTATCTTACCTGAGTTTATAAGTTGTAGAAGTTATTCTAGACCAGTGGTTCTCAACCTGGGGTCCCCAGATGTTTTTGGCCTTCAACTCCCAGAAATCCTAATAGCTGGTAAACTGACTGGGATTTCTGGAAGTTGAAGGCCAAAAACATCTGGGGATCCCAGGTTGAGAACCACTGTTCTAGACAAACGGGAAACTGACAATATCATGCAGCCTGAAATGTTATAGCCAAATTGTTTAACACTCTAGTTCCATTGGCACAAGCATTATAATCTGTCTAAGAACAGGTATGGGCAAACTTCAGTCCTCCAGGTGTTTTGGACTCCAACTCCCACAATTCCTAACAGCCTCAGGCCCTTTCCTTCCCCCGCTTAAGCGGCTGAGGGGGGAGGGGAAGGAAAGGGCCTGAGGCTGTTAGGAATTGTGGGAATTGGAGTCCAAAACACCTGGAGGACCGAAGTTTGCCCATGCCTAGTCTAGAAACTATCTCAAGGTTGGGGTGCACAAAAATGTACACTCCCAATACAACCTCCAACACGCATCCAGCCAGAAACCATGCATTTAAAAAACTCACCAGAAATTCCAGATCATGCCATAAAATGCACTGTAAAAGTCAATCACTGTATAAACAGTGCAGTGCTGCAAAGTGAAAGAAGCATTCGGAGCACCTGTCAGGACAGCATTAAAGCTACAGCTCGGAGAGAAGTAAACAAATACCCCCCTGACAATGAAAGGGCAGCATTCTCATGAGAATACTAAATTTCTCTCTATTGCTTGGCTCTCCTAAAGACACAGAGAAACAAAAAAAAAAAACCTACTCCTGGTTTTTGCTATATTTGAATCATTGGAGGTTTGTGGACATAGTGGAAGCTTGCAACTGGTTCTTGGGTTGCCTGTATAATCACTCAGGAGCAAGGCTGATCTTTTTGATCTATATCTTGAATTGGAGGAAATAACGATGTGGACGACCCCTCTGGCTCCCAGAGTATGACCCAGGTGCCAACATTGCCACATTAAAAAGAAAAGTATGAGATGCATAGCAGGCTACTTTCAACTATTCCTGATTTGTTTTTCTTGCCTTTGCCTACCATCCCAAGTCTGCTGCACATCAGCCAAGAAAAAGCAAATGAAGAAACCAATGAAACAACAGGCAGGATAAACCACTGATACAGAATCTCTCTCAACAACCCAGCAAGTTTAATGGACAAAGAAGTTGTGAAGAAGTGTATAATTATATTTTGTATATGGATGATATGTGTATTTGATTTGTTTGAACAGTCAGGTTTGGCTAAGTTTAAAATGGTGAGTATTTCAGTTGACCATGTGTATGGGGGAAGGTAGCCATCTTGGAATGCTGGGGCAGGTTGCCATGGCAACAGGGGCGGAGCCAACCGCCGCTTGGAAAGGAAAAGGGGAATGTTTTAAAACCCAGCAGTCTGTGATTTTCCAGTCACAGAGAAGGATCTGGTTCTTGTGTGGAGAATCAGACTGGCTTAAATAGAAAGATTTGAGTCAGATTTAGGTTAGACCAGACTAGGCAAGTTAGGTGATTTGTCTAGGGTCAGTTGTAGAGTCTGTGGATTAGAGAACATTAATCCCAGGGGATTCAGGAGGATCAGGGTTTAGTGTAATCCAGAGAAAGAAGTATTTTGAAAGTTTAACCACCTTATAACTGTTTGTAACCATTAAGCGAAGTGCCTTTACCAAGTTATCTGAAACCATCAAGCTCTGTACCTGCAATAAACTTGTTTTGATTTTATTCTAAATAAGCCTCTGTCATACTCTCATATTAAATTAAGCAACATCAACACCTGAAGTGGAACAAATAGAGAAAGCTTATAAGAACCAGTACCATCTGCCTGACGTCTCCATTGGTGGCAGCGAAGAAGATAATCAAACAAATAATTAATTAACATCATCTCTTATAAAACATCTTTATTAGGTGGTGGTATCTGTGTGTGTGCGTGTGTGGGATCAAAAGGGTTCCATCCCGGCCTCACATTCCTGTCAGACACCTCACCTCTGTACAATATTGGTGGCAAAGCTGAGGGATTCTAAAAGGGATTCCATTCCCTGTCACCTCAGTTCCTTACATAAATTGGTGGCAGCGGTGGGATTCAGAGGGATTCCATCCTCTGCAACATCAGATCTCTACATTAATTGGCGGCAAGCGGCGGGATACGTATAACATCCCTAATTTGGTGCCTGAGATCGCTCAATAAAATTTCTGAGGTAAAAGTTATAAAGAATGGCCACCAGAAAGCAGAAAAGAGGAGCAGGAGAGGTAGAAGTGTACCAAGAGGGAGAGAGTTCAGATTCGGAACAACAGACCACCATGACAGAAGCAATGATGAAATACCAATTAGAGATGAGGAAATTAGAATTAGAAGCACAAGAGAAACAGAGACAGGCACAGATAGAGCTGAGAAAGATGGAGATTGAATGGGAGAAACAGAAGCTGACACTGTCTCAGCCTTCTGTGGTAACACAACCAAGAACTCCTAGTGATTTAGCCTTAAAGAGGTTTTCTAAATACACTAAGGAGGATGTTGAGATGCAGCGGATTGAGCTCGCACCACTTTTGAAGATGCCATTGTGCCCAGGGGATTCTTGGTGCCTGATTGATTATAAGTGGTTCAAAAAGTGGCAGAGATATGTGGGTTTTGAAAGCTGGGACCTGTATTATGCAGGAAAGCATGATTACTACCCAGGACCCATTGACAACTCAAAACTTGTTGAAGATTCAGAAACCCAGACTTTAAAGAGATATTCCATTGAAGGAGTGGACTATGAGGTGATTCCTATTGAAGCCTGGAATAAGTTAGTCAATTGGTATGGCTGTATAGAAAGACAGAGACCAATTGAGAGAAAGGTTGTGGAGTACGGAGAATATTTCAAATACTGTAAAGTAGAAATTTATCCTTCAGAGTCGAAGCCATCTCAAAACAACGACTCTGTTAATCTTGTAAGATCTCAATTTAAACCAGTAGAAGATTCTGCTGAAGATGGAGGAATCGTAAATCTCCAAAAGAAATTATCTCAGTCACAGCTTGAGATTCATTACGTGGCTGAGGTAAATGTGTCACCAGTGGCTGAGGTCCCTATTCAGTGCCATAGTGACACAGGAGTGGAGCAAGCTGAAGTAATTGGGGATTTAGAAGTGCCAGTCATTAATGAAAATGATTTGTTTGAAGACCGTGGAGAAATTAATACTGTTATAAAGAGTAATGGTTTAAAAAGTGACTGTGCCTTTACAAAAGATTTGCCAGAGAAAGATGGTAACATGAAGTTGCTTGGTGCTAACAGAAAAAACAATGTGGTTCCCAGTAAAGATGAGAAGGAAGATGAAGTTCTGAGGGAATTTTGGGAAATGACTGACTCTATTTGCTCAGTGGTTACCTCTGTAGTCATTACAAGTACAGAGCATGGTCAGCAGGTGTGGCCAGAGGAAAATTTACCTCAGGAAAACACCAGATTTGGTCAGTTTGAGTTGCTGTGCGTAGGAGAGCCCAAGGGACCAACTAACACACCAAAGAAGATGGACATTTTGAGCCTGTGGGTCATCGCCAATCGCAGCGAATCAAGAAGCAAGCGGAGAGTGTTTTTCAACGGAGAGAATTCTGAGGACTTCAATGCGGCAGAGATTGGTAGTTTTAACTATCATCAGTTTACTTTTGATGTTCTACAAAAGTGTTTGGACTATGTTTTCCAGGACTTCTTGAATGACTCTTGGAAGTTTCGCAAAAGACATTTTGGGACAGAGAGAGTTCGTTGTGTTGATGGGAAGGATAAGTGTAATTGTCCCAACAACATGTTAACCTCTGGAATGCGCCGCAGAGTGAAATGTCAACGAACTGTATCAAGTGACATGAAGATGATCTCTAGGAAATGAACCAAGCACCCAAAGGCTGATTAGTCCAGTGTATAAATAAAAATTAAATTGTTAGAAATATGATTTATGGAAAATGTATTTTAAAATGTCTCTTGATTTAAGGTTGTGAATTTTAACAACAGAAAAGATAGTAAAATCTGAATATGTTATGTGTATGTGCAACATTGAAGGTTTGTATTTATGGTTTATGTGTTGCATGATAATGTGTTGATCTTATATGATAATAGTGTATTAATATGTATTGTTGTATATTTGTAATTACAATCCACATTATTATTTTTGACCATTCTAGCATGTAGAAAAGTCAAAAATAATCTTTATGGGTTGGGAGGTGTGAAGAAGTGTATAATTATATTTTGTATATGGATGATATGTGTATTTGATTTGTTTGAACAGTCAGGTTTGGCTAAGTTTAAAATGGTAAGTATTTCAGTTGACCATGTGTATGGGGGAAGGTAGCCATCTTGGAATGCTGGGGCAGGTTGCCATGGCAACAGGGGCGGAGCCAACCGCCGCTTGGAAAGGAAAAGGGGAATGTTTTAAAACCCAGCAGTCTGTGATTTTCCAGTCACAGAGAAGGATCTGGTTCTTGTGTGGAGAATCAGACTGGCTTAAATAGAAAGATTTGAGTCAGATTTAGGTTAGACCAGACTAGGCAAGTTAGGTGATTTGTCTAGGGTCAGTTGTAGAGTCTGTGGATTAGAGAACATTAATCCCAGGGGATCCAGGAGGATCAGGGTTTAGTGTAATCCAGAGAAAGAAGTATTTTGAAAGTTTAACCACCTTATAACTGTTTGTAACCATTAAGCGAAGTGCCTTTACCAAGTTATCTGAAACCATCAAGCTCTGTACCTGCAATAAACTTGTTTTGAATAAGCCTCTGTCATACTCTCATATTAAATTAAGCAACATCAACACCTGAAGTGGAACAAATAGAGAAAGCTTATAAGAACCAGTACCATCTGCCTGACGTCTCCATTGGTGGCAGCGAAGAAGATAATCAAACAAATAATTAATTAACATCATCTCTTATAAAACATCTTTATTAGGTGGTGGTATCTGTGTGTGTGCGTGTGTGGGATCAAAAGGGTTCCATCCCGGCCTCACATTCCTGTCAGACACCTCACCTCTGTACAATATTGGTGGCAAAGCTGAGGGATTCTAAAAGGGATTCCATTCCCTGTCACCTCAGCTCCTTACATAAATTGGTGGCAGCGGTGGGATTCAAGGGGATTCCATCATCTGCCACATCAGTTCCTTACATAAATTGGTGGCAGCGGTGGGATTCAGAGGGATTCCATCCTCTGCCACATCAGATCTCTACAGAAGTCTTCAATAAAACTATCTGATCAGCATAATGCAATAAAAGTGAAAGCCCCATATCAAGAAATGAAGTTTCAATTCTGTTCTGATGGGATTCAGAAGATTGGAAATCTCAACAGTCAATAGCACTTATAAACCTGAATAACTTTATTAAAGGACACCAATAAATAAAATCATGTTTTAAAACACAGTAAGAAAGAATTACTATGAATTAAAACTGATACCAGTATATTTAATGGTGATGTTTATTTCATCATATATATAAAGGAAAGGATGGGGTGTCAAACTGATTTTCACTGAGGACGACATCAGCGCTATGGCTGTCTTCAAAGGACAACTGAATCCATGGATGGAGAATCTGTGGATACAGAGGGCCAACTATATATATTTTTAAATGGTGCTTGGTGATCTTTAGTTTTTACCCAATTTGGGTCTCCCAAATGTTCCTAAATGACAACTTCCATCACTTTTGATTATCCACCATGCAAACTGGGAATAACAGGAATTGCAACACAACAGCACTTGTGATTCTGAAGTTGAAAAAGGTTAAAGGACATTTTAAAGTCAGGCATTATATCCACAAGCCTTGAATCTAAAATCAAACCCCACTCTCCTGATTAAACAGAACAAAACACATTTTACCAGCTGTCACTGTGTATCCCAACTCCCATCAGCTCTAGTCATGATGTCGAATGAGGAATACAAAAGTTGGAATCCAGAATTTGATGGGCCACCTAAAATGACATGGCTGGTGAATTAAACTCACAGGCCTTGAGTTTGACACATGTGGGGTAAAGCACTGTAAAATAGGAAAAGGGACTGGATGTCTAAGGTCATTTTCTCATTAACAAACTATCTTATTTTCCTCCCTAGAATATCCAGATGACACTATGAAAACACTGAAGTCTACACTTGTCTATGCATCTCCTGTTTTTTTCAGAACAGAATTTCTAACAATTTTATTGTAGTAAAGTGAAATTGCAGTACCAGCTGGTCCAGTATAAAAAGGTGAAACATTGGGACTTCCGGTGTGGAAAAATGGCGACAAGTCGGGTCCTCTGAAGCTCTGTCAGAGGACCAACCTTCTTATACGGCTGGGTAGAGCGGATGCTCCCTCTCCTTCCGCGGATCGAAGCGGGGAGACAGCATAACCCACGAGGACACCCGACGGCCTATAGAGGGGTCCCTCCATCAAGGAGGGGTGCCTAAAAAGGTCCGGGAGAGCCCTCACAGGGTACAGCGAGCCAAGAAGAAGCGAGCTGGTTATCGGACCGATCACCAGCGCATCGGTCGCCACCACATCACGAAAGACGAGAATTAAAAAAGAAAAGGAAAGGAAATGGAAGAAAGAAGCCTACCGGGGGGTAAGAACACTTCATTCGAATAAGTGATAATAATAACCCTAACAGCAAAGGAGCACGGAAACTGGATTGAAGGGGAGAGAATCAGGCGGTTGGAATTGATTTGTTGATTTGAAGATATTAAAGAGGTTTAAAAGACAATCAGGCACCGAGGCAGGCAATTCAATGAATTTAATGGACTTAATGAATTGATTGATTGAACTTAACGAACGAAAAAAAAACACTCGGTGAATAAGGAAGATTGGGCTGGAAATATGGCGCTCGCAAGACAATGACCTTGAAAACGCCAAGAACAATAAGGTCTGGAATTGACCTGGGGCCTGGCGGTGCAGAAGAGAGGACCGCGCGGGACGCGAGGGAGGAGAGACAAACCAGGAAGAAAGGAAGAGGATATCTCGCGGGAAGAAGACAAGCGAAACCTCGCGAGAAGACGACGTGAAGACGTGAAGACGAAAGGGGCGAGAAGACGAGAGAGAAGGAAGAGAACGAGAGAGGAAAGGTGCAGTGGAGAGACAAGAGAGAGAGACAACCCGGACGAAAAGAAAAAGAGGAAAGAGACGACAGTGATGACGGGAGTAGTGACGGCAGTAGTAAGGACTTACCGGAGGCCCTAAAGAGATGCGGGAAAGGCTCAAAAGGACACCGTGAAAGGTAAAGACTGTGAAAAAAGACTATTTACATTATTTATAAAAGGAGACCTCACTGAGCACTTTCATAAGGGGATTTAAAGTCCCGAAAGGAAACCTCCGAAGGGAAGAAGTACAATAAAATTTGCGGGGGGATCTATAGCAATAAACGAATCAAATTATATTAAAACAAAGGAAGAGAGAAAAAAAAGAAAAAACAAAGGAGAAAGTAAAGACATAAGGAGCAATCTATACCCCGTCAGAGTGGCCACAAGGGGAGAGTGAGGATACACTGATACACAGATTTGTGATACCTACTTCCCTCATCAGAATATATCCTAAAACATACTCAGAATTTTGTTGAGATATAGTTATTGAACAATTAGAGGCCCAATTTTCCAAAGGTTATCATACTCGCCTGTCCAGTTCTAATTTGATATTTTGATATTTTTTGAAGTGTTTTTTTTTTCCAGAATCGCATAGACTCTAAAGAGAGTTAGAAGTTTCACTCAAATAGATCTCAGGAGAGATAGAAAATACAAATTTCACTACCATACTGAATTGAGAAGCAGAAAATAAAACTTTAGAGATTGAAGGAACAAAGCTGAAGATTATTGAAGAATAGATTGAGGAAACAAAAAAAATGGCTTACAGATTGAGAAGCGAGAAAGACACAAAAGACTCAAAAACTATGCAGAAAAGAGCATCACTCTCGGAAGAAGTCCAGGTCAAAGAGATGACGGAAATGATCCTTAAAGAGCTTTATAGAATGCAGGAGAAGCAAGACGCTTACCAAAAACTGGCACAGGACCAAATGGCAGAGTTTAAGAAAGAAATTAAAAGTGAACTGAAGGGAATGAAACAAGAAATAGGGAGTTTAAGTCAAGAACTAAAAGAATTGAAAAATGACAAAGTGGAACTAAGAAACCTACACGGGAAACTACAAAGAGAAGTACAAATATTAGAACAAAAATCTAACAAAATAAAACAGAAGAGGAAGGTGAGTCGGAAGAAGAGGTCGAAGAGAGCTCGATAAACCCCTCAGAGGATGAAGGGAGAGACCCCAAGGATAAAGAAGAAGATCAGACATGAGTAGAAAATTAAAAATATATAGTAATAATGTTAACGGATTAAACGAACCCCAGAAAAGGAATAAAATATTTAATAAATTTAAAAAATTGGAATATGATATAATTTCATTATAAGAAGTTCATATTAAACAGGATCACACTAAATTGTTAACACAACCAAAATTAGGTCAAGAATTTCATTCGTTAGATATTCGGAAAAAAAGAGGAGTAGCAACATATATTAGCCCCAATATTTTGGCTGAATTAAGTTTTAAAGACAATGAGGGTAGAATATTAGGGGTAATGATAAAGTTGGAAAATTTAAAAATTTTGATATGCAACATTTATGCACCAAACGAATCGAAATCAAAATTTGTGAAAAAACTTAAAGAATTCTGGAGGGAAAAGGAATTTGATGGGATTATTCTAATGGGGGATTTCAATGGGGTCCTAAATAACGAAATAGATAAAAACACAGGCAAAAATAGAGGAAGTGGGAAAAATAAAGAAACAATATCTAAAGAATTTAAAACATTAAAAGAGGAATATAACTTGGTAGACATATGGAGATTACAACACGAAAAAGACAGAGACTACACCTTTTTCTCAGCCAGACATAAAAGCTGGTCCCGTATCGATATGTTTTGGATATCTGGATCGCTAACTTCTAAAGTCACAAAATCAAAGATCCTCCCTATGTTAGATTCAGACCACAGCCCAATCGAGATAGTATTGAACCAAAAAAGAGGTAGATGGAAATGGAGATTAGACGAAAATCTATTAAAAAGGAAAGAGGACATAGAAGAAAATAGGAAATTAATAGAAGAATTATTTGCGATTAATAACAACCAGGAAATTTCACCTACAACAGTTTGGGAAGCAAGTAAAGCTACTATGAGGGGATACTTCTTACAACAAAGTATTCAAAAAAAGAGGAAAAATCAGGAACAAATAAATCAGGCAATTGAAAAAATAATAGAAACGGAAAACAAATTAAAAAAGAACCCTAAGAATAATAAACTTCTGCATGAACTGACAATAAGACAAAGAAATAGAGAATATTTGGAATTAGAACAAAGAGCAAAACAATTAAAGTACATAAAGCAGGACCACTTTGAAAATACAAACAAACCGGGGCGCTGGTTATCAAGGAAGTTAAGGAAAAAAAGAGAATCAACTTTTATAAATAGAATAAAAATTGGGGAGAAATATTATTACACAGATAAGGACATACTAGATCAGTTCCATAAATTTTATAGTAAATTATACGAGAAAGATAATATAAAAGAAGAAAAGATTACAAATTATCTGGGAAAACTGAAATTAGAAAGACTAACAACAGAGGAAAGAGAATCCTTAAACAAGGAGACATCAATAAAAGAAATAGAAGAAGCAATCAGAAAAATAGATGGATCAAAAGCCCCAGGGCCGGACGGCCTAACTGCAATATACTACAAAACTTTTAAAAAAGAATTAGCTCCACATCTCCAAAATGTAATGAATATAATAAGAAATCAAAAGAAAATGCTGGACACATGGAAGGAGGCCTCGATCACTGTAATACACAAGGAAAATAATGACCCAGAAAAAATCAAGAATTACAGGCCCATCTCATTATTAAATATTGATTATAAAAAATTTTCAAACATTATAGCGGAGAGACTAAAAAAGTTCTTAACAAATTGGATAAAGGAAGACCAAGTCAGATTCCTTCCAAATAGACATATAAAGGATAACATTAGAATAGTCCTTGATCTCATAGAATACTATGAAGTAAACAACCAGAGGGAAATGATATTTCTAGCAATAGACGCCGAAAAAGCATTTGATAGGGTGAATTGGAATTTTTTAAAATTCTTAGCACAGGAGTTGGACATGGGCTATTATTTCCAAAACTTATTAGAAACTATATACCAAGATCAGACAGCAAAAATCACAATAAATGGCCAAGAAACAGAACAAATTGAAATACAGAAAGGGACAAGACAAGGATGCCCCTTGTCACCACTGATATTTATAATGACACTAGAAGTATTACTCAATAGGATCAGAGAAGATAAGGAACTACAGGGCACAGTGATACAAGGGACACATTACAAAGTAAGAGCTTATGCAGACGATTTAATTTGTTTTATTGAAGACCCGATAACTAAAGGGGAAAAATGGATTAAGACTATTAAGGAATATGGAGACCTAGCAGGATTTAAAATGAACATAAGCAAAACCAAAGCCTTGGCAAAAAATATTCAAAAGAAAAAACAAGATAGGATAATAGAACACTTAGGAGTCCAAATAATACCAAAAATTAAATACCTAGGGATAAATATAACATCAAAAAATATACAATTATTAAAAAATAATTACGAGAAAATATGGAATGAAATAAAAAAAAGAACTTGAGATATGGAAAAACTTAAAGTTATCACTGTGGGGCAGGATGGCAACAGTTAAAATGAACGTACTACCTAAAATGTTATTTCTATTCCAATGTCTCCCTATCTTAAGAAATCAGAAGAATTTTACAAATTGGAATAAAGATATAAGTAAATTCATTTGGAACGGAAAGAAACCCTGAATCAAAATAAAAAACTTAACAGATGACAAGAGCAGGGGGGGATTCTCTCTACCCAGCCTGAAACTATATTATGAAGCAAGTAACTTACTATGGATAAAGGACTGGATACAATTAAAAAATAAGAAGATATTAAATTTAGAAGGTTTCGACCTGCGCACAGGTTGGCATTCATACCTCTGGTATGACAAAACTAAAATAGAAATTTTTTTTTGCAACCACTTAATTAGATCGGCCTTATTAAAATCGTGGGACAAATATAAAAGGAGAATGTACAGCAAAACACCAAGATGGTTATCGCCCTTAGAGGCTTTGCAAAGAAGACTACTAGGATGGTCAAATTGGCCGAAATACGAGGATTTAATTAGAAAACAGGGGGCGGATGATATTTTAATTCCACAACAAGAAATAAAAACAAAATACCCAAATTTAAGCTGGCTACAATATGGACAATTAATGGAATCCTTTAAAAAAGATAAAATATTGGGATTTATGGAAAAGAATAACAGATGGGACAGAATCTTAGAAATCAAAGGAAAAATAATTTCGAAAATATATAAAGTATTACTTGAATGGGACACAGAGACTGAAACAGTTAAAGAGTGTATGACCAAATGGGCGAAAGATGTAGGGAGAGTGATACACATGGACGAATGGGAGGCAGGATGGAACAGAAAATTAAAATTAACATATTCGTATGATTTAAAAGAAAATTGGATGAAGATGCTCTACAGGTGGCACATAACACCAAAAAAACTAGGTCTGATAAATAAAAGCATGAACACAAAATGTTGGAAATGTGGTGAGAAAGAGGGTACATACTTTCACATGTGGTGGAAATGTAGGAAAGCTAAAGAATATTGGTCAAATATACATCAAAGTGTAACAAAGATCCTAGAAAAAAGACTTAATAAACTTCCTGAAACATACTTATTAGGAATCTCTAACCTACCCCCAGGCTCAAACGAACAAAAAATAGTGACATATTTAACAACAGCGGCCAGAATTACCTATGGAAGATACTGGAGACAGAAAGAAATTCCCAGCGAAACAGAATGGTTAACTAAAGTTGCAGAGATAAAAAATTCGGATAGGCTAACCTTTCTAATAGCTAAACAGCAGGGAAAACCTAGAAAAGAGACAAACTGGCAACAATTAGATAATTATATAAATAGAAAGGAAAAAAGGAAAAACAAGAAAAAAGCATAAGATATTAAACTAAACTAAAGAAAACAATAAGATAAATAATAAATCAATAAATCAACAGGTAGAAACAGACAATTAAGTAAGAATTCACTAATACATTAAGAAGCAAGAAGAAACGAATGAAGATGAGGAAAGAAGAAGGAAGCAAATGGAAAATACCTCATCGGGAAAGCTGGGAAGTCCCAGATGTTTTTAATTTAACTGCTTTTTGTCTCTGGTTTTTGGTTTTTCTTTTTCTTTCTTTTTTTTTTGGTTTTTGTTTTTTCTTCTTTTTTTACTCCCCCCTTCCCCCCCCCCCACCTCTTTACTTCTCTATATTTATCACTCACTTATTTTATCATATTGTATGAAAATTCTTAATAAAGATCATTTAAAAAAAATAAAAATAAAAAGGTGAAACATTATGGAGGTATTTCAGAACTCCTGTGCTTTTACAAGAACATATGGTGTTTGCCTGATCAACCTGCCTTATAGCTTTTCATTAATTGCGGCTGAATAACTAGGGAGAAATAACCTGTTAGTTGCTCTTTGGACAGTTTCTCTGAATTGTCAGAATGTCAGATTGTATGCATTCTGGTGGCATCTTGGCATTTTAAATGTGTAGTTTTCTGGTACATGAAGTCAATTCACTCTTACCCACATAGCAAGAACAATATCAAACTGTTATGTAGAGTCTCAATTTAAATTCAGCATTTTATAGAGAAACAGTTTATGTTACAATACCAAGTCAGAAATATTTATCCAGGTCATTTAACAATAGATAAAGTACACTCCATACCTCCTGTTGCCTCTCGCGGGATTTTCTGGCATGAGATTTAAGGAATTCTGCACATTTCGGGATATCGCGGTTTTGTCTGATGAAAGTTTCTAACCTTAAAGCCTAAATCAGCAAGAGGAAATGACTCTTTTTAAAAGGTTGCAATGCATTAATTAATATGCACTGATAAAACATATGCTTGTTTGACATAATTCTAAACATTCCTTGTCATCCAGTTGATGTCAGCAGATCTATCATAAAATCAAACTGTAGGAGGCAGAGATGTGCATTACCCATCCCAGGATACTTAAAAGGACATACTCCCCTACTGTACTTCCTATATGAAGTTATTTTTGCCCTGAAGTATGCTGTCTAGAGCATATTTATTTCCTATTATTAAAGAAGTCCTTTCCTGTGCCTAAAAATGCTCAGGGCCCCCACAAAATATGGATAATTGCCCAAAAGGGCATTTTGGGACATTTGGGGAGAAAATTACAGTATATTGATTGTTCTGACCTCTTGGGAGTACTATGGGAGATAACTCCCTATATAAATCCAATGCTCAAAACAGTTTGGGACTCGCTCCCTTCTTATCTTATTCGTTATTTCAATCGTAACTTTTTATTTACGTTCTACTGCTACTATATATAAATTCTGTATCTGTGTTTGGTGCAGGGTTTTTTAAAGTATTTTTGTGTTTTTATCTATGTAATTTATTGTACATATTTTATGTTGATATGTTTTTGACTATGTTTTAACTATGTTTACCCTGCCTCGAGCCATCAAGAAAGACGGGTAATAATAAATAATAATAATAATAATAATAATGTGTTGTCGAAGGCTTTCATGACCAGAATCACTGGGTTGCTGTGAATTTTCCGGGTGGCATGGCCATGTCCCAGAAGCATTCTCTCCTGACATTTTGACCACATCTATGGCAGGCATCCTCAAAGGTTGTGAGGTCTGTTGGAAACTAGACAAGTGGGATTTATGTATCTGTGGAAAATCCAGGTTGGAAGAAAGAACTCTGGTCTATTTGAGGCAATTGGCAATCTTGATTTGCATTGAATGGCCTTTCAGATTCAAAGCCTGTCTGCTTCTTGCCGGAGGGAATTATTTGTTGGGAGGTGTTAGCTGGCCCTGATTGTTTCCTGTCTGGAATTTCCTTTTTTTTAGTATTGTTCTTTATTTACTCTTCTGATTGTATTCTCAAATAATATGCTGTGTTACGCACTTGATGAACCAACCTGGAAACAACATATTATTTGAGAACACAGAATGCTGGACCACTCTAACAACCACCAGGTCAGACTATACAGAGAAGTCACTGAAATCCAGAAGCATGAAAATGAACAAAATCTGGCTACCAGTATTTTTTTTAAAAAAACTCTAAAATCAGGACAGTTCCCTTTGGCAAGAAGCAGACAGGCTTTGAATCTGCAAGGCCATTAAATGCTAATCAAGGTGGCGTATTGCAATATTCACACCTGCCTCAGGCAGACAAGAGTTCTTTCTCCCACCCTGGACATTCCACAGATATATAAACCTCACTTGCCTAGTTTCCAACAGACGTCACACCTCTGAGGATGCCTGTCATAGATGTGGATGAAACGTTAGGAGAGAATGCTTCTGGAACATGGCCATACAGCTCGAAAAACTCACAGCAACCCAACAACAACAACAACAACATCTGCAGCCTTATCTGTACTTGTAAATATTCTGGAAGGTTTTCTAGTGCTCAAAAGGAAGTTCTTGTGGTGCAATTTTGGAAAAGTGACCCTTCTGTACACTGGATACCACATTTCCAAAAAACCCCAAGTGCTGAGTAAGAGCCCATTTTGAGCAAGACTGTCCTGCAACAAGATACTTTAAATATTGAAATGTAGATAACTATAGATCTGTAGACAATGCTCTGTCTCATAAACTGAAATACCTACAAGTTCCCTTTCCTCTCTAAACTACCTGGTTCTATGTGTGTATGCACTACCTGGCTTGTATTTAATTAACAAACTACTGGGGAATCCCTCGCCCCTCTATTTTCTGTCTCTTTTCCCATTTATATGCCTTCCTCCTCTTCTTTTTCTTATCTCCTCCCAGGTGCATTTGCTATCTGTGGTAAGATTAACTACCACAACCAGAAAACAATGAAAAATTTAGCTCAGTCCATGAATTTCAATTGTAGACTGAATTCCTTTAAGAGTACTGGAGAATGAATCACAAATGCAATCCATTTTAAAGGAATATTCTGCAACCTTCACGGGAGAAAGCATTTTTATACATCACATCATTTTAACTGTGGGAAAGAAACCTTTCTAGTCATAAAATTCTAAAACATAATGCAAAAACTGCACCTTGGAGGTAGTAAATATCTTCTTCATGGTGTGGTATTTTAAAAGATGTATTTTATTTGCCTGGTTTATTCTGATGAATTGCCCAGTCTACATACTGCTGATGATATTTTGTTAGTATAACACTGAAATGTTGGAAAGAACACCCACTGCATTTCCAGCAGCCACTCTTTGTCTATTACATCATACCAGTGTTCCCATCCACAGAGCATGTGTGTGTGCAAATTATTTGCGGGTCCCGCCCCCACATATACACACTTTTGCAAGTGTGCATTCCTACCCCTGTGTATATGGAGGGATGACTGTAATATGCCACACCATCTTTATACAAGCAGACACTATTATTCTGCCAACCATATAGCTTGATTAAGAAACTTGTGTGTAAAACAATCTTCATGATACTATTTCACCTATAGTTCTGTGACACTGGTGTGAAAAGTTGCAGGAGGTCGCATATCAAGATTCCTTCAGATAAGAAGATTGAAATCCTTCCTGTTCTCAAGGATGGATTTATGTCCCACATACCTCCAGGGAGCACTCCTGAAGCTTTCCATTTATGGTTTCTTTCTCCTTCTGAAGCTGTCTTGTCTCATTCTCATATTTCTTTTTTAATTCTTCTAACTGTATCTGTACCTCCTAAAATTGACAAATTAAGCAGTAGTCAGGTAACGTGACTAAGCAAAACTATACTCTAGAGACATATAGATAATTTTAATATAGCTATGAAAAATACATATATAAACTAAACTGTATGGAGTGAAATGGTACACATTTCTGAAGTTACCTCGTCACCAGTAGAAATAAAATTCAACTGCCTCAGTTACATATTGTGAAAAATAATTTAAAAAATCTCATCCATCACCAAATGCATATTTGGGGTGCTGCGTTTTGTGAATTTTTCAAAAAACGATCATCTAAAATGGCAAAGTGAAAACCCACAAATTTGACCCCAAGCCCACCAGAACAAGACCCAATGAAGAGGACATATATTTAATCCCCTTGATCCCTGGATATATTGATAATATAGGCTTCTCCAACTTGAAGCTCCTCAGATTTTTTTTTCGTGTTAGGAGCAACCTGAGTTGCTTCTGGTGTGAGAGAATTGGCCGTCTGCAAGGACGTTACCCATACTGGCCTAGAATCCACACTGTCCCTAACCAACACTTCCTAAAATTTGACAGAAATTTGGGGCAATGCAGCACTAGTGTGTATAATGACCAGTGCTAGGAGGCAAAACCCCATTTATTTAAACATTTGAATCTTGAGCTAAATGCATATTTCTCACACGTTCCATTGGGAATCTACAGAACTTGTACACTCATTTGCAGTAGAAAGAGCTGAATGTTCACCTTGTATGAATTGCCTTCGGATATCTGTATCTAGAGCTTACTAGCACACTTGTTCTTCTATTTCGACTGATTTGCTGACTGAATACAATTCACCCCATTTTAAGATAGAGGGGGGAAATGCCAATTACAAAGGCTTCGATCTCAGCGGTGGCCTATAAATTTTAAAGCAGGATGATTTAAGATGATTCAGAGCAATGAAGCACGAATCTAAATAGTGCATCGAAGCAATAAAAAGGGTGAGTATAACACCCACTAAGGGAATATCTGACAATAGGAAAATTTAGATTCAATCTCAGTAAGGAAAGCTGAAGGAAGTGACATTTCAAAACGTAAAGTAGGTGGCTATTTTATTTTTATGCAAAGCTCTGCTACAAAAAGGAAGACTCTTTTTATTTTTGGATAATACTAGACTACTTTCATACATAAAATACAACTAAAATTGGGTATTCAAAGGGCCCTTCCACACAGCAGTAAAACCCATGCTGAAATAGGTTAAACCTGCTTTGGCGCAGGTTCTAGTCCCCACCCAGGGCCGGTCCAATGTGGGAAGCCGATTACTCCTGGGCGTTGGGCACAGGCCAGCGGGGGGCGCTGTCAAGGCCTGTTCCACGTGGGTGGCTTCGCCCCTGGCTGTCAGTCATTGAGGCGGCTCCGCCCCCTTCCCTTCCCGAATGAGCCCTTTGCAAGACTTTTCATTCACTGAGAGAGAGGAGCCCCGCCCAGGGAGCGCGTCACGGGCAGGCCCCACCCCCGCCCTGGAAAGATGGCTGTGGCCTTGTGGGGTGTCTGGCTGTGCTTGGTCTTCGGCTGGGAGGCAGCACAGGGCCCAGGGGTGGTGTGGAGCAAGAGCTCCTGCGGGAGGAGAAGGAGAAATCATGCTGCACGTGAGGCCCAAGTGGAGCCTGGTGGCTTTCATGTCTATGGAGGTGAGTCCGGCCACATCCAAGCCCTCCCTACAGATGGCCATGCAGCCCTTGAATACGAAATCCAGCATATCTATCTTGTTTGCTGTGTCACAATAATAATAATAATAATAATAATAATAATAATAATAATAATAATAATAATAATAACAGAATCCCAGAGTTGGAAGGGTTCCCTAAAGGCCATCCAGCCCAGCCCCCTTCTGCCAAAAAGGAAAGAACAATCAAAGCCCTCCCTGCAGATGGCCGTCCAGACTCTGCATAATAATAATAATAGGATCCCAGAGTTGGAAGGGTTCCCCAAAGGCCATCCAGGCCAGCCCCCTTCTGCCAGAAAGGAAGGCACCATCAAAGTCCTCCTTGCAGATGGCCATCCAGACTCTGCATAATAATAATAATAGGATCCCAGAGTTGGAAGGGTTCCCCAAAGGCCATCCAGCCCAGCCCCCTTCTGCCAAAATGGAAGGCACCATCATAGCCCTCCTTGCAGATGGCCGTCCAGACTCTGCATAATAATAATAATAGGATCCCAGAGTTGGAAGGGTTCCCCAAAGGCCATCCAGCCCAGCCCCCTTCTGCCAGAAAGGAAGTCACCATCAAAGTCCTCCTTGCAGATGGCCGTCCAGACTGCATAATAATAATAATAGGATCCCAGAGTTGGAAGGGTTCCCCAAAGGCCATCCAGCCCAGCCCCCTTCTGCCAGAAAGGAAGGCACCATCAAAGTCCTCCTTGCAGATGGCCGTCCAGACTGCATAATAATAATAATAGGATCCCAGAGTTGGAAGGGTTCCCCAAAGGCCATCCAGCCCAGCCCCCTTCTGCCAAAATGGAAGGCACCATCATAGCCCTCCTTGCAGATGGCCGTCCAGACTCTGCATAATAATAATAATAATAATAATAATAATAATAATAATAATAATAATAATAATAATAATAATATCCCAGAGTTGGAAGGGTTCTCCAAAGGCCATCCAGCCCAGCCCCCTTCTGCCAAAAAGGATGGCACCATCATAACCCGCCCTGCAGATGGCCGTCCAGACTCTGCATAAGACTAATAATAGGATTCCAGAGTTGGAAGGGATCCCCAAAGGCCATCCAGCCCAGCCCCCTTCTGCCAAAATGGAAGGCACCATCATAGCCCTCCCTGCAGATGGCCATCCAGACTCTGCATAACAATAATAATAGGATCCCAGACAGGGCCGGTCCAACAATGGAGGCCGCTGACGCGGCCGCTTCAGGCGCACGTCAAGGGGGGGCGCTGTCGAGGCTCCCTCTCGCACTCCTCGACTCACTCGCGCCTCTCTCGCACTCGGCCCACTCGTGGCCTTCTCACACTCCGCTCGATCGCGCCCCTCTCGCACTCGGCCCACTCGCGCCTCTCTCGCACTCAGCCCACTCGCGCCTCTCTCTCACTCGGCTCACTCACGCCTCTCTCGCACTCGGCCCTCTCGCCCTTGCAGCCCTCTTGCCCCTGAACAAGACCTGAGGCCAGGCCTCTAGGCCCGCTGCCCCACCTGCACCTTTCCTGGATTCCTCCCGCGATGCCCGGCAGCCCTCTGTGGCTGGAAGGAGCTCCTCAGATGCACGGAGCTCCGGCAGGTCGAGCAGGCCTGCGCCCCTGCCATGCACCTCCTTGGGGACCCTCTCAGCCGTGAAGACGGGGCAGGTAGGAGCCCGTCCCTGTCCCCAGCATTTCGCCAGGTATGTCTCCAGGGCAGGCCTGGGCCAACTTGGCAACTGAGGGGGGAAATGGAGGGGCCTGAGGCTGGGTTGCTGCAGGTTTTTCAGCTGCCTGGCCATGTTCCAGAAGCTGGAACATGTGGGCCTACTCCTAGGATTTATAGTTTCCTAAGGCCCCTTCTTCACAGCCATAGAAGACAGATTATCAAGGCAGATAATCCACATTTTCTGCTTTGAACCGGATTATATGCATCCACACAGCCATATAATCCAGTTCAGAGCAGATAGTCTGGATTTTATATGGCAGGGTATGGGTTCTTCTACATAACCATATAATTGAGATTATGAAGGCAGATAATCCAGGTCATATGCACTGAACCGGATTATATGCATCCACACAGCCATATAATCCAGTTCAGAGCAGATAGTCTGGATTTTATATGGCAGGGTATGGGTTCTTCTACATAACCATATAATTGAGATTATGAAGGCAGATAATCCAGGTCATATGCATTGAACCGGATTATATGCATCCACACAGCCATATAATCCAGTTCAGAGCAGATAGTCTGGATTTTATATGGCAGGGTATGGGTTCTTCTACATAACCATATAATTCAGATTATGAAGGCAGATAATCCAGATCATATGCGTTGAACCAGATTATATGCATCCACACAGCCATATAATCCAGTTCAAAGCAGATAGTCTAGATTTTATATGGCAGGGTATGGGTTCTTCTACATAACCAACAGGGACAAATGCAAGATACTTCATTTCGGCAGAAAAAATGGAAATCAAAGATACAGAATGGGAGACGATGCCTGGCTTGACAGCAGTGTGTGCGAAAAAGACCTTGGAGTCCTCGTGGACAACAAGTTAAACATGAGCCAACAATGTGATGCAGCAGCCAAAAAAGCCAATGGGATTCTGGCATGCATAAATAGGGGTATAGCGTCTAGATCCAGGGAAGTAATGCTCCCCCTCTATTCTGCCTTGGTCAGACCACACCTAGAATACTGTGTCCAATTCTGGACACCACAGTTGAAGGGAGATGTTGACAAGCTGGAAAGCGTCCAGAGGAGGGCAACTAAAATGATTAAGGGTCTGGAGAACAAGCCCTATGAGGAGAGGCTTAAAGAGCTGGGCATGTTTAGCCTGCAGAAGAGAAGGCTGAGAGGAGACATGATAGCCATGTACAAATACGTGAAGGGAAGTCATAGGGAGGAGGGAGCAAGCTTGTTTTCTGCTGCCCTGCAGACTAGGACACGGAACAATGGCTTCAAACTACAGGAAAGGAGATTCCACCTGAACATCAGGAAGAACTTCCTCACTGTGAGGGCTGTTCGACAGTGGAACTCTCTCCCCTGGGCCGTGGTAGAGGCTCCTTCCTTGGAGGCTTTTAAGCAGAGGCTGGATGGCCATCTGTCGGGGGTGCTTTGAATGCGATTTCCTGCTTCTTGGCAGGGGGTTGGACTGGATGGTCCATGAGGTCTCTTCCAACTCTACTATTCTATGATTCTATGATTCTATTGGAAAATGAGCACGCAAAGATACTGTGGGACTTCCGAATCCAGACTGACAAACTTCTGGAACACAACCATATAATTCAGATTATCAAGGCAGATAATCCACATTATCTGCCTTGAACTGGGTTGAGTCTACACTGCCATATAATCCAGTTCAAAGCAGATAACCTGCATTTTATATGGCAATACAGAAAGGGCCTAAGGGTATATTGTAGTGTATATTGTAGTGGTGTATTTCAGAGGGATGCATATATCTCACCAAAGGGCAGCTGCACTTTGGAATTAATGCAGTTTGACTCCAATTTCATTGCCATGGCTCAATGCTATGAAACCCTGGGAATTGTAGTTTTATAAGGTCTTTAAACCTTCTCTGCAAAATACTTTAGATGCCTCACCGAACTATAACTCCCAGGATTCCATAGCATTGAGCCGTGGCAGTGAAAGTGGAGTCAAACTATGTTAATTCCACAGTGTAGACACACCACAATGCCTCACTTCTTCCAATGGAGAAATAAAGATACAAGTGCCAGTTAAGTCCAGTGGATTTCTTTATTCATACCAGGGGTCCCCAAACTTTTTAAACAGGGGGCCAGTTCACGATCCTTCGGACCGTTGGAGGGCCGGACTATAGTTGGCCACCAAGAAATAATAAATAAATATATAAATTAATAATAATAACAATAACAATAAAAAGGAGGGTTGGAAGACACCCTTTGGGCCATTGAGTCCAATCCCCTACTGCTTTGTGCATCAAAAGCACAAGCAAAGCACCCCTGACAGATGACCACCCAGCGTCAATGTTAAGAAGAAGAAGAAGAAGAGGAAGAGGAAGAAGAAAAAGAAAGAGGGTTGGAAGAGACCCCTTGGGCCATTTAGTCCAACCCCCTTCTGCCTCTGTGCACCAAAAGCACAAGCAAAGCATCCCTGATAGATGGCCACCCAGCCTCAATAATAATAATAATAATAATAATAATAATAATAATAATAATAATAATAATAATAATAATAATAAGGATTGTAAGAGAAGAAGAGACCCCTTGGGTTACTTAACCCAACCCCCTTCTGCCCTTGTGCCGTGGGGCTGGATAAATGGCTTCGATGGGCCGCATCCGGCCCCCGGGCCTTAGTTTGGGGACCCCTGATTCATACCATATGGAGAGGGGCAGATTTCTCACCCTTTTCATGATATTGTTTAAACTTCCACTCTATGTCTAATTTTTGTTTTGTGTAAGGTAAAGGTTTCCCCTGACGTTAAGTCCAGTCATGTCTGACTCTGGGGGTTGGTGCTCATCTCCATTTCTAAGCCAAAGAGCCAGTGTTGTCCGTAGACACCTCCAAGGTCATGTGGCCGGCATGACTGCATGGAGCGCGCGCCGTTACCTTCCCGCCGGAAGTGGTACCAATTGATCTACTCACATTGGCATGTTTTCGAACTGCTAGGTTGGCAAAAGCTGGAGCTAACAGCGGGTGCTCACTTTGCTCCCGGGATTTGAAACTGGGACCTTTCGGTGTGCAAGTTCAGCAGCTCAGTGCTTTAACACACTTCGCTACCGGGGCTCCTTTTTGTTTTGTGTACTTTATGGAAATATGTTTCCATATGTATATTTTACGGAGTGTTTTTAAATTATTATGTGTTCTAGCAATGTTGTCAACCGTCTTGAGCGGGTAAGAAATAAAATTATCATTATCATTATTGAGTTGCTGTGCGTTTTCTGGGCTGTCTGGCCATGCTCCAGAAGCATTCTCTCCTGACATTTCACTCACATCTATGGCAGGCATCCTCAGAGGTTGTGAGGTCTGTTGGAAATTAGGCAAGTGGGGTTTATATATCTGTGGAATGATGTCCAGGGTGGGATAAAGAACTCTTTGAGGCAAGTGTGAATGTTGCAGTTGGCCACCTTGATTAGCATTGAATGTCCCTCACATATTCAAAGCCTGGCTGCTTCCTGCCTGAGGGAATCTTTGTTGGGTGGTGTTAGCTGGCCCTGATTGTTTCATGTCTGGAATTCCCCTGTTTTTGAGTGTTCTTTTTTTACCGTCCTGATTTTATTTATTTATTTTCCATACTTGTGTCCCGCCCTTCTCACCCTGAAGAGGACTCAGGGTAGCCTCACAACTGCCAACAATTCGATATCCGATTGGGTTTTTTTTTTTTTGGGGGGGGGGGAGCGCCAAAATTCTGTTCGCTTACACTTGAAAATTACCTTGGGCCGGCCCTGTCCCCACCTCCTTCCACAACCATGTGATCTCCCATCTGGGGTGGCTATATGTTATCCCAATTGAAATTGAAATAGCATGAAGCCATCCCAAAGCCCTCTATTTAGCCCCTAAAACTTAATGAAAAGGTATCTCCGCCCACCCACCCGGTCTACTCATGCATCATTTTCTCATGCCAGGAGGACATGAGAGCCGCCATGGCAGCCAAAGACCTTTTCAATAAGTTTTAGGGGCTTAATAAGTGGCTGTAGGGGTGGACCCCAAAAGTGTGGGTGGCTATGGAGACTGACCCCTGGGAAATGCGTGATGCGTCCCAGGAGTCAATCCCCATGGGCCCAGCACTTTCATAGAGATCCAGATCTAATACAATTTTTAATACGGAATAAACCAGGGAAACCTTAATTCGCTGAACTGAAGGCATTGTTTGGATGCCTCCAGTAAAACTGATACAGGTCTCACGTTTTGGGCCTGTCTGGATGGGCCCATAGACTCTTCTCCCTCTATGTTGTTAGACTGCAGTCCTAAAATCTATTGTGATGGGACAATCTTGCTCGCTGTTAAAAGTTAGTGGGAATCCACCACCGTCTGTTGGGATATAGATGTGGTAGAGCTCCACTCACTTCATTTGGATTTTGTATAACTTATTCATTGTTGTCGGGGTGCCAACAAAATTCTGGCTATTAATATTTTATTTACTGGATATATATACCAATGTATGGTAAGTGGTACTCAAGCCAGCTAACCATAATAAAAGTACTGAAATGCCTGAATAGATGCCCCAATGTGTGGACTTTTCCTTTCTTTTGTTCTCTTCCTCTTTCCTTTCTGTGTTCTTTGGGATTCTTGCTTCCCCATATCCTATGCTCTTGCCTCAGGGAGTTTATTGTCAGTCACTATTCTTTCTGGGACTTATCTCAATCTGTCTCATTCATTCTTTAATCATGCCTCGAGGCTTGTTAAATACAGACACTCCTGCTCTATTCCCTGAGAGGGAAAAGACCTTTATGCATTGTGCAATAGAGACATTGGAGGACTCCGTATAAAATGACAGTTCATAGATTCTCCATGCTTGGGCAAACAGGCACACAAACTGGTATAAAGACACATGAGTCCTGTTCTAGCCTTAACTAATACTATTAAGAATCTCATTAAAGAAGACTTCAGGGTGGTACTTGCTAATGCTCTGGCTGATGTGTAGAAATAAATATATTGTATGCGTACAGACTCTTTTGTAAAGTGAGATGCTATTCAACCCTGTGTAGAGAGGGATTGTATCTGTAAAACATACTAGTCATTGCTAATGTTTCCATGAATGGATGGAGGTTTCCATGAGAAGACCTCCAAAGGAACAGACATAGTCTTGGAATACATTTGGATGTGACACAAGTTACACAGAAATGAATGTGGATTGCTTTGCTATGTTTAACTCCTCTATGTGCAACTTTTTTCAATCTTAAAAGGACAGCCACAAGACTACTTAACAATTTGGGGTTTAAATTATCGTGTTCCTATTAACACAGAATGACAATATTAATAGGCAACATATAATAAGCTTACATGGGGCGATGCTCAACCAACAAAATTAAACACAGAAACAACAACATAAACAGAATTCACAGTATAAAAGATAAAACTAATAATACAATATAGAACAGGAGTATTATAACAGTTAATAATATCAGCCAACCACCAGGCACAATTCTGTCAACTACATAGGTGGAGAAACTGAAACAGCTATGCAAGAATAAAATGATAAGTTAATGTGCATAGATAATAAGGACCTAATAAAATACAGGGTAGGGGTATAATACCATCTAGGGCAGATTATCCGATGGTTGTCTTACCAAAGGCCAACTGAAAATCCAGGTCTTTAGTTGTTTCCTGAAGGAGGGTAGAGAGGGAGCTAACCTAATCTACCAAGGGAGGGAGTTCCAGAGTCAGGGGGCCAAGGCAGAGAAGGCCCTCTCTATTATATGGCAATAATCCTTGAGAAACATTCCAGAAAACCTAAATAGCTGTCATAGTAACAGTATTATCATCAAGTATATATAGAAGCCCCTGGTGGAGCAATGGGTTAAACTCTTATGCCTGCAGGACTGCTGATCGACAGGTCAGCGGTTGGAATCCGGGGAGACCATGTGAGCTCCCTCTGTCAGCTGCAGTTCTCCATGCAGGGACATGAGAGAAGCCTCCCACAAGGACAATACAATATCAAACATCCGGGCATCTCCTGGCAACGTTCTTGCAGGCAGCCAATTCTCCCACACCAGAAGTGACTTGAAGTTTCTCAAGTCGCTCCTGACACAAAAAAAAATCTAGTATATAAGTTGTTTTCCATGTGAAATACTCTTAAAAACTCTTAAAAGGCACTTGCAATATATAAATATATGATGAGCAAATAAATGGTGATTCTTAAATGTCTCAAACCATAAGATAATTAAAATAATCTGAAGCCAATGTATCCCATCCTTCTGATAATACAATTGTTTTCTTAATAAAAAGTGGTGAGGCATTTGGCTCTTAGGGCTCTTCCAGACAGGCCCTACATCTCAGAATCTGATCCCAGGTTTTCTGTTTATCCCAGATTATCTGACAGTGTGGACTCATATAATCCAATTTAAAGCAGAAAACCTGGGATCACACTTGGGATATAGGGCCTGTCTGGAAGGGCCCTCACACCTAAAATGCAAGAGTGAGAGCTATCTAGCTACAGGAGGTCCCATCCTGTGCTCCTTGCTCTGCAAGCTGAGCCTCCCGCAAACCAGAAGGACACAGAGCCAGAACGGGAAATCATGCAAAAAGCCAGCAGTCAGCCCCTGGACACACAGTGTGCCTTGAAATATTTATTGCTCCTGCGAGATGCTAGTAGTTCCCTTGTAGTATGCTCTTGGGAAATTACAGTATTAATATTAATATTGCCCAATATTGTATTGCAATAGCAGTGAAATGGGAGTAGAAGCATTTGAGTCCCACAGTTAATTATGTCAGCGGATATATCAATGCATGTAATATTTGTTAATACACATGAATGGAAAGAGTAGTAAATGTTTTCATTATAAAAGAGGTAGAAACCATCTTTTGCTATGGGAAGTGACATATTGCTCCTATTTATCACAGAAGTTATTATTTTCCTCAACAAATGATGTCCAATTAAATGAGTGCTGCATTAAGGACATGATTAAGACAGAACCTAACCTATCAACTGACCGGAGGATGATGGATGAAAATATGTTGTTTACCATATTCAGATTGAGTTGCTATATTCTAAACCCATAACAATAGCTCTGATGAATTAATGCAATGTATATGAATGTACTATGATGCAGTTGAATAATATATTGTACTATTAAAACATGCTAAAATTGTGTGAGCAAAGTTGGAGGTTGGAACTGCAAAGCATAGTTCCCGTTCCATCTTAGTTTTACGTTATACTACATTATGGCCCCTTCCACACAGCTGAATAAATCCCAGATTATCTGCTTTGAACTGGAATAAATGGCAGTGTGGACTCAGATATCCCAGTTCAAAACAGATGTTGTGGGATTTTCTGCCTTGATATTCTGGGTTATATTGCTGTGTGGAAAGGCCCTACCTCAACTGGCCCTGTAGGTCTGACTGGCAAAGTCAGGTCACTCATTTGAATGAGCCATTTGTGGCAATGCAAACAGCAGGTTCAAGAAGGTGGAAACAAAACAGAGATCAATAAGATAAAGCCTTCTTAACATTTTGCAACAGGGATTCCTGTTGGGTCTATGGGGTACATTGCCAATCCATGGGGTAAAAAAAACCACAGTCAAATAAACAGGTAAGATAATGGATCGTTTGACCCTTAGGTACGAAATGAGAGTGACTTAGAGTCTGGACTGTTCAATTCAGAGTAAGATCCTGCTTAAAAACAGTTGACAGCTAGGGAATTATATCCATTTATGCTCAAGCTTTGAAAAGTGAAGTTCCTGAGGATGAAAATCTGCAGTTCGAAAATACACCTACAGTTTCTATTATTCTTTGGAGCAGCTATCGCATTAATCACAGTTGTGTCATGAGCAGTACATTCAAGCAACAGCCAAGAAAATGGAAGCTCATCAAGGGTACACTAACCTTCATTTCTCTCTCAGAAGCTTTTATTTAATTGAAAAAAATCAGCTCAGCTCAGTTTTTTAAAAGAAAAACATTGCAATAAAATTCTTGTTGTGATTTAATGCTTCCAGTCTAGTAGGAATAATTTAAATTATGTCACCATGACCAAAGAGATTTAAAGGGACCAATGAATCATAGTATCTATTAATAGAAAAAACCCACCTTCTGCAATTTTTTCCTCTCAGTGTCCATAGAGGCTCGGACTGATTTAATTTCAAGAGTGTGCTTCTTTACAAGGTCTTCCAGACCTTTTACCAGCTGCTCTTTTAAACGACTCTTCTCCTCATCCGACTCTTGTTTGATTTTGCGGAGATCTGCTTTGTGTTGCTGTTTCGTAGCTACCTTTTCAAACTCTGCAGATTCCTTGGGCTGAAAGATGAAGGTACATCGTTAAATAAAACAAAATCCAAAACCCACAAATGAGCGATATTAACCTTATTGGCCAGCCAACATGAACAAAACACAATGTGCATGTTTTCGAAGCTCCATAGGTATCTTCATTAGCCAAAATACTTTTTAAAATAATACAGGAGAAAGTTAAAAGACGGCATATGACCCACCAGTGAACCTACAAGTAATCTGATGCTTTATTTGACAGAATGCCACCAAAACTTTTGTCTTCCCGTTAACATTATATACAAATGAATTAATGGCCCATTGATTACCTATAAAGTAACTGATTATAGGGTAGCTTTGAGAAAATCAGCCAAAGGTTAAAATATATTTCAGACACTTAAACAATAATGCAACAATAAATAGAAATTATGTTGTTAACTGTCAAGTCAATTCCAAATTATGGCAGCCTTATGTATGAGAGACATCCAAGTCACCCTATTATCAACAGGTCTTGCAGACTCAGGGCTATGGTTTTCTTGATTGAATCTATCCAACTGAAATGAAACCTTTCTATTTTCCTACTTCCTTCTATCTGATTATTGATTGTTCAAGTGAGTTATGTTTTCTCAAGATGTGTACATCTTAGTTTAGTCACCTTGGCTTCTAGGGAGAGCTTTTTGGGCATTCAAAGAAGTCTTCTCCAACACCACATTTCAAAACTGGCTTTCTTCTTTGGCCACCTTTCAAAACCATACACAGAAATTGGAAATACAATTGCATAGATCATCCTAATTTTTGTATTCAATGATATGTCTTTACACTTCAGGACGTTATTTAGTCCCTTCATAGAGTACTTTCAGACAGGGCTTAAACCCACTTTGGAGCGGGTCAAAGAACCCCCCTTTGGAGGGGGTTTAAGTCGCCACTCCTCCCCCCAAAACCCAGGCTTTCCCAGGTGGGTGTCCCCATGCTGCATGGGGTCACCCAACCCCCATCCCCCAAAGCCTTAAAAATAAAGAAAAACTTACTGGGGCATTAGACTTCTCCAGAGGCCTCCTGATGCGTAGAAATGATGCGCCAGGAGGTGCAGGGGGAGGGGAGGATTGATTCATCATTTATACACACCAGGAGGCCTCCGGAGAAGCCTAGTGGCTGCCCAGTAAGTTTTTATTTTTAAGGCTTTTTTGGGAGGGGGGGTTAGAGGGTGCCCTCCTCGGATCTCCAGGCTCATGGGGCCTGAAGAACTGAGATGTGCTGTGGGGATGGATCCTTGGGAAGTCATGAGACTACCCATGGCTTGGTCCCCATAGGCCCAATACCTCATTAGTCCCGGGCCTTTCGGGAAGTCCCAGATCTAATGGGGTATCTAACTAATTCGAGATAAAGCAGGGTTTTCCTACTTTGTCCCAAATTAATCCTCTTTTACTAGAGATATCGTTTAGATGCTTCCAATAAAAGTCTGACAGGGCCCGCATTTTGGGTCCTGCCTGGAAGGACCCATAGCTGCTTTTCCAAGTCCTAGTCTTTTTCTTGACTGTAGTCTCCATTCTGATTAATGAACGAGTCAAGACTTTTCAAAGTCTACTGCCTTCTTTAAATTATGGAAGTAATCAGTGATCATTATTTTTGTTTCCTTACGGCTTCACTATAAACTTGCTTTTGCACTTTCTTCCTTGATTTGTTTTAGTAATTGGTCCAAGTCTCTGCTATTTTCTGCCAGTACTATGGAGTCACCTGCATATCTTAAGTTGTTGATGTTTCTTTCTTCACAGGGGCATGCAATCCCACCACAGTGGAAAGATAATGCCAGAAACAATTAATTATAATCAACTGTTTTATCACATCAATTATTCATGTAGGACCTTGTGCAAAAGAAATGGAAAAAAAATGTTTTTTACACCTGAGAATCTCCACCATCTTGGTTGACTTCGCTCTGTTTTGCAGACAATGCTTGATGATACATCAGGATGTGTTTCTTTAATTCATCCACCTCACTTTTGACTTTGCTGTGGGAGTTTAGAGCAGTCTCCATTGCTTCTGTGAATTTGATAGGTATGTATTATTTGTTGAAGTTGTCATGCAGCTAACAAGATGAATTGTTCAAAAATACAAATGTTCTCTATTTATACACCATAGAAAAGTTTACGCTATTTTGCCTATGTTAATGTTGATGAATTTTATTAATGCTACAATGAAATGAGGCTGTTAGTACCTCCAACCCATGGAACTTCAATTCTAGAAAACCTGAAAATTTCTAGATTTCTTTTTGTGTAGGAAAAAGTTCATTTGCTGAGCAGAAAATAAGTTAAAGTTATAATTCGGAACTCATTGGTTCATAAATGTATTCTACAACAAATAAACACGCACAAACACAAAATACAGAATTCCGACATGTGTATCTACAGTAGTTGATATAGCTGACCAAAATCTTACTACGGTCTTTATTTTATTTTGGTTTTTCTGCCATTCCCAGTGATTATGGTGCCAAGGTCCACACCTCACTTGGCTCTACATTTGCCTTCTGGATAAAAACAGGCTGAACAAAATGTTTGTTACTATCTCTCCTTAAGTAGATGAGAAGAAATAATTTCTCCCCATTTCACCTTGATCTGGGAACCGCCTTTGCACCTGCCTTAATTTCCAAACAGGAATTGTTCTATACATGTCTGTGTTTATGTGTGTGTTTGAATTGCAATCTGTGAGCAATTGTGGCAGAAACATAATGTATCATAATTAATAACATAGGCCCCATCTACACTGCCATAGGCCCCATTGAAGTCAGGCAGGCTCCCTCCCTCCTGTCTTTCCGAAAGAGGACAAAAACGTGGTTATGGGACCAGGCATTTGAGCATGAGTAGCAGCAAAAATGAGATACGAATATATGACCTACTGACAGACCCCACATGAACATGGAAAGCGCCTTAAATGTATATTTAAATGTATAATTATGTATATTTTAATGGCTATTCTTAATTTTATTGTAATTTTTAATCTTGATGGATTTTTAAATTTGATGAAAACTGTTTTTAATGTGTATGGTTATACTGTAAGCCGCCCTGAGTCCCCTGATGGGTGAGAAGGGCGGGGTAGAAGTGATGTAATAAATAAATAAATAAATAAACTGCATTATCTGAGTCTACACTGACCGTATTATAATGCATTATATGGCAGTGTAAATGAGGGCACAATTGGGGATAGTCCC